>NC_062217.1:175318412-175618412 GCF_902686445.1 Sciurus carolinensis | reverse complement strand
ACCCCATGAGGCCGAGACTTGGCTTGTGCAGGCCTGACTCACAGCATCACGTGGACAGAAGACTGAGCATCTGGGAGAGGTGCCGGAGGGGGCCTGGGGTCAGATGGTTACATTGCCCATTCGCCTCGGTCCAGGCCCGACCCCCACCTCCCAACGCTGACCTCACTCCCCACAGGGAGGACAAGCTGTGTCCAAACCAGAGCACAGACTTGGCGGGAGGGCCCAGGTGAGCAAGGTCCCACACTCACCCAGCTGAGGCCCTGACTCAGTTCCCCTGCAGAACCGTCCAGCATTGCTGTGCCCTGGAGAGGTCAGGTCACAGCACCCCACCACAGATCTGTTCTCTCACGGCGATGCTCACACCCCTGGACTGAGCTGCTGCCCACACCACTGGCAGGTGTGACCAGCGTGCTGGCATTCCTGGCCATGGCACCTGCACCATGCTTGCCTGCTCTTTGGTGCTGCAGGGGCTGATGGGCACAAGTACCCCTGCTCCTGGGTCAGCCCTGGTCACCACCATGCCCCCCCAGCCTGCAGCCAGGCTTAGCAGTCAGGCCCATCAGCCTCCCTGAGGCCATACCACCTCCTCAATGTGTCCTCCTTGGTCACCAACCAGCAGTGTCCCCCGGGTACCAGCACATCCCTCACAGGTGAGGGTGAGGCCCAGGGGTCTGCAGACCCCTCCCAAGTCATTCAGTGGTTGATCTGTGAGGCGGGTGCTGAGGCCCAGGCTAACACCCAGGCTGGAGAGCATCTGAGGACAGTCAGTCACCCTGGGCAGGGTGCCCCTTGCAAACTTCTGTGAATGGCCAGGGCTGCTGGCAAGGTCTGACCAAGAGGGCCTCTGCAGGCTCTCTGTGGGCTCTGGGTGGAGGACAGCCATACCTGGAAACAGCCTCCTCTGCCCTTCTACCTGGGACTCCAGGGTTTAAGAGGGCCAAGTCGGACTCCAGGGTTTAAGAGGGCCAAGTCGAGGCAGCCATGCTCCACTGCAGACCCACCCAGAACCGCTGCATCCCTCTCCACCAACAGCAGCGCAGATCTGGAAATGTCAGACGTCCTCCAGCCGTGGTCCTCATTAGGAAAGTGCAGGACAGGCCTGGAGAGGAGATGACCAGGACCTCGCCAACCCACAACAGTGGCCTTCAGAGACACCTTCCCTCTCCTGGCAAGAGAAGCCCTGATGCCGCCAGGCAGATCCTGGGACCCACCCCCTCCCTGCACACCAGTGTCTGGGCACCAGAGGCCAGCAGCATCCTGCCCAGAGAGCATCCCTGCCCTTATGAGACTCACGGGAGAGGAGGCAGGAGGCAGTATCCACATGGGGGTCGGGGACTCGGGGACCGGCTGTGAGCTGCTGCTCAGGCCCCCAGGCCAGGGCACCTGTGAACCTGCTCTGCTGAGACCCGAGGGACAAACCAGGGCGCGGAGCCACGGGAGGGGCTGGGTGGACCCGGGGCCAGGAGGGAGGCAGTGGGGGGCCATGGGCCTGCTCAGAGAAGCACAAGAGACTGGATCTCCAGAACCCAGGAATCTTACACATGGAAACCCGAGTCGACAAACGCGAGGCAGTGAGAGGGCAAGAGTCTCCACATGGGGAGCCAAGTGACACAGGAAGGGCCTGCCAGAACCGCGCGGCGGCGCTCACAACCTGCTGGCGCTGTGCAGGGTCCCCTCCTGGGGGGTTATAACACAGTATGATGCCACACACCACAGACGTTCTTTTTTGAAATAATGTTGGGTGTGCACATACCAACTTCTACACGTGCAGATTTACATGCTTGTGGGGGACCCAAGAAGCACCTGGCATTCAGACATCTCACTGAGAGAGGGGCTGCCCTTGGGCCCAAGGGTGTAGACAGGCAGGGGGCACGCCAAGACCACTGCACCCCAGAAACCCAGCTCCTGGAAGAGCACCCCAGAACTGCCTGCCCCACCTGCCCACAGGGGCCCACCGGATAGCCAGGGGAGGTGGCAGGGGCAGCTGCGGGGAGCTGGGGTGGGATGGATGGAGCCCCCGCAGCAGGCTCAGAATTACAGGCCTTAGTTTCCTTCTGGAACAAAATAATTACAACCTTCGTGGAGGACCTGGATTCCCTAAAAGCAACGTGGAAGTCGGCGGACAGCCGTCTTCAGGAGAAGGAGGACATTTTATTTAGAGCCTGGAGGAGGAGCTGGCTGGCTGGGCCCAGCTGAAGGGTGCTGTTCACACACCAGCAGGGCGAGTCAGGGGCGCCAGGCTCCCACTGTGGATCCGCACCTGCCATACGCACTGGCTGCGGATCTATATCCTCACAATATCCCTGGGGAACCAACCTTGTGGGGGAGGCGGGTGGGGTGCTCCCAGGCCTGGGGCCGGCAGAGCCTTCCCAGCCCCCGCAGGCCCTCTGGGACAAAGGCTTTCTGCCTTCTGCACAAACCCCTCAGACCCTCCGGCCCACGAGCTCCACCCTGCCCGAGCAGGGCCAGCACCTGACGGCCCCGGGCAGGCCTGGCCGAGGCTGGGTTGTGCCCCCTGCCAGAGGCTGGAGTGGACCTCCTGCACCCACAGATACACACATGGGGAACTGGACCATGGAGAGGAGGAACGAGGGGAAGGGGGTCCAGAGCAGGTCCTGGCCCCAGACCGGGCACTACCTGGAGGAGGAAGAGCCAACGATGTGGAGCAGAGAGGGGTGAGTGGTTGCTGGCCAGAGCTGGAGCCCCCAGGTGCTGGGAAGGCAGGAAGGACCCTCCCCAGAGTCTTCAGAGGCTGCACGGCCCTGCCCACAGCTTGGTGTCAGGCTTCTGACTGCAGGGCTGTGGGAATGAATGCCCCTGGCCCCCTTCTGTGGTCGTTTGCTACTGTGGCCACAGGAAGTTCACACCAAGCAGCAGGCTGCCCAGAGGCCCGCGGACAAGCTGGCAGCTCGGTGGAGCATGGAGCCGGACCCCTGTGGTCAGAGTGCACAAGGGTGTTCTGCCCCAGCCGGGAAGCGCCTACCACAGACAGGGGGCCTCTCTCGGGCCTGGGACGGCCCTCTGCCCCCTCCAGGGAGGAGCTGTGGCTCCCAGCCCACCCCCAGACGCAGCCACAGCCTCGTGCAGGACCTGACCACCTGCCCACTCTGTGGCTCTGCCTCAGGAGGGGTCTGGGCTCCAGAGTGTCATGGAAGGGTCTCCATTGGCCCCTGCAGCTCCCAGAGCACATGGGCAGGGGTGTGTCTGGCCCATCCTCGGGAAGACTTCCCCCGGGCTTGCCCGGGGTGACTGCTCACCTGGCACCCTGACCCTCGCAGGGCCACGGGCGAGGTTCCCATTCAATCAGGGTCAGCTGCAAAGTTGACCCTGCGGTCCTGGCAGGCCACCTCTCCCCACACTGGCCAGCACTGCCCACTCTCTGCCAGACCCTCGTCCTGCCCGCGAACTGCCGCTCGCCATCCTGTTGCCTCCCCACCTCTCTTGCTCCAAGGCCCGCCCTCAAGCAGCCCCCCACCGCCCTACAGGTCTGACCTGGTCCGTCGCCCCAGATGTGGGTCCACCCCTCGCCCCAGCCCTGGGTGCCGAGCTTTCCACCCTGAGGTGCTCCTGCTAGACCCTGGGGCACCTCCTCGCCAGAGCACTGCAGCCACCCCCAGTTCAGACCGCCATCGTGGGCAAGAGGTGGCACCCCCAGTTCCCACAGCAGACAGGGCACACTGGGTGCACGTCACCAGGCCCTGGCACCAGCCTCACACCTGCTCAAAGCAGGGCCTGTCCACAAACAGGAGCTGCTCACTGGCCACACGCAGACCCCCAGGCAGAGCCTGCGTCTGGGCCCAGCAGGCCCAAGGCCCCTGGAGCGGGGCCAGCCCTTGGAAAGTGCTCCTTCTGCCTTCCACACCACCCGCATCCTGTGGGCTCCTGATTGGCTCTCCATTCAGGATCTGGGCTTCTGTTGCCTCCTCTCGGAAGCCTTCCCAGATCCCAGTCCAGGCCAAAGTTCCCACTGCTGCTCTGCCCCAGGGCTTCCTGCCTTCCTTCTCTGTGACCCCTGTGTGACTGTGACCCCGGTCGTGACCCCAGACATACCCTCAGGGTGAGGACCTCCATGACTCTGCCCGCCCTCTAGGCCTCACCGGCGTTGTTTGCCCTCAGGGGTGTGGACAGATTAGGTGGGGCAGGTGGACAGGACCAAAGGCTGGCGAGCACCAGTGCCATGGCCTCGAGCACCCCGAACAACCCCTCCAGGCCAGCTGGTCCAGGAGATGCGGTGTAGACAGGCCTTGCGCAAGGTCTCTGGGTCCCTTTGTCCTGTTGCTAGGACAAAGCCGGCCAGCCAGCTCCTCTAGGGCCCCACGCAGCACCACGGGCAGGGACAGGGTGCCTGTCCATCCACAGGGGTGTGCACCCTGCTCCCAGGCACAGGGACCCCCTGAGAGCTGGCCTCCAGCCCCTCATCCCTGTGCCAAGACAGAGGAGGCTGCCAGTGCGTCACTCAGCCCGGCCCAGCCACGGTCACCCAGAGGCTGCAGCACTGCACACGGCATGGCTCCTTCAGCCGCGGGCCAGGAGCTGCTGTCATCCCAGGACGCGCCTGGGCCAGGGCTCACAGGAGCAGGGCCAGTCCACCACTCCAGTGCCACACATCCTGGCAGCGTCCCCCTGAGGACCCAAGGGCGCCCCCACGCCAGTCTGGCGAGGGTCTCAGGGACGGTGCTGAGCTCTCTGCCCTGGGAGGGTGCGGATCTTGCTCATCTGCTGTCACTGCTCCTGGCACGTGTCTGTGCCACCCCCGGCACAGCCATCGCCAGACGGCTGCAGGGGGCCTTCCCACCAGGCCTGCCTGTCCTGGCTCCAGCCCCAGGTCCCCACTGCACCTTCCCGCAGGGGGGACCCCCAAGCTTCCCTCCAGAGCAGGACGAGGGCTGCCCCCACAGTGCTGCTGACACTTCCACGCAAGCGTCCACCAGGAGACCACAGCGTCCACCAGGAGACCACGACCCACTGTAAGCAGGAGGCCTCAGGCTGCAGCCAGGAGCTCTGGGCAGGGCTGGGCACATGAATGGCCCGGGTGCAGAAACCTTGCTCCCAACCTGAGCCTTAGCGAACAAGAGCAGAATGCAGATTAGGCAGACACACTGAGCACTTCCACACTCAAGGTCAGAGCCTCTGGCCCAAGCACGGCCCTAGAAGCAGCCTCTGCGCAGGCAAACCGGTCGGGCGAGATTTTTCCTTTGCTTCCGGATAAACACAGCCAGCCCTGAACCTACATGGCTGGATTCTCTGACCTACAGCCTCTGCCTTGCTGAGCTTCCCAGAGCCCACCAGTCCATTCTGGTGAACCTACAGGGGGTTGTGTCCCCTGTAACTGAGTCCCCACGGCCACTGTGACGGGGACTGGAGATCGTGTTGTGAGGGCTGAGCTGGTCTCCACGCTCCTCCCGGAGCCAGGCTTATGGCACACAGAAGGGGCATGTTTGAGAGGAGCCGGGAGCATCCGCACTGCCCCCAGACTCGGTCAGAGCAAAGACCAGCGGTGGAGCCAGGGGCTAGGACAGAGCAGAGGGCGAGGCAGACCAGGTGCTGCAGCCAGGGGTCCCACTAGGCCAGACCTCAGCAGGGAGACCCGGGGGAAGTGCCATCGGCCTTCCTCTCACCCCTCCCCATGGGGGGCCGTGGCCCAGGACGGGCGCAGGCGTGCAGAGGCTACCACCCACACCCACAGGTCTGTGTACCTGCCTGGCTCCCACACACCCACCTGGCCCAGCACTGACGGGAAATGAGCCCGGTTGGGAAAGAGGTTTGTGCCTGGACTCCGGGGAAGGAGGCAGAGGCACCCACTGACCAGGTGGAGAGGACAGGCCAGGGCAGAGCCTGAACAGCCAGGCAGCCTGGGAATTAGCTTGATGACGGGCCCTCACCACCTCATCACTGTCTTAGGACAGTGCACAAGGCAGAGGAGTGACAGGACTCGAAGCCACCGACCCGCCCCCTTCCCAGGCCATCAGGCAGTGCTGCTAAGGCTGGAAGGATGGCCACCCAGGAAGCCAGGATGCTAGGTGGGTGGTGCCAGCAGGTGGACCAGGCAGGTTGGTCACTGAAGATCACCAAGACAGGGCAGAGGCCCAGCTGGGGGCTGCAATGGATGGCTCTCGTCCTGTTGCAGGCCCCTGGCCGAGTCTCCGTGTCTTGGCCCCAGTCGGGAAGACAAGCACAGAGGGTGCCAGCAGGGGTGGCGGGCAGTCTGGCACCGGTCACCAGTCGGGCATGAACATGCCCAGCAACAAGTGCAGGGCAGGCCACAGCCCTCTGTGCCTTTCCAGATGCCCTATGTGGGGCTAGACTTGCCACCCGACTCCCCCAACTCCATGGGGCGATGCCCCCTACAGGGTGATGCCCC
Organism: Sciurus carolinensis; assembly: GCF_902686445.1. NCBI lineage: Eukaryota > Metazoa > Chordata > Mammalia > Rodentia > Sciuridae > Sciurus > Sciurus carolinensis. The sequence continues at coordinate 175,612,051 of NC_062217.1, read as the reverse complement.
TGGCCTCATGCATTGCGAGGACCCTAGTGGCAGAGGCTCCATTTGGGAAAGCTGTCCTGGAGTTAGGCAGGGAGTGTGAGACCCCGACCCCAGGAGCAGGCAGAGAATCTCCCAGGACGGGGAGCGCGTGGCCAGGCAGGTGACCCAGCCAAGGACCACCAACAGACAAGAAGGAAGTAGACAGAGACCTAAACCACGACTCAGGGACGAGGCAGGAAGCGCACCTCGCCCCGTCCTCCTGCCAGCCACGATGCCAGGGAAGTACAGCAGGGCAGCAGGTGCAACCAGCCCTGCTCCAGGCCTTGGGAAGGCGTGCAGAGCGCTCGCCCTGGGCCAGTCCAGACCCATCCCTTCCTCCAAAGTCCAGCAGAGGCGTAGGGACCCCTTCTTGGGGCTCCTTTGGAAAACTGCTGCAGAACGCAACCTTGCCCCGAAGCAGCAGCCACACGACTGGCTAACACACCTCTCCAGAGACCTCCGAGCTCGGGGAGAAGCACCAGCAAGGACAACCACTCCCGGGCTGGCAGCACGGCTGGGGCACACCTGCCTGCCCTCAGCCCTGGGCCTCGACGCAGATGAGCATGAGCTCGGGACAACCGTCAGCAGCCAAACTCACCTGGTCAGGGGGCCAGAGTTACGTCTCAAACTGGGTCAAGAGCTCCCTGATCTCTGGGGCCACGTGTCTCGCGGCATTCGCAGCCTCGGTTATAGCTTTCCGATACATCCCCTTCTTCTTACGGTTAAATCTCAGTTTGAAAAATTCAGAGAAAGGGGAGAGCTTTGAAATAGACAAGAACGACGTAGTCGGAGACCCAAACCATGAGACTTTCGCTTCTTGCCAAGAGGGCTCTCCGTCCTCCTTCTGGCCAAGGCTGATGTCAAGAACACGCGCTGGCCACCAAGGAAAACCATGAACCTTACCCCACACGACGTCCCCCACGGCCACTGTCCTTCCGTCTTCGGTGACGCACTTGGAGACGCTCTGGGTGTGCAGCCTGACGGTGAGGGGTGGGACTGTCTGGCGAGCGTCCCTGGAGCAGGCAGGCCCAGCCGCTCCATCCCCGGACGAGAGGTCCCCCGTGTCCGCAGACGTGGCCTCGGAGCTGGAGGACTTGGACTCGTCCAGGCTGTCACTGCTGCACGCAGACTCGCTGGGGCAGTCTGCCCTGCCCTCGGGGCAGCTGACGAGGAGAGCCAGGCCCGCGCGCCCCTGTTTTCCTTGAGGACCCCTCTTGAAGTCGTCGTCCTCGCCGGAACTTCCGGAAGACAAGTCCCCCAGCCCCTGGGCAGAGCCGTCTGCAGGGAGGGCGGCGGGGCTGGCCCGGGGCCCCGGCTGGCAGCCGTTCAGCTCCCCCACCAGCTCGGCCCTGTACAGGGGCTCACTCTCGCCGTCCCCTGCGCGGTGGGGCTTCAGGCGGATCTTGGGGGGTGGCAGGTCCAAGCCAGCAGGCACGGGCCGCGTCAGCTTTAGCTTGGGAATGGCGGCCGAGGGCCCCCCCAGCGGCCGGTCCCCGCCGCCCCTGGGCTCGTCCCGCGGTGCTGCAGGGTCCTGGCTGCCGTCCTGCGGGGCCTGCGGTGGGCAGAAGGGCTCCAGGGAGCCGTGCACGCGGGAGGGGATCTTGACCACCTCGCCCTTGCCCTGCGGGGTGCTGTAGGAGATCTTGATGACGGGGCTGCGTGGGACCTGCTCCCCTGGCGTCCTCTCCTCCTCCCGCCGCTCCCTCTTGCTCCTCCTCGCGGTGGCCACAGCCGCGGGGTCGCCATCCTCCGGCTCCTCGGGCTTGGGGTGCTCCCTGTCTGGGCCGCTGCCCAGCCTGCGGCGGGCCCTGGGGGCAGCAGGGGGTCCAGGGCTGGCCTCCTGGGGACTCACGGTGCTCTTGCACTTCTCGCAGAGCACCTGGCGAGGCCGCAGGCGGATGGTGCTCAGGATGAGCCGGCCCGGGTCGCGGTTACGGGACAGACGCCGCCGGGTCCGCTTGATGGTCCTGGGCGGAGGCTGTGGCACCCACTGCTGGTAGGTGTTCCTGAGCCAGAGCGGGTGGGGGAAGGGGGCGCCTTCAAAGTAGGGTGGGTAGGGGGGCAGGCTCCCGGCGGGCAGCGGCGGCACGAGGGGCGGGGGCGGCTCAGGGCCGGATGTCCTGGGGGGCTGGTCCTCAGGGGGCTGGTCCCTGCAGGGAGGAGGTGGGGAGCCCCAGCCCAGCGGCGTCACCTCTCCGTCCCTCTCCTCGGGGGCCCGGCCATGGCAGCTGAGGGCAGGGGCACTGTCAGCCAGGCAGAGTGGAGCCAGCGGGGGCAGCCCAAAGAGGCCGGACCTGGCAGGGGAGACAGAGAGAGAGTGAGCAGGTGAGGGCTCCAGCAGCAGCCTGCCTTGCTGCTGGGACCCTGTCGCGTGCCAAGTCCCTGGACTGTCGACGACAAGCAGGCCCCCGTGAAGGGCCCTTCTGGGTGAGCAAGTGGACACAGACACGTCAAGCCCGAAGCACGTGGCCTGCAGCCTGCTTCTCTGATCGATGTCTGAACCTCAGGCCGTGGCCACAGGGGAAGGAACGCTCACCACTGAGCGCTGCCAGGGAGCTTCGGAGTGGGGTCTGCATGCAGAGCTGTGGCCGGCCTGGCCCGAGGCCCAGGCCTTGCCCACTGGTTCCCTTCCCTCCTCTCCAGGGGAAGCATTCCAGAGGGCTAGGGACCCCCAGGCAGCCTCCAGGCCCCTGGGCTTGTCCCCGAAGCATCTGATGTGTGCCTGATGTGGGTGGCAGCGGCATGTGGTCAGGTTCAGGGCAGCAGCCCCAGAGGAGACAGAGGCAGCCACCAGACCACAGCCCTCTTAGAGCCCAGAGTCCCACGGTTGGCTCCAGCTGCTTCAGTGACCCGCAGAGCTGTGTCACCAGCCTCACAACTTGGAAGGACCTAGCTACCAACCTGCTGCCCCCAGCCCTCCCCCAGGACTCACTAGAGGGCCGCAAAGGAGGGGGTGTTAGAGAAAGGGGTGCGGGAATCCCCAGCTCCAAGGAGCAGAAGTGATGAACGGGAGCCTAGCTGGAGAGGTCCGGGCAGCCCGGGAGGACTGGATGGCAGCGAGCCCTGGGGGCTGGGCGGACCCCTCCCTGGAGGTGGGGAGTGTGGCACCCTGAGCACACAGGGTTGAACGTGCCAGGCCAACAGGGTACCTGCAACTGCTGCTAGGGAGGCAGGCTGCAGGCCAGGGACCTGGGCTGGAGGGTCCTTCTCAGGGCCTCCACCAAAGCCCAGTTCCTGCCAGCTTTCATGGCCATCCAGGCTGTAGAGTGGAGGTTCCCTCTGGCGTCCTCCTCCCCATCTGCTCCCTCTGTCCCCAGCCTCCTTGGGCTCCACCTCCCCACAGGTCCCCAAAACTCAGCCTATGCCCCAGGCCAGCCTTCTGAGGCCTGGAGAGCCCTTCCTGTGGGCTAGGCCCAGGGACACAGAACCAGAGCGCTGGGCAGCCCTTGGCCACTCACTCCCCAAGGCCCAACTCAGCTTTCTGTGGTGGGCTCTGTCGTCCCCCCGGGTGGGTCCCCAATATGTTCTGAGCCTCCTCACCTGCTATCTGCACAGCAGCTGGGGCAGGGGGTCCCCCAGCTCACATGATCTGGGAGTCTGCCCATTCACAGCACTGTCCCCTCAGGTGGCATCTGTATGTTTAGGATGGACACACAGCTCTTGGCCGGAGACTCAGGCCCCAACCCAGCCACAGCCCCGCTACCAGACACAGGCCAGGGGCTGGTCCTTTCCCAGGTAGGTCAGCCTGGGAAGCAGCCCAAGCTTCACACCACTCTCTTGATGACCCCAGATCACACCACCGACAGCAGCAGCCCAGGACCAGAGAGGCCGGCCCTGCAGAAGCAGCAGTGCCCGGGCACAGCAGGCAGCCACACTTCCTTCCTGGAACTGCCGCCTTGCCAGGGCCACACCCACCCCTGCCTGGCCGCTGAACAGTGGGAATGGCTCACCCCAGGCTGGAGCAGACCTGGGGCCCAGCAGAGCTCACAGCAGTGGCCCTACGGGGACTTCAGCTCCCTTGATGCTTCAGCAGCCCCATGGTTGCCCAGCATCTCCATTCCCAGTTCACAGATGGGAGTATGAGGTCGAGTAGGACCAGAGACCCTGTCCCAGCTGAGTGGTCCTGTGACCTGGGCCCACTGCCTCCAAAGCACAGACAGCCTTGGCACAAGGTGCTGTCTGGGGAGAACCCAGCGACTCCTAGGCCCAGAAGCAAGCACTGCAGCCCTGGCTCCCCACAAGGCCCAGCCATGGCTGGCGCCAGTCCAGCCCAGGGACAGAGGCTCCCTGGCCTGGCAGCACTCAGGTGATACTGCAGGCCCTGGAGGGTAGGAGAAGTGGGCCACCCTGCAGCCAGATCAAGACTGCCACGGCTCACGCGCGACTCACAGGGCCCCTAGGTGGAGGTCACCGTGGGGGACCCTATGCTGGGGTGGAAAGCAGGCAACCTGGGGAGGGGCCCTGGGGACCGTGGTGACTCACCAGGGTGGGAGCCCAGGCAGGGCCAGCCAAAGCCTCCATGCAGAAACTGCCGGAACCCAGAAGCAACTCTGAAGACAGTGACCTTGGGAAGTTGGAGTCAGGGAGGGAAAAGCCTGTTTTGAGGATGATGGGGAAACTGAGGCAGGGGTAAAGAGCTCAGGAGACTCAAGGTGGGGGAAGGGGAGACCTCAAAGCAAGAAATGGCTCAGAGACCCAGAGCTCCCTAGGGTCACCAAGGTCCCTCTGCAGAGTGTCCTGTAAGGACACAGGCCCAGGGAATCATGGCCTGGTCCAAGGTCCTCGGCAGGACCCCCATGGCCGAGTCATGTCCCTAGGGACTAACTAGAGGGTCTGGGCCCAGCGGTCCACCCACAGCAGCCCAGGCGGAGGCCAGCCCACGGGCAGGAAGAGGACAGCTTGGCTGCCTGCCAGAACCCAGCCTGCCCCAGCCTGCAGCCGCCTCTCTCCCGCTCCCCGGCCCTCAGGCCGCTGGCACCTCAGTGGCCGCCACTGCTCCTCTCCCCACTGTCTGCCCTGGAACTTGCCCCCAGCCTCTGTGGGGAGGCCATCCTGCCGCCTGCTGCATGCAGGGGTGGGTAAACGTGGGGTGGCAAAGCCGAGCGGAGCCTGCGGACACCGTCACCAAGCACGTTGCCAGGAGCTGCAGCCCCAGGATGGCCTGGCTCCAACGCCAAGGCCCCGCCTTGGCATGCCCACTGGGGGCGGCTCGAAAACACCCGCAATCTTTCTGCTTTCCTGCCGACCAGACAGCCAACTGCAGGGCCAGAGCACAACAGGAGCAGGAAGGCCCTGCAGGAGGCAGGACAGGCTGCGCGGACCTGCTGGAGCTCAGAGGCCTCCCAGGGCCCCTCGGCTGCGGGAGGCAGGGCAAGCCACAACTGGACAGCAGAGCGTCTCCTTCCCCAGGGCACACGGGGACCTGCCCCACCCTGTGGACACTGACTCTCGCAGATCCTGGGGAGAAAGCGGGGCCCCAGCATTCTGGACTCTTCTCCAAGCCTTCTGGGCTGCCCCAGCATGACCAGGCCCTCCGGACCCTTCCATCACCATGCCCCTCACCCACTTGCTCAGATGGCACCCCAGGGAGAAGCCACCAAGACTAGAACGCCAGAAGGGCCCCTGCACACCAGTCCTGATGCTGGGTCCCTCCACACCCCTGGGCTCTATCCCAGGAGCATCCACTGGCAGCTGAGCCTCTGTCCTGGATCGGGGAGGGGTATGGGCCAGGACACAGTGACCTTCTGCTGGGGGACAGGCCATAGCTGGGGTCCTAGTCACAGAGGATGGCACCGTGATCTTCCCAGCAGATGGGACCAGACGTCTGTGTGGTAATGCACAGTGGGTGACTCACAGCTGGGTGAGTTTGAAAAACACGAGTTTCCATATCAAGGCTGGAGGCCCTGGGTCACCAGGCCACAGAGAGTGGCTCTTGTTTGATTGTCCACAAGACCAGCCCTTCCCACACCCTGAACGTCCACTCTCCTCAGGTCACCCCTCAGGGACTCACCACCTGAGGATCTCAGCCAGAGGTACAGCCCCAAATCACTCCTACAACAAGGCCCACTCCCCTCTCCAGACGGGACTCAGTCATCAGGGCTATGGAAGGGATCCTCAGATTTGCCAGGAAGTGGGGGCTGCTGGAGAAGCTTGCCTTCGGCTCCGTCCCTGCACACAGTAGGTGCTCAATGAACATACATGAATGCATGGACAGACCCAACCCAGAGCAGCTGAGAGCTTGTTTCAGGCCACACTGTAGGCCAACAGCAGATTCGGCATGCAGATGGACACTATCAAGACCTGAGCCCCAGCCTCTCCAAGCTCCTCTAACCCTGCAAATAGGGGGAGAACCACAGGAGAGGACACCCAGCTGGCCCCTGCCTCAGCCCTCCCACCCAAGAGCCTCTGTGAAAGGGCCTGTCCCACATGACCATTTCACTCCAGCAAGGGGGACATGCAGTGATCTCCCAGGACACCAGGTAAGCATCTGAGCCAGAGAAGCTGCTCTGAGGGCTACCAACACCATCAGCACCCAGAAATTGTGACAGAGCCTGCCTGGTACTGTGCTTCTCTAGACCCTCAGGGTCCTCTGGGGTGGGTGAACATGGGTCATCAGAGCACCCAGCAGCTTTTTTCTGCCAGTGAGGGCCCATGGTCAGGACCTGGGCCTCCATGGTGGGGTCTCCAAGCACTGAGGAGACACTGGTGCCCAGGGAGGGCAGGTACCTGGACCCTGCAGCATGAGGACAACACCCCGCCACCCATAGCACCTGGACAAGCTTGTAAGCTGCAATCTGGTTCCTGCTCGACAGGCAGGGCAGTAAACATTAGCTTTGCAACTCATAACATTGTGGGTAGAGAACTGGAAACGGAAACCGAGAGGCAGGCCAGGGAGGGCAGAAGCAGGGGTAGTTTAAGGACCAAGCCTTGGAGGGCCAGAGGGGCAGGAAAGCCAGGTTTATCCTTGGGTTCCCCACAAGGATCCAGGGGCGGCAAAGTCAGAAAAAGCGTAGGCAGAGCAGAGCCGCACCCACCAAAACCCAGCTTGCGGCTCGGGGTGGCTCTGGCTGAGCCACTGATGCCCGTGCTTTCTACCGCTGCCAGTCCCCAGGTCCTGGCCTCAGCAGGTCTGCTTCTTTCTGTGACGGGGTATGGATTTGGGAACCAGTCAGCCCCAGGCCTCAGGGAGGGGAGACCACTGCTTCTGCAGACAATGCAGCAGAGTTGGGCTGCGATGGCCTGCCTCACCCCCAGATAGTAGGGGACCTCTGCTGCAAATGCCCCTCCCAAGGGAGGAAAGGCCAGCGCAGTGGGCAGACCCAGGACCAAGCCCAGCCTGCCCAGGAGGCTGAGGAGCCATGGGTGGGGGGATCACAGACACCCGAACCCCTGGCTCACACCAGCTCCCAGGTGGCCGTTCTGCGGCCCCTGGATGTCGCTCCCTCCGTCAGGCACTCCCAGTGGTAGCCAACACAGAGCAGGGCAACAGTCACACGGGAGGCCATATGTTAAGTCACGTGACTTGTGCATAAATGGCTTCTGGCACATCTAATGAAGAGATAATGTCAGCAGGATCACTGTCAAAGAAGGACGATCTCTGCTCTGTTCGCACAACAGGAAAAATCTGGGCTTTGGGGAAGCAAAAAGTTGGGCCTTTGAGATCAGGGGGCATCCACTGCTCCCAATTCCAAAATAAAGCCCAGAAAGAGAGGAGATGATTAATGCCTAATCATTTATCTGGCTGTGACAGCTCACCGCCACGTGACGGGTATTCAGGAGGCTCATCTGCTCAGGAGTCCCTGCAGCCAGTGTACAGGTGCATTTCCAGTCAGGACGCCCCTCTGGCAGGGACACTGGCCCCATAACTTCTACCTTCTACTCCTGTGCGCGGCTCCTGGACCCACCGCCGGGTTTCCACAGCCCGCAGCAGCCACACTGCTCCCACCCGCCGATCCTACAAGCCTGGGACCCACGCACAGCCAGGGCTCCCGAGTGACGGGGCGAGGCCACCGCACATCTGATCCCTCTCCAAGGGATCCCAATTCTGCAAACAGCCAAATTCAACAGTGCCTCTGAACAAAGAAAAGTGCGTTAATCACCGCAGACCTGGGAGTTCGCCCGCTCCGCGTGCGCGGCCGGCCTGGCGCCCGCAGCCCCCTCGCCCCGCCGCGCGGTCTCCGGCCCCGAAAGTCGCGGCGACTTTGGGAGACAGCCACTTTTGCCCCCCGCCCCCAGCGGCAGCCGGCTCGCGCCCGGAGCCCAGGCCGGGCGGAAACCGAAAGCGGGCGCCGGCCCGCGCCGCCCCGCCCCAGCCGGTCCCTGGCCCCGTCCGGCGACAGAGTGTCCCCGGGGACTCCCGGCGTCCCGGCCCGCGCCCCCGCCCCGCTCACTTTTTCGTGCAGTCCAGCAGGATCCCCGCGAAGCTGCGCTCGCCGCAGCTCACGGTGACCACCAGCGCGCCGTTGACGACCTGCTCCACCCGCACGGGCAGCCGGCAGCCGGCCCGCGGCTCCATGCTCCCGCCGCGTCCCGAGGCCGCCCCCGCCCGCCGCCGCCGCCGCCGGGTCAGCCCCGCGTGACGCCGCCTGACGTCACAAAGCTCGCTCGGCCGGCCGCCACCGCCGAGCCGGGCCGGGGCGCGCGGCCGCGGGCTGGGCTCCGGGCGCGGGCCGGCCGCCCGCAGCGTGTGTCCGGCGGCCCGCGCCAGCCCGCGGAGCGGGGCTGAGGGCGCACTGCGGAGCCCCGCCGGGCGGGGAGGGGGCTCGTTGGTCTCCCCGCCACGCTGGCCAGCGGCGTCCCCTGGTCCAGGAGGCCCCGGGAGCCGGCAGCCTAGGGGCGGCGGGACACTCGCCCGGCCCTTGGCGGGCCCGCGCCCGCAGACCTTCCCCAGGGTCCCATTCCTGGGGCCCGCCCCCTCCTCGGCCCTGCCCTGGGACCCTGCCGCCCTGTTTCCCGGGTTCCCCTGACTCCGGGTCTGCGCCCCGCACCCACGGGGCACTGAAGGGAGGAAGTCCCTGGCGGCGCGCAGGAAGCCGGTCGGGCCGGACAGAGGAGACGCGGGGCTCCGAGAGGGCATCGCAGGCACCCGGCAAGGGCTTCGTGTTGCCCTGGCCGCGTGGGGGAGGCGGGGGCACAGGGCCACCCCAGGGAACTCCGGTGCCTCCTTGGGCGACCGGAGGTGCCCGCCCGACTGAGGGCCGACCTGTGCTACAGGCAGTGGCGGAGGGACTCTGGCCCTCCATCCCGGACTGGGTTGGCTTCCTTCAGCACTTGCGCGTCCTCGTCTGGTTCCGGTCCTCATAACCGCTCCCCAAGAGCCCAGCCTGTTGCAATGACCCTGGCCCCAGCGGTCCGGGACCCTAAGCCACACTTGTAGCACCTAAGCCAGCACCGGAGGCGCGGGGTGGGGGAGCGAGCTGTCCCGACCACTCGCCTGCTGGTCCCCCACCCTCAGCCCTGGAATGGTGTTCCTGCTCCGCTGGGACCTGGATCGGGTGGCCACACCGGGCATCATCGGGGACAGTTGGGGCCGCTGCGGCGCCACTCGACATCGCCCTCCGGCGGCCATGGCGCAGGGAGCAGGCACAATAATGAAGCCTGCGGGGCCTCAGGCACTTCAGGAGCGCCTGCTCTCCTCCGGAGGGTCTAGGGTTACCCGGAGGTGTCTGAGTGCTGCCCGCACCCCTCCAGTGCTGGGTGAGGGTGACTTTGGAGTCCAAAGGCCAGGCAGCAAAGACCTCTCCCAGCTCTGTCTCAGGTGGTGGGTAGGGCCGGCTGGAGGCTGCAAACTGAGCTCTTCTACCTCTGTAGAAGTTGCCTGGTGGGCACAGCTTTTTCTGGGCACTTGGGACAGAACCACATACCACAGCACCACCACCCCCAACTCCGGGGAGGGGCTGCTTGTGGAGGGGCCTCCATCCAAGAGTGCAGAGGGGTGCTGGAGTAGGCAGGCTTCCTCTCAGAGGGGCCCCTGCTGGCGGATGCAAGATTCTGGGTTTGGGCTGTTGGAGAGGTGGACAGGGAAGATGCCTCTAAAGATGTGTCTACTGGTAAATCCAGGTGGCAGGAAGAGCATTGGGGTGTGGCCAGGGACACACCTGAGCACTTGCTGGCCTCTGGGAGGGGCCAGGTGGGTGGAGTCTGATGCCCCACCATGAGATGGGAACACAGGCCCTAGGAATGCAGCTGGCAGCTCACAGGTTGAGGGGAGGAGCAGTGAGAAGCTCCACCCCTGCACCTCCTCTGCCTTGTCCACCTAGTTCGTACTGTGCCTGTTTAAGTGAACTTGGAAGACCTCCCCCAGTGCCCCACTGGGTAGAATATCTAGAAAGACAGCAGACAGTTTGCTTTGCATTTAAATGTTGGCCTTGGAGGGTGCACTACCTCCTTCACAGCCTCAGACCCCCCCACCTGCTCCTATTTGTTCCCCCTTCTTGTTTCTAGAAGGCTGTGGGAACTTCCAGAATCCCTGATTTAAATGCATATGACGTCTGGCCTCCCCAGCCAGGTGTCTTGGGCACCTCAGCCCATCTGCCCTCCTTTGTGACCCTGAGTTGCCCTGGCGGGGCCTGCATAGTCAGTGCTGAGAGCATTCCTAAAACCCTGCTCTCTTAGGCTGGTGCTGGGACAGGATACCCCCTTAGTGCAATTGCCTGCTGTGCTGTTCTTGAACTGCTTACTTGTGACTAGAAAGAGGCTTCAGGTGTGTCCTCCCAGAGCAGACCCCTCCCTAAGTCTCCAGGCTTTGCCTTCAAGAGACTTGAGTCCCTAAATTCCCTAAGGCCTCCAGCAGGCACCACCTCCACCTGGGCAGAGCCTAGGAGATTCTAACCCTTTGCCTGGCCCACCCAGATGAGGCAGAGTGGAGGTGAAGAGGGGACAGGAGACTGGAGCTCTCACTGGGACTGAATGTGGGTGCCCAGGCGTTGGCAGGAGGGGTGGCAGGGTTGGTGATGACAGAAGGGCTGACTTCAGTGTCCTCTCTCTGGGAAGCAGAGGGAAAGTGGGCTGTAGGCTGCCTCCCCCTGGGGTCCCCGTCTCTGTGCCACAGCACTCCCCCTCCACCAGCCCCATGCCTGCCCTCTGTCTTGCATGGTGACTCACCCTTCTCCAGATCCTGGCTCAAATGGCCCTGCCCTTGACCTCTCAGTTGAGAACCTCCTAGTACTGTCCTCAGATCTCACTGACTGCACTACACAGTCAGCCGTGGTCTTCTCCAGGAGTGAGGAGACTCACCAAGGCCCCTCCATGACTGTGACCATACTGTCTCAGGGTTGCCAGGCCAGGCGGCTGGTGACCCCACGCTTGGACCTGCCTCTGCCTCCTCTTTCTGAGCTCACGGGGCTTGGCCAGCTGCGCTAGTCTCCTGAAGCATGGCCGGGCTTTGTCAGGATGGGCTCTTCTGATATGGGATCAAAGGAGCCTGGTCTGCCTAGAGGCTGTGCAGGCCACAGCTGTGCATCAGAGACCACAGATTCCTCTGAAGCTGGTTCCCAGAGGCCAGAGGGGTGGGTCCTGATGCCTGAGCCTCGGCTTCCTTGGGGGCAGGCCTCACGCCCGGCAGTCGACAGGAAGGGCAGAGGCTGAGGCCGTTGAACAAGGATGAGGCAGGGTCGGATGTCTCAAGCAGCCGTGTGGCACAGGTAGAGAGAGCAGCATTGGCATACGAGCCCTCCCCTCCTCACCAGGGCATCTTGGGGAGCCAAGCTCCCCGAGGTGGCCTGGGCAATAGCATTGTGGTATCTTTCAAGGCAGGGGCTCAAAGGATGTTTTACAGCCAGAGAACCCAAACCTCCCTGCAGGTCACAGAACCTTGTGTCGCTCTGTTACAGTCAGGACGTTCTTAAAGGGACGTTTGGGTCTGCAAGACTTGTTTTGTTCTGTCTGACCATCATTCAGGGTCTGCCCTATGGATTATCAAGATTATGACAGCACTTCCCACAGGGAAACATCCCAAAGGCCCAACTGGGTGCAGAACCTGTCCCAGTTGCACTGGAGCTTGTGCAGAGAGCTGGCAAAGAGCATAGACTCTGAGCAGCAGAATCTTCTGTGTGACCTTGGGGACTGTCTGCCTTCCCTTTGCCTCAGTGTACTCATCTGTACAATGGGAATGATGATGCTCCCTATCACTTAGGCATATAATGCAGATTAAGTTGATTTTCATGATGTACCTAGCATAGCACCAACTCTCAGCAGGGACTCAACAAGAGTCAGCTACCATTTCCATCATTACCACCACCACCATTATCACTACCATCACTATTACCACCATCATCACCCTCACCATAATCGCCATCACCACCATCACCATTAATCATCACCCGCAGTATCATCACCATCATCACATCCTCATCACCATCACCCAACCACAACCATCATCCCATCTCCACGACCATCCCCACCACCACCATCACTACCACCTTCGTCACCACCCCATCATCACCACCATCCTCATCACCATCACCCAACCATGACCATCATCACCGTCACCACCATCCCCACCACCACCATCACTACCACCTTCGTCACCACCCCATCATCACCACTATCACTAAACCATGACCATCATCACCGTCCCCACCACCACTATCATTGTTACCATCATCACTACCACCATCACTGCCACCACCACTGTTCTTCCTTGCAGCTCCCCCCATCCCCCAAGGCCCTGCGGTGTGGTCAGGGATGGGCAGGAGAAGCAAACTGCGTTCCACATGCTCTAGAGGTGCAGGATTTGACCAGGCCAGCGGAGCTGCAGTGGAGCCCAGCAAGTGCTTCCAGCGAGTTGCTCTGTGCGCACACGTGCCCTATGACACGTGTGCTCCCTCATGCTTGCAGCCCATGGCCAGCATGGCTCTCAGTAGGGGACAAGAATGTTCTCCAGGCTGATGCCCAAGAGGCCGGCAGCTGCAGGCCTCTGAGCAAGGATATTTTGAGGATGGCGATCTCTTCCCTGAATGATTGTTTTAGTTTCAAAACAATCTGTGGCCCTTCTGTCCGACTGTGCTTGGTGTTTCTTCCTTGAGATAATTCTGTTCTCCTTGACAAAGTAACCTAGACAGAGCATCTCAAACTGGCTTTGAGTCATTGAGAACTGACTTTCTTTACTCCATGGAGAATTTCGACTGTCCCCTGGAAGGTGTTCCCAGGGTCAATGCACTGCCCAGACCCCTGTTTCCCTGGTTGGAAGTTAACCCTTGACATCCCAGTATTGGAGAGAGGGGGAATTTTCCCTGTGTTGGTCCAATCTGCTTGACCAGAAACTGGGCTATGCTGCAAGAATCAGCAGTTGAGGAAACTGTGGCCTTTCTGGGGAAGACCTCTAGGAAGAGTGTGAAGTGGCCTGTGGGGGACAATATTCCCAAAGCCTGCAGTTCTCCAGGAAAACGCCCTGGCCCAGCAGCTCAGACCTGAGGTCAGAAAGCACACAGTCAGGAATGTCCTGGGAGCCTTGGTCCAGAGCACATGGGGCTCCTGGTGGGAACCTGTGTGTGGAGGTACCAGGAGCAGGACTCACGGTGGAGACATCACTCCAGGGTCCTGGCACCTGGCTCGGTGCTTGAACACAGCAAGCACTCACATTTTCAATATGTGAAAGGAACATTCTGGAGAATCACATTCTCTGACCGCTCTGTGCAGAGGCCAAGGGGAAGAGGCAGCTGAACTGAGTGTCACATTCTTACGAAACTCGCCCTGGAGGGAGCTGCGCCCACCCGGCGTACCAAGCTCTAGTTTTGGTTCTGCTCCTGCCAGTCCTACATCCGGCAACTCCAGACGGACAGGCCCTGCGGCAGAGAAGAGACCTGTGCGTGAAACCCGCCTGGGCCCAGGGCCCTCCTACTTTGGCAGGAGTCTTGTGTGGGGTTTTTGTTTCTTACCTTATGGCAATATTGAGCCTCATGCTAAAAAGTGAGCTTTCGTTTCCTAAAAGCGTGGTCATCTTTCACAGTTAAACTAGTTCTGTGACCCACTTCTGGGGCAGCTGAGAACAGCCTCTTGGCACACGAGTGTTTCCATGCGCCAGCTTTGGAGGACACTGTCACCTCCTACTCTTGGACCCGCCTCCACTCCCACTTCTAGAGTGGGCGCCTGGCCAGCGTCGAGGCCAGGTGGGCAGTGGGCACTGTTGCTGGGAAGGCTGTGCCCCTCCCTCCAGGGCAGTGGCAACTCCGTCGGAGCAGACCCCGGAGGGCTTCCTGTGGACCCTTTCCTGTTCGCATCAGGGTCCCCCAAACCCAGTGGGGGTCCCGAGGCCTTCTTGCCCTTGGAGTGTCTCTGCACGTGCCCCTCTCCTACCTCCACAGCTCCAGGGAGGCCTTGCCAGACCCTGCAGGGTGCTGGCTGCTACCGAGGGGCCGCCACCCTCAGAGGGAAGCTCCCCACCCTGGCTCACCCTTCCCCCCACCCAGGCTGCTGCTCTGCTGGAAGGGAAGTCGCCACCTGCAAGAAGCAGACCCAGGGCTGGGGCCCAGCGCTGGGGCTGAAGACCTTTCCCAGGGGCTGAGGCCACCTGGTGCTCCTTTTCAGTTAAAGGCTGGTGGACTCATGGCCCGGCAAAACTTCCCCACTCAGCTCAGCTCTGCAGCCCGCTGGGCCTCAGGCTGCCTGGAGCCTCCAACTGGCTCTTCTCAGCCAGAAAATGTGCCTTTCTGCACTGGGGACTGTGCAGGCTCCCAGCATCCAGCAGCGTCCAGCCTGAGCCCAGCGAGACCTGCTCACCTCTGTGCCTGCTGCATCAGGCTCGCTCTGCCAGGGCCTGCAGAGCACCCAGCTCTGCCTGGCCACTGGCGAGGGAAGGGCAGGAGCTCTCCGGCCCCAAGGCCTTGCCCCAGACAGACTGGCACTCACTGGCACGGCCATGTCTCCCCTGGGCAGCCTGAGGGCCCTGTCCCCATCTGGTCCTTCCCCCAGGAAGGACAAGATGTCCTTGGCCAGTGTGTGGGAAGCTGCCTCAGGACCTCCCAGTCACCTGGACTCTACCCCAGGCCCACCCCGGCTTCACACTGGGAGTCCTTCTGACACTTGAGTGGAGCTGCAGGGGTCCCAGCAGCCCTTGCCCTGGGCTGGGCTGCCACAGCAGCCGTGGGCCTGACCTGCTTTCTGGTGCTCATGTTGATTGCAGGACTCTGAGGCTCCTGGGACGTCAGGTAAGGGCCGTGCTCCCCAGGCAGAGTCAGGAGAGTGCTTGCTGAATGCTTGTCCACACCTTGTCGTGGCCCGGCGTGGCAGTCCCAAGGGCAGGGCAGGGCAGGGCAGCTGCTTCTCTGGGCCCTGTGCCCCTCACCCCTTGGCCCTGCAGTGGTCGCGTGGGTTCACCAAGCATCCTGCCTTGAGGTGCCATGGGCCCGGGTGACTGCAGGCAGCAAACCCACTCATCTGGCCATTTCTACCAATGGCTCTTGACACTTCCTGGAACTGGCCACTGCTGCTGGTCGTGAGGCTGACTCAGCTGCAGCCACCACAACCCCACCCATCCCTGCAGCACAGCTGACACCTGAGGGTCCTGGCCTTCACCCTGAGCCAGTGTGAGCCAGGGCCAGCAAACACACCCCTGAGCACCAGAGCACAGACCCAGGAGCACAGGCCCAGACTGGCTGGGTCACTAGGGGAGATGGCACAGATGGCACCTGCTGGGCGCCCCACCCCAATGCTCCACCACAGGACTCAAGGACACAGGGGTCAGAGGTGGGAAGCAGCTGACAGCAGGCCCAGTCAGGAGCAGGCCAGGTGGGAGCACCTTCCAAGCAGGGACCAGGGGGTCTGTCACTTGGCAATTGAAAACCTAGGAAGGGCGGGAGGGTCAGACGGAGACATCCTCTAGTCCTCAGCCAAGGTGGGGAGAGGACAGGAAGCGAAAGGGTTGGGGGAAGCGCAGAAAGCCAGCTGATAGTCAGCTCTCAAAATGCAATAAGTCGCCATCTGCTTGTGGGGGAAGGTACTGGAATGCAACTATTAGCAGACAAAATTCAGTGCACCTTGTGATGGACGAGGAGGTAACAGAATGGACAGCAGCTGAACCACAGCTCACACCGGCCAAAGGTGTGGCTGGAGCAGGGCAGTGGCCACACTGAGTGCTCAGCAGCCACATCGTCTGTTGGCTGCAGGTTTTTAATACAAGCCAGTCTTGAGTCTCACCTGTGCTCTGTTCAGGAGCAGCACACTTAAAGTGAAGTGATTTGCAGGCATCCTGGGAACAGAAGGTGGCTTCCGGGCAGGATGAGTGACAGGCACTTGGGAGGACCAGGCCCGGGAAGCCCAGAGCCTGCGTGCGGGAGGCTACGGGAAGGGCAGGGGCCAGCTGAGTGGCACCACAGCTACACTGTGGTGTGAACATGCAGGGTGCAGGGTCCCAGGGGAGCCCAGCGCTGTCCTGGGGAGAGGGCATGGCTCCAGCCAGCTCCAGCCCAGTGGGCTGGCGGTGTCGACCTCGCCCCCTGCCTGCTGGGCAGCGGGAGCCAGTCCTGGGGATGCCCCCCTCGTCCCCACACTTGGCTTGTTAACATGCAGCATCGGCCCACAGTATGAAACTCTGAGACAAGAGAGGCAGAAGACGCGCAAAAGGGCTGAGGAGGACGGCTTCACTGAGAAATGGCCTCTGATCACAAGCGTCCTGGGGCCAGAAACCCAGCGACTGAAGCTTGACCCTCGACCTTCATGACGAATGTGTCATAGACCTGTGGGAAAGGCGGACTGCAAGCTCTGGTGGCTGCAGCAGGGATGGGAAGCCCAGGTGGACCTGCCAGGAGCTCCAGCCAGCTCCTCGCGATGGCGAGTGCCTGCAGGGCCCCCAGGGGAGCGCAGAGCGCAGAGATGTGCCGCGTGCCCAGCGGCCTGGCCAACGGCGGCCGGCCGTGCGTCCCCTGCACCCCAGACCCGACCCGGGTCGTTCCCTCCCCCCTCCCTTCCTCTCTCCTTCCTTCCCTCCCTCCCCCTCCCTTCCTCTCTCCTTCCTTCCCTCCCTACAGTAAAGCCTGATTTATTCCTTCCTTTCTTTTTTTCGGTGGGTGGGGGGCTGGGGACAGAAGCCAGGGCCTTGTGCCTACCAGCAAGTGCCCTCTACTGAGCAAAACCCCAGCCTGTAGCACATCTTTTTTTTTTTTTTTTTGGTACCAGGGATTGAACCCAGGAGCCTTGACCACTGAGCTGAGCCCCTTTTTACATTTTATTTAGAGACAGGTCTCACTGAGTTACTTAGGACCTTGCTAAGTTGCTGAGTCTGGCTTTGAACTCATGATCCTCCTGCCTCGGCTCCCAAGTTCTGGGATTACAGGTGTGGGTCACTGTGCCTGGGCTGTAGCAGATTTTAAAGAATTGGTTCTAATTAGTCGTACATGACAACAGAATGCACGTTGACTCTTCATACATACATAGAGTATAACACTCGTTCTCCTGGTTGTACATGATGTAGAATCACACCGGTCCTGTAGTCATGTGTGAACATAGTGTAATAATGCCGATTCAGTCTACTATCCTTCTTACCCTTAGGCTCCTTCACTCCCCTCTGCCTAATCCAAAGTACCTCTATTCTTCCCTAACCACCCCATTTATTGTGAATTAGCATCTGCATATCAGAGAAAACATTCAGCCTTTGTTTTTTTGGGAATTGGCTTATTTGACTTAGTATGATATTCTCCAGCTCTATCCATTTACCAGCAAATGCCATCATTTCATTCTTCTTTAAGGCTGAGTATTATTCCATTATATATATATGCCACATTTTCTTTATCCAGTCATTTGCTGGACATCTAGGTTGGTTCCATTCTTTAACTATTGCGAGTTGAGCTGCATTTTTGATGAAGAAAAACCTCATTGGTTTTTTTGCAGGGCAGAGCAGAAGATGAATTTAGTAAATTCCAAACTATGTCTGCAGAAAATATCCAAGCTGAAGTATAAAAAGTAATAAAGAATGGAAAGAACAAGAGAGATGTGTAGAGCACAGCCCATGGCAGCTTGGTGTCATGGAACTGAGGTTCAGAAAGAAGGAGAGAGAACGGGGGGAAAAAAAAAGCGGAGAATTCCACAAAAGTGTTGAACGACATTAACTCCCAGATTCTGGAAGTTCTGGCTTCTCTGAAGGTAAGTAAAAGGGAAACAGCAGCTATGCACAATACAGTTGGCTAAGAACCAAGATCAAAAAGTTATTTAAGACAATCAGAGGAAAAGACATTACCTTCAAAGAAGGCACCATAAGCTGAATTTTTAGCCACCAGAGCTGAAAGAATTCATAAGCTGAATTAAAAAAAATTTCCTAGATGTTGGTAGACCATTTTTTAAAAATTCATTTACTTATATGTGGTGCTGAGACTCAAACCCAGTGCCTCACACATGCTAGGCAAGTGCTCCACTACTGAGCCACAACTCTGGTCCCTAAAAAATCTGAATTTTTTACAAAACCCATGGGAACTAGAGGACAGTGGAATAAGAGCATTAAAGTGCGGGGGATGATGAAGACTGCCAGCCCTGAATTCTATCCTAAGCAGAAACACAGGCAAACTACATTTGTGTTCAGACAAATTCTAAGGGAATTAATTGCCAGGTGAACCATGACCACAGTACAAAGAAACCGTAAAACACAAAGTTCTTTAGAGGAGCGGAAATCATCCCTGACTCGATGAGAGAGCAGGCGGGAGTGGGCACTGGCCGGCAATGTGGGAGGACGCCTGCCCC
The DNA here is from genome assembly GCF_902686445.1 of Sciurus carolinensis. Taxonomy (NCBI): domain Eukaryota; kingdom Metazoa; phylum Chordata; class Mammalia; order Rodentia; family Sciuridae; genus Sciurus; species Sciurus carolinensis. The sequence continues at coordinate 175,593,367 of NC_062217.1, read as the reverse complement.
CTGGGCACCTGTGCACGCAGGACAATGTCCAGCACATCAGCACCAGGGCGCAGCAGAGGATGAGGTTCTGTAGGACCAGCCTGTGAAGGGAGGGTGATGGAGGAGCGAGATCAGAGGGAGCACAGGAGGTGGTAGGTCACCTCACACAGAGACGGAGATTCTGAAAAAATCAAGCGGAAACCCTCAAAATGAAGGAAACAATAAACCAAATTTAAATTCCATGGAAAGCATCACCAACAGATTAGAACACTTGGAAAACAGAGTTTCAGGCAACGAACACAAAATATAGTCTTGGAAACAAAGGTGACCATGGAGGAAAGATGTTAAGAGACCATGAACAGAACTTCCAAGAAATATGTAGGGCCATGCGGCTTCTGGAAGGTGGACCCTAACAGACACAAAGCCAAGTGTGTTTGCTGCGGCCACATGGGAGGAGCAGCCCAGAAAGGCCCCGCTGACCCTCCAACAGACGAGCCAGAGGGGAGTCAGACATTTCTGTCCTTTTTGGAAAGCAGTAAAGGGAGAATAAAGGAGCAAAATCATAAAGTAAACAAAACCAACAGCAGGATGGCAGGCTTCAGACCACCGCGTGTACAAGTGCCCCACACGTAAGGGCGCCCTCAGGCTCCGTCCTGAGAACAAGACCCGCCCACGCGGGGTTTCCACGAGATGCGCAGGACACACAGGAAGGCAGACAGTGAACCAGGGAAGATGCTTCCGGGAAACAGGGCAGCAGTGGGACGCCTACGGGAACATCGACCAGGCAGCCCTCAAGGGAGGAGGAAAAGGAGAGGCACAGAGAGAAAGTCACAGCGCTCGCGCAACAAGCTCTAGGCGTCTAGCGACGTAGTTCCTACACGCATGCAGCAGAACTAGCATGCCCGAAAGAGGAAATATACACGTCCACAATCTCTCTGGCAATGTCCAGGCCCAAGGTGGGCCTCTGCTGGGCTGACCGCAGGGACCCTGCCCTGCCCTGAACCCAGAAACCGGTTCATGCCCACTGCGGTCAGGCCTGTGACCAGGGTGCCCCTCTGTGTCAGTGGCTGACAGTCAAATGCGCCATCACCTGGACTGGCAGAAACAGAGAAGAGGAGAAACCCCGGGGTGTCCACAGGATCTCCTTTTAATGCAGTTAAACCTTCTACAGCCTCAGAAAAGAAACCCAGGTCTATTTAAAATCAACAGCCGCCTGTGAAACCCCTGGCACGGGCGACGCCCAGCCGCTGGCCTCAGCCCACTGCCAGGTGGCCCTCCCCACGTCGCGGTGCTGTCCCGTCTTCTGCTCAGTGTCTCCTGTTAAACAGCATATTTGGAGGTTGTGATGCTGGCGGGGGAGCCAGGCCTCCGCAAAGGCCGCCCTCGGCTGCTCTGCTCAAGCTGGAGTCCAGGTTCAGCTTCATCACTTCGTCCTGCAGCCTCTTGGCCTTTGGGAAGGAGGAGGAGGAGAGAGGAAGTAAGAGGTGCGGCCTGCCCAGGGGCTTCCATGCTGTCCCTCTGTGCGAGGACATCAGCCACGCGGGCCACTCATCTTGGGGAGCCCAACAGGCCCCACCTGGTGTCCTGAAGGTGTGGTGAACAGAGGACCCCCCGAGGCTGGCCCCACCCCAGGCCTTGCTGCAGAAGTGCCGCCACAGGCCGGTGAGACCTGAGACCGTCCTGGGGGCCGACCCCCACAGCCACACGCAGGGCCAGCCTGCTCCCCAGGTCAGCACACACCTGTTCCAAGCCCAGGCTCCGTGCAGCCTGCAGGCCAGAGCAAGGTCCAACAGGAGGAGGTGCTGGTGTAGCCGGCTGCCTGAGGGAGGGAGGCCCCAGTGGCTCCGGGCAGGCCCTGCCCACCTCTGCCCTGCCGGTGCCTGGCCCCACCCTGAGGAGTTCAGTCCTGGGTCCTCCCTCCTGCCTCCTGGGGCCCACTGCACCTGTGCCCCCAGCCCCTCAGCCCCGCGCGGGCTGTGGCTGCGGCACGCTGAGGTTCCCGTCATCCGGGCTGAGCCATGGTGACTAGGGAAGCGCTGCTGCCTTCTGACCCCGTGAGTGTGCGCCGGTCACTGTGCCTCAAGCAGACGTGGCCTCCCTGTGGGAGTGGACACTGCCTCCTGTAGTTTCACCCCTTCCTGCACGCCTGCCTGCCTGCCTGCCCTTCAATCTCCCAAAGTGGCCGGCTCTTGATGCTCCTTCTGGCCAAATCCTGTCCCCAGAGAGCCATGGACACGGGCTGGCTCCCAAAGAGACCTTGGCACAAAGGCTGTGCCCACGTCTCCTGTCTGAGTATGGTGGGTCGGAGGCCTTTACTGGCGTCCACCCTGGGCTCAGGATCATCATCCACCTCCACGGAGAGGCCAGGTGGGCCCTCTTCTGAAGCACAGCCATTCCTGGGGACCCTGCCTTTCTCCTCAGCGCTCTCCCCTCACTTGCTCTAGACGGGAACGCACCAGGAGAGGCTGAATCTCGGAGGCCAGCCTCCACGCGGGTTCAGAATCTCTTGGCTCGCCTCACTCCGGGGGGTTTGCTCAGTTTTGTCCACTGGTTCAAATCCTTTAAAACGGCTTCCCTTTTGGCTCTACTCGGGAGTTCTCCCTGGGCGCTGGAGCCTCTGAGTGTCACGGCGCCTTGCTGTGTGTCAAGGTGGCAGTATGTCCTTTGGTCGCCTGGAGGGTCTGGACGCTGGCTGGCGACCTTTGATTGTCGTCAGTGAGGTCCCATGTTCCCAAGCTCACTCTCCGCCTGCTTTGGGGGGGCTCCTCCTTCACACCGGGCTTCCCCAGAGGCCTCTGTGGCTCCCCATCCCTCAGAAGGCCCTGGGGCCATGTCCACAGGTCAGGCAGGGGCCCGTAGCCTTGTGTTGGCCAGCTGAGAGGCCTGGGAGGTGAGCAGGGTCCTGGCATGTCCTGGACACGCCGGGCCTCGTCCCATTCTCAGGGCTCAGGGAGGCGGCATGGGCCAATCACCAGGCCTAGGATGCCTGGTCCTTCTGTTTCTCTAGAGAGGAATCCAGCAGCCTTCGGGGGCAGTGGAGCCGCGGGCCAACCGGAGCCCGCGAATGGGGTCTAACCTGGCCCCGAGGGCCCAGCTTTCAGGCCCACGGTTCCGAGTCTGCGCTCCCAAGATCGTCTTGGCTCCTGTCGGCACTGCTCTCTACAGGCCCTGACCTGCAGGGACTTTCACCGGCAAAGCCACACTGACCCCGAATGTGTCTGGACACAGGCTCGGCTGCTAGGCCCGAGGGCCAGATGCTTGCATCTTGGTTTCTCCAGGAGGAGCGCTCCAGGGCTGGAGAGTAGATGCTCCTGCAGCCTGCTACTCTATATCCTCCATCAGGCCTTTACTGGGGCCCACGAAGGCTGCCTGGCTCCTGCACTCACACTTGCATTCTGGTCGGGGGAGGGAAGGGCGAGGCTCAGGGAAAGCGAACACAGCTCTCACCTGCTGGCCAGAGGAGTCACATGCTCTCATCTGGCTGCGGGGGAAGGTGGGAGTGGGCCTTTTGTTAGGTGCCTGTGCCCAGCTAACGCTTAGGCCTCTATCAGGGAAGCCACCTCTCCTGAGCACCTCGTGGGACCTCGGGGGGCCTGGGAGGTCCACTCTGCTGGCTGCTTTGATTCAACATTTCCCTTCGTCAGCTGGAAACAGTGGAGATGGAGCCCACAGATGGGCTTTGGGAGCAGGGACTTCCTGTCCGGGACGGTGCTGTGGCCGCCCAGCACCAGCCTGCTGTAGGGCGGGCTGAGCGGGCTGTCAGGCCGGGTGCCCCAGGGACCAGGCGAGTGCCCTTGGTGAGCAGGGAGGGGACAGGCGGCTGGTGCTCACTGGAAGGGTGGCAGTTTCCTCGGGCCACAGGGCGGGAAAGGCCTCCCTCTCCCTGCGCTGCTCACGCAGGTCGCTCTAGCTCAGCACCAGGTAGGCGCGGCGCCAAGGGAGCAAGCGCTCGGGGGAAGAGGCTAGAATTCAAACGCCTGGGTGGGCTTGAGGCCGGACTGCTTAGGAGGCTCCTAAACAGTGCTCGGCCCATGAGTTCAGCCTGTCTCCTGCAGGCGCTGGGCACTCGCCACTGGCATGCCCCTGGCCTCTGCGGGACCCCACGGGTGTGTGGAGCAGAGCAGGTGCCATCTGGGGCTGCCACTGCTGGGCACAGACGCCTCGCGCTGCACCTCTGGTCCCGGCACACTGAGGCCTCCCTGCACAGCCTGGCAGGTCCTCACCCTCTGACCCACGGTGCTTCCGGAATGCTCCATGCGTTTATGAGAGGACGGAGCAGTCACATCCCACCATGCTGGGCTCGAGCCTGCAGACCCAGCGTGCGCACACTCACGGCCTCCAGGTCCTGGGCAGTGGTCCTGGACTCCAGCAGAGGGGCTGAGCCTCTGGAGCTGCGGTCCTGGGCGGTAGTCCTGGACTCCAGCAGAGGGGCTGCACCTCTGGAGCTGCGACGTGTGCCCACCTGCGGCTCCTGCTGCCTCGCGGGCTCCTCCAGGCCAGCGCTGCCGCTGGAACACAGGATGGTCGCAGTGTGGCAGTCCCTCCACCCAGTCCCCTTTCTTCCCCGGCCACCTGTGGCCCCAGGCGCCCCAGCCCTCCTCCAGCGCCGGCCTGCCAGTGCCCCAGCTTCAAGGCCACAGGACAGACTCCACTGCACACCCACCTCGTGGCACACACAGGGCGCTCACTGTGCCACGCCAAGGAGGGCGGCAGGTTTTGTTCTCATGTGACGGACACGGTTTTACTGAACCTTGAGACAGCAGCGGGAAATCACATCAACAGGGATTTTAGTTAGACTCTCAGCACAGAGCTTGGGTCTTAGGGCTTCCAGTCTTAATGGTCAGTGCAAGGACTTGGGATGGCAGAAGAGGCCCGGGATCCGGTGGGCCTCATGTCCCTCAGCCTCAGGCCCTTGCTCTGCGACACCATGCTGTCCCCATGCTGTTTCTAAGCTGTCCCATGGCTGCAGCCTGAGACTCCTACCCTCCCTGTCCCCTGGCTGTCCTGCATCTTCTCTGCTTTCCTGAGCTCTAGACGGTTGCCAAGATGACCTGGCCTCTTGGGATAGCAGCCTGCCTAGCAGCCTGGCCACATGCAAATCCCAGAACTGCTCGGTGCCCAAGAGCTGGCCTCCCACTGTGGCCTCCTGATGCAGCTGCTCCTTCACTGGGAATAGCACCCGGTCTCCCAGCCCCACCAGCCTTCAAGTCTCCTGCAGTTGGGGCCCAAGTCTAAGAAAACCAGGGCTTCGGGGTGAGATTAGACCTTGGGACTGGGAAGGAGTGGGACAGGATGGGGCGGGCAGCGTGGCAGCAGCCTCCACAGAGGGCCCGGCAACCTCAGTCCTGGGGGTGGCTGGGCAGTGGCTGCCTGCAGGTGGTCCCTGAGAGCAGATACCACCCCTTCCGCTCGCCCACCACAGCCCTGGCGCCCGGGCGCTCGGTGCATGCTGCTGGGGTGAGCCGCAGCCGGGGCTGCGGAGCAGACAGCCTGGGAGGGCCGAGGCACAGCTGCCACCACCAACCTGATCTCACTTGTGTGTGACGTCCTCTCTTTGCCAGGTCTCCTTCTTCCAGAGGAACTGGGTTGGACTTTCCTACCACCCACCAGATCCGTGGCAAATGGGTACTTCATTGCCACCTAGGGAGATGCAACAAGACGCTCTCAGGCCCTAAGAACACGCTGCCCCTGGCACCACCTGGCCTGCCTGCCCGGCAGCTTGCCAGGGGCTCTCCCAGGGGGATGTTCCTCACGTGCCACCCCATCCTGGCCTTGGCTGGACTCAGCCCATCCCAGGTCTGGGTCTGGACAGGCTTTGGAGTAGTGCGGGGGAAGGTATGGGGTGCGGGACCCAGCATGGCCTCTGAGGCTGCAGCAGCTGGCCCCAGGCACCCTCTGAGCACCTGTCCCCGATGGACATGGTGCATACTGTTCCCAGCGGGTCCCACGCCTTTCACACAGATGCGACCGTGTCTTCAAGTCACTAAGGTACTAACGCAAACAGCAGGACCCTGCACCCGTGCCCAAGAGGCCCGCCATGAGCCCCCGCTCCTGGCCAACAGCACGGTGAGCTGGCCCAGGCAGGGAGGACCACAGACGTGCCAGAAGCTCCCACAGCCCTGCCCAGCTGGGCAGCTCTACTCCACTGTGCTCAGGGGGCCTTCCCAGTCCAGGGCTGCCACGCTGGATCAGGCTGACTTCTGATCTTACTGGACTTGGGAAACAGCAGGGAGGCAGACATGGAGAGGGGCATGTGAAGAGGCAGGGGCGGCCCAGCCAGGGACAGAGACCAGCGGACCAGCTGGACTCATGAAGAGCCCTGGCTCATGGCCATTGAGGCCGGGCACTGCAGCGAAGGTGCTCAGACGGCGCTGCTGCAGTGCGCGAGGCCCCTCATGTCACACAGACTTCTGGTCACCGGGAACCCACATTGGGAAGCCCCACCAGGGCGTCTCACCCTCCTCAGGTCAGCAGGAAAATGCCGACTCTGTCCACAGCCCTGGCCCTGCCCTCCTGCCCACACACCACACCTGGGCAGCTGGCTGGACTCCAGGCTCCGAACTCGTCTCCTGACAGGTGCCGTCCCTCCCGCCCACTGTGCTGTTGGGCGCGCTGGTCCCCGATCGCCTGCCGGGGCCTCCAGTGCTGCTCCGCCCCCTCCCTGGTCCCCGTCCACATCCTCCACTGCCACTGCCGGCTCACTGCCAGGGTCATGGGACAGGGTCCCAAGCTGCTCCTGCAGCCTCAGCAACAGAGGCTGGGACACATGTGGGCCTCTAGCTCAGGAGTGCAACCCGGAGGGCAGGGGCGGACACCCAAAGGCGCGGCTCACTGCTGCCTCCAGGAGTCTGACCTGGAGCTTGGCTCTGCCAGCGCAGGAGCGCATGCCCGTAGGCACATGTGCTGTGGTGCGTGTCCCTGCTGGGAACTCAGAGTCTGGAGCAGTCTGTGGTAAGTGGGAGGAGGGGAGGTGAACTTCCTGCCAGGGTTCCTCCAGCCGGAGTCCGGCAGGCTCAACTTGGGTCTGTTCTCCCCTCTAAGTGGACTGTCAGAGCCAGGACCTTGTCTGTCTGTATGGTCATTTAACCCTGGCCACACCTGGCACGTTCCAGGGCCTACAACCAAGAAGAGGGAGGTTGGGTAGGGACAGGAGCCACCACGCCCTTTCCCTGGAACCACCCCAGAAAAGTAGTGTGGACACAGCAGACCACCTCTGGGCTAGGAGTCCCCAGAGACAAGGCCAACGGAAGATGCACAGTGCTGAGCTCAGGAGGCTTTTTCCTCTGAAGTCAGACATTTAATTTTTTTAAATATTAAAAGCATGTATTTGGAAAGAAGCCCACACAGGCATTTTCCACCATTACCACAAACATGGAAGAACATTCATAAAAATACCCACTCTGATGAGACAAGAGCGTGAACCCCGGATGGCAGCGTGAGACCTGTGGGCAACCAGAGGCCATTCACACGGGACAGTGGAGTGTCCGTGTGCTGGGCTCCGGCCCAGTGCAGGGTGCAGCGTGTGGGCAGGCCTGGCCTGGCACACGCAGGCGGGGGGCCTGCACACTTAAGGATCCCTGAGGCAGGATGAGCAGGGCAGGGGGTATGCCCTGTGGGCCGGGGGCAAAGCCAGCAGCCCCTACTACCAGGATCAAGGAGCCGCTGCCCGCCACGCGGGATCTTGGCGCCCTCTTGTGTCCTCCGGCCCGACTGCAGGACACCAGCTCCTGGCCCAGCTCAGAGCTGGGGCTTGCTCCGCAGAGGCACTGCTAAAGAATGCTCGCCCGACTGCTGCTACTTCTACACGGTGGTGTCCTGAAAGTTCACAAAGCATGCTGTTCTTTACTTGAAAGACACTTTGCAGGCCGGGCTTTCTGGTCATCCCAGCGACTTGGGAGGCTGAGGCAGAGGGACTCCACGTCCAAGCCTCAGTAACTCAGAAACGACTGGCGCTCAGTGGTAGAGCGCTCGCCCTGGGTTCAGTCCCATCCCCAGCACCACGACAAGAGGCTGGCAGCTGCCCTGCAGCGACTGCAGCCAGTCCCTGAATCCTGCCAGCTGCTGGCTCGAGTGCACACCGCCACGTCTCCCGACTGCTGTGCTCTGTGCGCGTGGCTGCGGGACCTTCGACCCAGTCTCCTCTCGGAGCCTCTGATTTTAAGTATCTTCATGCGCTAGACACTAACATCTTTCACGAAATGTCTTTCATCTCTGGACTTTGATTACAGCGTCTGGAGCCATACAGAACACTTCTCCAGTGTCCAGGTGGGCACAGCCCGGAAGGCACAGTTCCCGCATCCTGGGGTTTGGGACTTGTGGGAAGCCAGTACCTGAGGGCCATCTGCCAGGCCAGCTGCTGCCCTGGGGTGCGCTGGCCACCGGCCTGCTGTGCCCACGTCTGGCTGGTCTCTGTGCTGCTGCAGCAGCTCCCATGGCACAGCACGCATCCTGGCCCCTGCTGTCTGAGTCGGTCTACCTCATGGCTGATGAGTTTTGACAGGACCCACTTTCCCTTCCTTTAAGAAGCTTCCAGATTAAAGGACACAGACTCGGGCGGGGAGGAGCCCTGAGGAGACCTTCCTCCTTCCCTGCCAGCCTCCTTCCAATGTGTGCTTCTAGGCCTGGTCTGCAAGCTGGGTTGGCTTGACGTAGTCATCTTGGTGGGTTTCTTGGGGGTGGGGATTGAATCCAGGGGCACTCTACCACTAAGCCACATCCTGCTCCTTCATTTTTTATTTTGAGACAGGGTCTTGTTAAATTGCCGAGGTTGGCCTTGAACTTGGGATCCTCTTGCCTCAGCCTCCTGATGTCACTGGGACAACAGGCATGTGCCACTGCACCTGGCTTACCTTCTCTTCAAGGTATCTTCAAGTCAGTAGACACGAGATCTAGCTCAGCATTTTTAAATTCTTTGTTCTATTTAGTTGTACTTGACAGCACAATGCATTTTGATTCAAATGGACCACAACTCTTCATTTCTCTGGTTGTACATGATGTAGAGTCACGCCATTCGTGCAATCATACACATAGCTAGGGTAATGATGTCTGTCTCATTCCACCATCTTTCCCATCCCCTCCCCCTCCCCTCCCCTCTTCTCCTCTGCACAATCCGAAGTTCCTCCATTCTTCCCTTACCCCACCTCCCCCTTAAGCATCAGCATCCACTTATCAGAGAAAACATTCGGCCTTTGGTTTTTTAAGATTGGCTTATCTCACTTAGCATGATATCTCTAGCTCCTTCCATTTGCCTGCAAATGCCATAATTTTATTCTTCTTTAAGGCTGAGTAATATTCCATCGTGTATATATTCCACAGTTTCTTTACCCATTCATCTATTGAAGGGCACCTAGGTTGGTTCCACAATCTAGCTATTGTGAATTGAGCTGCTATAAACAATGATGTGGCTGCATCACTGTAGTAGGCTGATTTTAAGTCCTTTGGGTATAAACCTAGGAGTGGGATAACTGGGTCAAATGGTGGTTCCATTCCAAGTTTTCTGAGGAATCTCCACACTGCTTTCCAGAGTGGCTGCACCAATTTGCAACTCCACCAGCAATGTATAAGTGTACCTTTTTCCCCACATCCTTGCCAACGTTTATTGTTGCTTGTATTCATGATAATTGCCATTCTAATTGGAGTGAGATGAAATCTTAGTTTTGATTTGCATTTCTCTTATTACTAGAGATGTTGAACTTTTTTTCACACATCTGTTGATTGCTTGTAGATCTTATGTGAAGTGTTTGCTCTGTTCCTTAGACCATTTATTGATTGGGTTATTTGTATTTTTGTTGTTAAGTTTTTTGAGTTCTTTATAAATTCTGGAGATTAGTGCTCTATCTGAGGAGCATGTGGTAAAGATTTTCTCCCACTCTGTAGGCTCTCTATTCACATTATTGGTTGTTTTCTTTGCTGGGAAAAAGCTTTTTAGTTTGAATCCATCCCATTTATTGATTCTTGATTTTATTTCTTGTGCTTTGGGAGTCTTGTTAAGGAAGTCTGGCCCTAAGCTGACATGATGAAGATTTGGGCCTACTTTTTTTCTATTTGGTACAGGATCTCTGGTCTAATTCCTAGGTCCTTGATTCATTTTGAATTGAGTTTTGTGCATGGTGAGAGACGGGTTTAATTTCATTTTGCTGCATATGGATTTCCAGTTTTCCCAGAACCATTTGTTAAAGAGACTATCTTTTCTCCATTGTGTGTTTTTGGCACCTTTGTCTAGTATGAGAAAACTGCATTTATGTAGGTTTGTCTCTGTGTCTTCTATTCTGTCCCATTGGTCTCCATGTCTATTTTGGTGCCAACACCATGCTGTTTTTATTACTATTACTCTGTAGTATAGTTTAAGGTCTGTTATTGTGATGTTTCAGTCTTCCTGCTAAGGATTGCTCTGGCTATTCTGGGTCTCTTATTTTTCCGAAGGAATTCCATGATTGCTTTCTCTATTTCTTTGCTAACTTGGCATTTTGGACAGCATGCTGGTAACCCATAGTTTGGATGTAATGATATTTTTAGCCATTTCCACCTACTGACATTGAAGTTATTTTAAATTTTTTCCATGATGAAGCTCTGAAAGCATTCTTAAGGATGTCTACTTGTGCATGTATTTCCTAGAAGCAATGTAACATATATTTAAACTTTTACATACGTTAGGAAATAAAGAGCATGAAAGTCTATAACATGCTGAGTGTAGAAATCAGAACGGATGCTGAGCAGGACAGACAGCCACACTGTGAAAGCTGCAGTGGTCTCAGTATTGCACCCACAATAAAGGAAAATATGGGTGTCAGGGTCGGGCACCTTCGAAGCCCAGGGCAGACAGTGCTTCGTGGTCCAGGAGTCCTGAAGGACCAAATTGCTGACCGGCTCCCGAGAAGGTGTCTTGGTGGGATGCGCCTGACTTGATGAACCGATTCTGTTTGAAGGGAGGGACCCAGGACGTCTTGAGTGGCAGTCCCACTATGTGGCCACCCCTCCTTCCAGAGAGTGTGAGCAGGCTGGCCTTAGAGACAGCAGAGCCATCATGGTGTGACTGGCCCTGAGCAGGTGGTCGAGACCCAGGGACCCCAACCACACCAGAGCCCCACAGGCCCCACTTTGGTCAATTGTGTCAACTGACCAAGGTTTTTTTGGTTGGGTGGCCAAAGGCAACTTGGGATAGGTGAGGTGGCAAGAGCAGAAGTCAGTCACAGAGGTTCCACAGGACATCACCAGCAGGCCAGGCGCTGCCGACAAGCTCCTGCCAGCACAACCGCAGCCTCGGCTTAGTGCAAGTCTTCAGGCCTCCTGGAGGTGAGGCTGGGTCAGCTACCCAGGGCAGGGCCTGGAGACCGCAGAGATACCACCCTGACCAGGGAACAGGGACCAGGCCGGGCACACCACGAACGCCAGGCCAAGGAAGACACAGGTCACTCCCGAGGTCCTGTCCCAAACAGAAGACCTTGGTCCCACTGTGAGGAGTGCCAGGTAAGTTCAGGCTGAGATGCTCAGCACGGTAACTGGTCAGCACTACACAGGCATCAGGATCATGAAAGACACGGGAAGACTGACCACTGTCCTCGCCTGCAGATCTGGGGGACAGAGGATAGCCAGCCACGGAAGCAGGGCGACCCGTCACGGAGAGAAGCTGGTGAGACTCGGTCTCCATCTGGGCCCTGGCGCTACGCCTGCAGGGACATCAGTCCCCAGCCTGCTCTGTGGTCACTCGAGCCGTCGCTGGGGAGCTGGGGTGTGCGAAGCTCCCGCACTGCTTTGGCACCTTCCTGTGGGTCTACATCAGTGCCGTGTGAACCGAGACGCCGGCTCCAGGCAGCAGTGCTGCTGGGCTCAGGCGCGGCCTCGGGACCGCCCAGCCGAGGCCCCACAGAGCAACCCAGGCCCCTGCCTGTCACCTGCCTCAAGTGGTTTGGGGGTGTGGGAAGGGGAGCTGAAGCCTGAGGGCTGGCAACCCCAGGGCCAAGGACAAGGTCACTGGGGCCATTGCCTCCTGGCTTCCGAGTCAGAGCAGAGGAGGGTCCCAGGAAGATGCCTGAGGACACGGGAGCCTCGATGCATTTTGTTTTCATCTTTCCCCTCAACTCCTACCCCTCCCTCTCTGAGCACCTGATTCATTGGACAGAACTTACAGGGCAGCAGCTGACAGGGCGTCCAGTTCCTCCTGCAATCTCACTGCCCAGCTGTGCGGGACAAGGTGCAGCCCACCCGCCCTGCAGGACCCAGGCCGAGGGGCACCACCTCGCCCCACCCAGCGCCATGCTGTGCCTACCATGCTCCTCTGCAGGGGCAGCAGCTGGCTGAGCACCTCCTGCTTCTTCCGCGTCGTCTGGGCCTGCTCTCTCCACTCCTGCAGGGCTCTCTTGTCTCTGGAGAAAACACATCCTTGTAGTAACCATGCAAGCTGCAGGCAGCTCCGGCACCGCTCACGAGGGCTTCTGAATGTTTAGCTGCATTCAAACAGCCTTCTCTTCCTGTCTGCCTGTCCCCAAGGTGGGAGCGCAGGGCCTTGTCCGTGCCTTCTGCTGGGACTCTCCCACGTTGGGGCAGAGCGATGAATGGCAGGTCCCTACCCAGGCCCTCGGGGGTGTGTGTGCTGCCAGGGTGACCAACGTCTGGCGAGACTGCAGGGTGCCTCCCAAGCCTGGCTGCCTGAGCCCAGGGAGGAGGCACCTCAGGAAAGGCCCTGTGACCTTCCAGCCTTGCCCATGGAGGCTCGCAGGATTGTCCCTCGTAAGTGGACTTCTTGGTAGATGGTTGCCTTTCTCCTTAAAGCCCGAGTGCCTGTGGTCGTTCCCAGGCCTCAGGCAGAGTTCCGACTGCCCCCTGGCAGGGCCACACCCTTCCACAAGGCCTGGCCCAGGGCTGTGAGCAGCCTGCAGCAAGGCCCAGAGGGAGACTTGGCTTGGCCCCTGAAGGAGCGCAGAGTTTCTAAGTTGCCCCTTGTGGCGGGGAAGGACGAGGCCTCTCGGAACCCAGTCGCCTCTGCAGCCCGAGGCCCAGCTGCCTGTCTGAACCAACTCCTGGTCTGTTGATAGTTCCTGGGTTGCTTCTCCCCCACCGCCTGCCCAGACTGGCCTCTCGTCTCCTCCTGAGCCTCCGCCCCACCACAGCCTCCTGGCTCTCCCACTGGCATCAAGACGGGTGGCATCCTCCCCATGTCCCACCCTCAGGGCACAGGCCTGGGTGTTTCTTGGCACCTCCTCCTGGGTGAGGCTGTGCCCTGCCACCTGCCGGGATGGATCGTGCCCCTCAGCCCCAGGGTGCTGGCAGCCCCTCGCCCTGACTCCAGGCAGTGTCTGTGCCTCTCAGTCACGCAGGACAGGAGGCCCTGCCTGCCCCCAGGAAGCACGGGGCGGGGTGACCTCCCTACTTGGGTGACATGCAGGTGCTGTTCAGCAAGGAGGCACAGGCAGGCCTTGGGCTCCAGGCAGGGAGCGGTCTCGCCTGCGCTTTGGCTTCAAGGTCTTCTCCTAGAAGGTGTGGACTGCTCCTGGAGGAGGACGGCCAGCTGCAGGGTCTGGCTGCTGGGTGGGGCCTGGGAGCCGGGCAGACGCCCCTCTGAACAGCCGGCCCTCGGCTGCATAGGCAGTGGGCGGCTTCAGTAGGTTTCGGAGGGGAGGGAGCAGGAACCCAGGGGCAGCACAGGCTCCGGGCTTGGCTCGGCCAGGTCACCCCGAGGCCCACAGGCGTGCCAGGGAAGGAGCCGGGGAGAGGCGGAGTTGGTGCTCTGTGGCGAGAGGCCAGCCCTGGGAAGCAGAGAGGCCAGGGAAACAGAAGGTCTGCCCTTGCTCTCCTGGCTTCCTAAGCAGCTGCTGGGGACCCCTCACAGGTGGACCTGGGCACAGGGCCAGGAGCATGGGCGCTGTGGACAGTCCATGCTGGCCAGCCTCCTGGGTCCTGGAACGGGGTGTAACTGGGTGGTTGGCAGTGCTGGTGGGCAGAGCAGGGCAGGTACTAGGGCCTTGGTGACCTGCAAGCAGCAAGCTGGCCACCATGAGCCCAGGGTGTGGGATGAGAGTGAACTCACCAAGGAGTACACTGTGCCTGAATGCCCTTCCTTAGGACAGGATGGTGGGTCAGCGGTGGACAGGGAGGAGGACAGGATCAAGAAAGAGCAAGAAACTAGGGTGCTCCCTAAGGGCAGGCAGGCCCACAGAGACCGCATGTGCCTGTGCCTACGCCAGCCCTGCCAGGAGGCACGTCAGAGAGCCACGGCCCCAGGAGCACGGCCCTGCCTGGACCAGGCCAGGCCTCCTCCGGGCAGCCCTCGGTCCTGCGCCCTCTGCACATGCCCTTGGTTGCAGGGAGACCTGCCCCTTCAGACACACCTTCTCCGCTGCTCCATCAGAGCCTGCTTCTCCCGGAGCTCTCTGAAGGCCAAGACCCGACTCTCTTCAAGCTTCTTTGTTCGAGTCAGAATCTGGTACGGTGACGACTGGTACGGAGATGAGAGGTCAGGTAAGATGCTCCTGAAGGAGGCAGTCTTCCTTCTGAAACACAAGCACGCTCCGCTGCACCTTCCACAAGCCCGCGACGCGGTCTCGCCCACGCAGACAACCCAGCAACACACCTAAGAATCTAAGAGCAGAGCCCGCCGATCAGCTGGTCAGGACAATAGGATGGCTACTAACCGTGGTCACCAGAGTCACAGCAGGGATCTGTGCTCATCTTAGGAAACACTAGGACACTGTGCTCCATTGACCACCAGTGGAATGCCAGCTACTGCAGCAGAAAGCACAGGAAAAGACACCCCCAGGTCACCCTAAGAAGTGGCTGAGCGTCAGCAAGTGACTGAGCCATGGGGCAGGCGCTGGTGGCCCCAATCCCATACCGCCAAGCACTGCCCTGCTGGAGCTGGGGTCTAAATGCGACGCACTGGCACACTCGAACTGCCAACAAGCTTGCCACAGCTTACCGGAAAAGTTTCACCGTCATTCATAACAGTACGTGAAGGAGGGGGAAGCCGCGGCCAGAGCCCTCCTGTTCTCCCAGTGCACGACCATGTGCACCGAGAACATTCTAACAGCGCAGGAGCCTCGGAGGCCTCACTGCAGCTAGAACCCCACATGCACTGCCAAGGTCCTGACCTGCCAGTGACACTCTAGGTTCCGACACTTTAAAAATGTTGGAACCTCCAGGAAAGGAAGATCAGTGCCACCACCGCCAGCCACCTTCCAAGCAGCTGCTGAAGTTGCTTTCAGTTCTACCTGAGCAGGTTCCGTGGCTTCGGGTGCTCTTTCCCCTTGCTGCTTAATGCCGCTCTGAGGTTTGGGGGCAGCTCCATGGGAAGAAGCTGGTGCTGCAGGACCTCAGCCTTCTCGTTCTCCACGATCTCCTGCCTCAGCTTCCAGAAGCGCCGGATCTCCTCCTCGCTCGCCCAGTGCTCCACGGCGTCAGGGGGCCTCCGGAGCTCGCTCAGGGGGGGCCCTTCCACAGGCGGCAAAAAGTCCACCTCCTCTTTCACCAGCATGGCCTTCAGGTCCCAAGGGCTCCTGGTTTTCTCATTAGGCATGCAGACCTGGGACAAATCCAGCAGGGGGTCTGGAAGCTCACTCGGGTCCAGCTTCTTAACTGGTGGGACCTCTGATGGAATAAAACACCATTTTAATATCCTGCACATCGACACCATCCCCAAAAGCGACGCTCACCCAGATGCCGGGAAGGTGGGAGGGCGCCCCTTCTCCCACGCCCAGCAGGCTGCCACAGAGCTCAGCAGCCGCTGCACGGACAGGAACAGACATCCCTACAAGAGGCCAGCCTCTCTGCATGAGCGTCACCATCCGGGGTAGCCGTGTGTGCACGTGAGGCGGTCTTGCCACACGCAGCCACCATCCCTGCTCCCACCCTGGAGCCCAGAAGCCTGACTTCTAACTTGTGTGGCAAGGCCTCTGTGGACTCTGAGACTTCAGCTCTACATCGACTATTCAAGAGAAAAACTAGCCTGGGTGTGTTTGCACTGTGTTTGGAACTGGGGTTGGCGTCGCCAGCCGTCCATATTGGAACCCAGCCTGCAGAATCTGTCACTGGACACACATGCTCAGAACTGCGAGCCGGGAGGAACCAACAAGGCTGGGCAGCAGTAAGGGATGGGGGCCAGTGGAGTGTCCCACTCTGGTCACTGTTGTGCCTTCTGTTCTCAAATTTTAAACGGCTCCACCACACTAAACTACTCTTTGAACACGTGCTGCCATTGTCAGACTTCGCAGCCTGTCTGCTTAACCGTCTGCCACGTGCCAGCAGCACCTCTGCGACAGCTCCAGTCGCAGCCTGCTCTGCAAACCAGAGTTGGGTGGAAGGAAGTTGGGAGAGAACACGGATGATCTCACGTGCGAAGTGCACACTAAAGCACTAATTCCAAAAAGCGTTTTTCAAGGTTAGGGGTTTGCAAATTTTTCTCCTTTAAGCAGAAGCCTTTCTGTAAACACTTTGGGAAGGGGCTCCAGGCGCCAAGGGGTCACCCAGCTGTCATTGCTGTGCATGTCCAGGGGCTGCTCTCCCCTGCCATGCCACAGTGGATGAGTGGGAACTCCCACAAGGGACACCCTGCACAGGACAGCGTGTCCCCGACCTCTGCACCTCACTGACGGCTACAACCTGGGGCTTTGTAGGGTGAAGGAAAAAGTCTACAAAATGGACAGACACACTTTTAAAAGTCCCACTGAGTTCTGAAATTCCCTAATGTAGTTTTAGCTATTAGAAATATGCACATTTGGCCAGTTTGCATGTGGACAATCCACCTGGGGCAGAGCCAAAATGCCGACCCCTGAGCACCCCAGAGGAAGGTGGTGCCACACTCCGCCAAGGCAAGAGGCCCGAGCCTCGCACAGCAGGTGGGAAGTCACCTCACTGGCCCACGACGTGGGAAGACACAGAAGCAGCAGATTTTTATTTCTGACCAACTGTTTGATGTATTTTTGGCCATTTATTTTGAAATGGTTTCAAACTTAAAGAACAGTTGGAAGAACATGGCAGAGGACTTGGGTTTTGCCCTGACGCCAGGGCTGCTAGGGTGGCCGCGCTCCGGCCCCCTTCTCTGTATCAGGCACGGCCCTCCACCTCAGATGAAGAACCCTCCTGCCAGCACCAGCCTGGCCTCGAGACGGGGCACACCCTGAAGGCTCATGGGCCACACGCAGACTCTCCATGTCCCTCACCAGCTCTCCCAATAGTGCCCGTCCCTCTCTCCACTCAGGTCAAGCACACATTCAGCTTCCTGCTCCTTCGGTCTCCTCCAGTCTGGAAAGACCCTTGGCTGCCCTTCTTCCCTCTGGTGTGCTCCTCTTTGAAGAGTGCAGACTGTCCTGCATGACGTTCTTCCACTGGGCACGTCCTTGAGCACAGTGCATCCTGGGACCGGTCCTCACAGAGCCCAGCAGTTGCAGAGTCCAGGCCCTCACACCTGACTCTCCTCTGCCATCCCTGGCTCATGCTGCCTGCTGCTCCTGCCAGGTGCCAGTGCTTTCCACCGTGCAGTCTAACTCAGACAGCTAGGGAGGGCAAGTGTGTTCCCAAGGCCTCGACTCCTGGCCTCTTCCCACTGAAAGTGCACTATGCATTCCTTGCACACTACACGGCCCCATCTGTGCTAGCGTCACAGGAGCTAGCATGCCTTTGCCACACACTCCACAAGGAGCCAGCTGCGTGGACCAGACGGCTGGGGATCAGCCAGAAGTACCCCACCCATGTGCTCTCGGCAGCTGCACAGCCCGACCCGTCCCAAGGCCTGGTGCCGGTGTAGCATGGCCATGCCAACAGAGGCATGCAGCCGTTACCAGGACGAGCTGACTGCCCTCCTATGGGCCAGGATGTCTGACCAGGGAGAAACACTCCAGCGACGTTGGAGTAGCCAGACCCCTGCTAGGGCGGGACCCTCCTGGAGGAGACGCCAGCTGAAGCTTTGCTGACGTGTGCAGTGCTCTGCTGGGTCTCATCTCACTGCCCCATGCCATCTGTCTCTGGCATCGCAGTGGCTATCTGCCTTTCCTGGTCCATGTCACAAGACTTGCGGGCAGCTTCTAATGCCACTGCACATGCCTCTTGCAGAGGATGGCAGGCCTGCGGTGCAGGGAGCCACACGCCATCTCCAGGAGATGCCCTGTGCTAAGCCACAGCACCAGGGCCCAGTGACTCTGGGAGGGACTTCTGATTGGCACCTGGTGTACTCTGGCTCCTCGTACACCTCCCTCCACCAGTGCTTCCTGGGTTCACCTCCCAAGCCAGCCACTGGCCCTTGCATCCCAATCTTGGAGCTGCTTCTGGGGACTCAATCTTACATGTATGACCAACACTTTGAAATGATGCATTCTGGGTCATTTGCAATGGATTGAGGACAAGATTGATCAAGCACAGGCCGGGTCAGTTTGGACCAGGCTTTTCCATGCAGCTTTTGGATGCTACATTCCATCAGGAAAAGGAGGCTCCTGCCCCTCCCTCTTCTCTCAGGCTCCTTCTGTCTCTGCCAAGTCAGAGGCCCTGCTCCTCTGAGCCTATCAGCAGACCACTTCCCTCAGGCTGCTGCAAGCCAGGGCTCACTGGAGGAGCCCTCGAAAGTAACTGGAAAGCTTATCACAATGGCCAAAAAACCCAAGTGAAAGCAAACAAAACCCGAAAACCAAAAAAACGAGAGCCATCCGGAGTCTCACTTGTGAAGAGCACTGAGCACACCGAGTCAAGAAAGCTTCCTTCCCTCCCCTGAGGTTGAGAGGCAGTGCAGCCTCTTCCCCGTAGAGCCGGCTGAAGGCCCGAGAGTCACAGTGGCCATGGCACCTCCACCAAGGAGTCCAGATCAGGGGCCCTCGCAGCTTCAGCACCCGCAGAAAGTTCTGCAGCTGGAAACCGAGGCTGGGCTCAGCTGCTGCCTGGGATCACTGGAAGCTGTTTCCAAGTACGCTCCATCGGGGCCACACATGCAAGGTCGTGTTCCACTGACCCTGCGACTCTTTACACGTGCAATTTATGTCACATATGCTGATCATTAAAAACGCACACACGTTCCTGTGTGTAGAATATATGACTTAAATAGTCCGAGTCTAGAGAGGGTGAAGTTAACATATCAGAATGTTTCTGTTTTGGTGAGCTTCATGATGATTCTCCATCTCTATTTCACATTGCTTTTTCTGAGTGTGACTATGAGGTTACTTGAGATCAGATCAGATCAAGAGCCCTGGAAAACATCTGGCTGGTCACTGTGCTGACCAGACGGAATAGCTTGGAAGTGCCCGTTGCAGAAGTGACAAGACCAACAGGCTGGCAAAACCACTCTGCTGCTCTCCTGTGCTCTCATGGAGCAGGAGGCACATGGTGAACTTGACGTGGTTGTCCAGTGGGCACAGGCCTCCTGAGCCCCTGTCTGCCGCTGGCTGGGCGAGGAGATGACTGCTTTGTTGGTTTTCCCAGTGGCCTCTTAACAGGCACCGAGGACGTGACTCCTCAAGCGCAGAGCCAGGTGAGGTGGGGAGTGACTGGTCCCTGTGGGATCTGCAGAGGACGTGGAGAGACCAGCCCCACTGGCTTTGAACAGCTGGACCCTCAGCTCCATGCAGGATGTTGCCAGCATGTCAGCAGCCACGGTCCCACAAACCTGCAGCAGCTGACTCTCTGGGGAAGGAATGCTCCACCGCACAGATCCGCAGGAAGGCCAGGATGGCCACCACTCCCTTCTGCACGATGAGCTGAGGAGGGAATTCCAGGGGGCAGTGTCTCAAGTTCAGAGCCTTCAGCGTGGCCACATTCCCTGCAGTGGAGAAGAGAAACTTCAGTGCTCTGCAAGAAACTGCAGCAGGGACGCAGAGGAGACCAGAGCAGCTGGTCAAGCATTTAAAATGACTCTTGTCAGGATTCGGGTCAGAGCAAAGGAGGCTGCTTGAGCCTGCTCTTTAAAAGCTGCAGGGGAGACAGACTCCACAGATTGAGACCAGGCTGCACTAGACAACAGCGGCAACAGCCACCCTCACGCACTGCTGGTGACACAAAGCGGCTACAATCTACCCCTAGAACCCGTCTGCAGCATGAACACTACACCAGACGCGCAGAGCCGGGGAACATGCCCTGGCTCCAGGAGCGGGCAGTCACGGGAACTGCCCCTGGCAGGCCCGGATGCTGGGTCCAGCAGACAGACTTCAAAGCAGCCATGACAGTGGGGCGTGGTGGTGCACTCGGTCATCCCAGCAACTTGGGAGGCTGAGGCAGGAGGGCCGGGAGTGCAGAGCCAGCTTCAGTAACTTAGGGAGACTCCGAGGCTCCATCTCGAAATAAAACATAAAAATGGGCTGGGGATGTGGCTCAGTGGATAAGCACCTGTGGGTTCAATCCCTGGTACCAAAACAAAGGCAATACTACCTCACCCACTCTCCTGATCACATCTGCTATTTACATCACAAGGCACAAGGTCCAGGGACTCAGAAGGGCAGCATTTAAAATCATCTTTTGTTTTATTGTTTTAACACTTACCCAGCTCCACAGGTAATATTTTGATAGGATTCCTTTCTAAAAGCAAAGTTTTCAAATGCCTTTAAAGCAAAAAAAAAAAAAAAAAAAAAAAAAAAAAAAAAAAAAAAAAAAATTAAAAAGCATAAAATTAAATGACCATCCCTAAAACATACTATCAAATCTCTTTCTTCTTCTTCTCTTTCAGAAGTAAGTGCACTACAGATGCGTGACACCTGCAGATATGCGTATCAGATACATGATACATGATACATGCACTGACCTGCGCTAGCACACGTGAAAGCGTGAGGCTCTCCACCACACACCCACACCAGGCCAGGCCATGTTCCACCGTGGGTGCCACCCGCACTGTGGGCACTCGGCACCCTGGCCCTCCGCCTCCAGCTGCAATAGCCCCACTGTCTCCTGGGGCAAACCCACCGGCAGAGAGGCCTGCGTGGGGCTTTTCACCTCTTCCTGTTGCGACTGCACCTTATGCCAGCCTTTCCTGCAGTGTGCAGGGAGCAATCCCAGCGCCTCGAGTGCTCTGGGAAAGACACGCCCCACTCCCTCAGGGCCATCGCTCACACGTGGGGGCTTCCAGGAAGTCTCAGGCGAGGTGCAGTCAGCACAGCCTTTCTGGATGTATTTGCCCTTGGGTGGCTTTTCTCATGTCGTACCTATTAACACCTTCTACATCTAGCACATACGACCTCACAGGCAGGTGAGATATGTGAAAGGCGCCCACTGAAAACTTACTCACTGATGATGGAGAAGTCAGTATCTTACCTTAGACCCTGTTCACCTGTTACCTCTTACTCTGCTTACGTTTCACATTAGTTCTGAAGACTGTATCACCCGTTAATCTCAAGGTGTTGAGACCCTGGTCAGCTGGGACGTGGGCTTGAACTTTCTCACCTCTCTAAGGTGAGCGAGACTCCGATGGCCCTCCCTCGGAAGCACTGACTCCTTTATGGAGGTGAGTGGGACCAGCTCTGAGAAGCCTCAAAGGGAGGGAGAGCCGCCACCACGGGCCTGGACTGACGTGCACCCGTCACACCAGATCCATACTGTCCATCTGGGGCCACAGGGCCGTGCAGCCTTCCACGAGCCAGGGCCACCACAGAAACGCAGCACGGGCTCCGGCAGCAGCGCCTCCTCTGCAGCAGGTGGGACGCCGGGGCCACTGGTCAGCCGGGCAGCTGAGCGAGTGGTGCTGTCAGTTTTCCTGCACTGCCTCCTGGTGGAGCCAGTGTAAGTGGGTCATGGTGGACAGCGGCCAGGAGTGCTGTCCTCTCCCAGGGTGCCCGTGAGGGGGCCTCATACCCTCAGGCTGAAGGCACACAGAGAAGCCAGTGTATCTGTGGTCTTTTTAGGCCAGATTTCAGCTGAAGATTGCACAGATACAAAATCAAGGTTTCCTGAGTGTCATGGAATTAAGTTTGATTTTCTGATTGGCAATCCAGAAGAAAATCAGATTATGAAGGATTAGACAGCTTTCTTCTACTCTCTGGGGTTTTCCTCCTTACTGCCATTTTTAAGGAATAAACTGGTGAGGGAATCTTTCCCTGTGGTGCGAGGGGTGGACATCTCAGCGCTGCTCTTCCGGCGGCCCGTTTAACTCTGACCATAGACACAGCCGAGGATGGCGTCTCTCCCTGTGAGGCCAACAAAGATCCCCAGACACGGAGGATGGCAGAGGACAGAGGCAGCTGCTCACTCTTCTCTAGCTCCAAAGCTCAGGGGAGCTCAGTCCATATGACACATGCTCCTTTTTGCAGGGCAGGGGATGCTTCCCAAGTAATAAGCTCAAAGTGCACAAGAGAGTCTCCTACCATGTGTGATAACATGCGCTTTAAATGGCCAGTTTATAAAAACGATCCCTTGTATTCTAGTAGTTCACCATTTACTCATGATTACTTCATTTCAATGATTCTCAATTGAACATACAAATTAGACTTGCTTGCCTTGGGATCTATTTTTTAAAAATTTCCCTCTGCTAGCAAACTCACAAGTCCAAGACACTGAGAAGGGGAAAGTTTAAGGCTTTTAATAGGCCCATAATTACTTAAAATTTCTAATTAATATGTTTCAACTCTTCAGCAAACTGATCCAGTTTTAATTATATAATGGGTTATAAATCACAGGACAAATTATATCTTAACAAGAAGCAGCTGGCTTTGACTGGCAAAATCAAAGAATTCCAAAATTTGAGCTCTGTGCTTATTTTAGGAAAAAGTGGTGCTTACAGGAATAGGCTTTAGTTTATTTTCACTCTTGAGTAGCAATTACTCTCCAGAACTGAGTGGTGAGGCTAAAATAATTTGTGAACAAAAAGCACTCACTCATCCACAGGGGCTGATGACCTTGTGAGGCAGAACACCTTCCCAAACGCTGGAGCCCCAGCTCAGAGACGCACGAGGCCACTGGCAGCCTTGTCCTCAAATGGCTGGCCCCTCATGGGCCTGGCTGTGACCGTCCCTGCAGACCCCATGCCCCCAGAGCTCCAGGTGTTCCCACCTGTTTCAGCACCAGCCTGTCATGGGAATGGGCTAGTGATTCCGGGTGTTTCCTCATGAGCTCATGTGGCAAGAAAGCTTCTCCAACTACTTCCAAAGGCCTCACTCTGGTGTTGCGCTGTGGCCTCCATGACACAATCACTGGGGACACAGTTGTGCAGGAGCTCCGGGTGGCCTCTAGATGCCCCTTTCCTCTCCAGCCCCATCTCCAATTCGACCAGCCTTGGCCGGGCCACTGCCTCCTGGTGGACTGCTGCAGTGGCCTCCTGGCCGTCTCCGACTCCTCCCTCATCCCTGCAGCCTCCCCTCCTGAGTGACTCAGGCCAAGTCTCCCTCCCTACCTCCACTCACACCCTCCTGTGACTTCCCAGTTCTTCCTGAATAAATTGGAGAGGAGAGCGCTGAGAACATGGCTCTGTTGGGTAGCTTCCCTTTGCTGGGACACACCACCTGAGAAGAACAGCTTGGAGGAGGAAAGGCTTATTTGGGCTTGCAGTGTCAAGGTTTCCGTCCGGTCGGCTGCTCCTTGCACTCAGGCCTGTGAGGATGGCAGGGCAAGGTGGAGGAAATACTCCCCATGGCATCCAGGAAGCAGAGAAAGGGAGGAAGGGGCAAGGACAAGACACCCTTCCAGGGCACACCCCAGTGACCTACCTCCTCACATGAGGTCCCAGCTCCCAGTTCTCTCCACCTCCCAGTAGTCCATTCTGCTGACCCCATTGATGGATTAGTCCACTGAGGAGTTAGCCTGTAGGATCCAATTACCTCCGCAAAGCCCCACCTCTGGACACTGCTGCCTGGGACCAAGCCTCAACACAGGAGCCTTGGGGGACACTCCAGATCCAACCTTAACAGGCTTCAAGCTCAGGCTTCAAGCTGACCCTGGAGACTCAGCTCTTACACTCCAGCTCTGGTTCACCACACTGGCCTTCATGCCATGCTTGGCACCTGAGAAGCACACACCTATCCCTGGGTGTCTATTCTCCCCTCTGTCCTCCTCCCAGGTCCCAGGAGGGCCAGAAGGATTTGTCAGGACATGTGCAGGATGGTTTCTGAGGGTACAGAAGGAGACAGCACTGAAAGGGCTCAGGAAAGGGGAGACTCCACAGCAAGAAGTGGCAGCAGCCAGGCAGGGGCCCAGGGAGGCCAGGTCCCAGGGACGGGGTAGGACTGAGCTCATGCATTGGAGTGGCAGGAACGTGGCAGGATGGCACACGCTGTTTGCTTGTGGGGTTTCCGGTTTCCCAAAAGAAGAGTTTCCCATATTTTCCAAGATCCCATTCTGATGAAGAGAATAGCTGGATTAGCTCATCAGTGGTATTTCTGACCTCCAGGAAGTTCTGCACAAGGAGAGTCTGAAGAGGAACCAACTGTTGCCAGCATGGCAAGGGCTGCCTGACAGACACGGAGGCCACCGCCATGCTCCCTGGTGTCAGAGAGCCCCAGTCACGGTCACAGCCAGCTGAGAGTGGTACATTCAGCTGGCACACCTCTGACTTGCTCTAAAATCATCCAGTGCTTCCGTTCAAAAGTAAACCCATGAAGCAGCAGAAAGCAGGCTGCAGAAGAGCATGCACAGACGCAGTTTAGAGGTGGAGACAGAACGTGACTCACTTGTGAGAGCCAATCCCAGAGGGAAGCGCCTTGATTCTGTTGTACCGGAGGTCGAGCCAAGTCAGGTTTGGCAGCAGCTGAAAGAAATCTCTGGGAATCATGCAGAGGGCATTCCGCTGAAGATGCAATTGCTTGCACAGAAAAGAACAGAGAATGATCCGTTAACCAAGTCAATTTCAAAACATGGTTTATTCAAAAAAGCATTTCCAGAAAAACAGTATACCAACAACTACAACCACACGTCACATTAAAAAGGAACAATGACATTTTACCCTTAAAGAATGTAAACAGTTGACACAGGATCAGAAAGCAGAGCTGTTTTCAGAGCTGAGAGTGATTTCTGTGCACCACACTGAGTACCTGGTTTTCTCAACCAAGCACGCTTTGACACCAAACTCAACCCAGGACTTCATAGATATTTTCTCCTTCCTGTGCCCCCCTCTCAGCCCCATGGCTCTTGGTAGCACCAGTGACCTGACCTCTCAGCGAGCAGGTCCTGGGGATCCACCCAAGTTCATGGCTTAGGGGAAGCTGCCAGACAGAGGCACAGGTGTCTGCTGTGGCACTATTGATGATAGGCGTCTGTACAGAAGTCCCTTCAGAAGCCACTTCAGAACAGTGAGGCACATCAGCTCAGGAATGTCCAAGTCACCATCATGGATAAGGCCAGGTGGCAGAAAGACTGCTTGTGCTCTGATGTTAAGCCACCTACCACCCACACACAGCTGTCCCTACCTATCTACAGGGACGCTGACACCACAGACAGCACGGATATGTGTTGGATTTCTCCAATATGCACACACTTATGAATTAGGCTCAGAAGGAGGTCCACAATCAAGAGCAATAACAGGACTGGGGTTGCAGCTCAGTGGCACAGCACTTGCCTAGCACGTGTGAGGCACTGGGTTCAATCCTTAGCACCCATAAAAATAATCAAAATAAAGGCATTTTGTCCATCTACAACTACAAAAAAGAGAGCAATAACAGTACCATTATAGCCATGTTGTAAAAGTCATTAAAACTTATGCATTATTTATTTGTAGAATTTTCTACATAATATTTCTTGACAAGGGGGAAATTATTACTATACCTTCATTAACGCTACAGTTACATGCCAAGCAAGTTAGCATTATTATACGTATATATCTCTATCTGTACCCAGGCTTACTGAGGAGGCAGAGGCAGATGCTCAGAGCATGACCCTGCCACACTGCCTGGGCTCAATGCTACGATTTGAAACCTACCAGCTGTGTGACCTTGAGCAAGTTCCAGAACTCTGTGTTCCAGTGTCCTCGCCAGGGCCGAAGGGCCCCATCTCACAGGGTGGCGCCTCACGGGGAGTGCCTGGGATCCTTGGCCTTTTACCACTAAGCTGCTCTTCTACTCAGTGGGCCATCATGCAGCTCCTTGCGTATCAGAGCTCTGCAATTTCCACTTCTACCTCCGGCCCCCACTTTCAAATCCAAACCATTTATAGGCTTCTGTAAAGTCACACTGAAAATCATATGCCTGTGAGGAAGCCACCCGTCCCTGCCTGCTGGCAGCTGGCACACTCTCTGGAAAGCAGCATGGCAGCACAGTGTGTGCCTCCAGGTCTGTGAGGACGCGTGTGCAGGGTCCTCCTCGGCCTGCTGCTGGAGCGGAGTGTCGACCCTCCCAGTCTCTGCCTGCCCTGTTGGTGCCAGCCAATTCCGTGCTCAGCTTTGAAAACACAGATCCTCCTGAAGGCCACTGGGAGGATTCTTTCCCAGCACCCCTGGAAATACAGGCACTACCCTGTGTGAAGCAAGTGGGGTAGAACAGTGTGCAGCCTCTCCCTGCCTCCTGGTCCTGGGAGAGTGAAGGTGGGGTTCCAGAATCTCTGGAAGTGCTACCTACAATTCCAGGGATTGCGCTGTAGCTACAAAATGTGGCCTGTAACCCCTAAGAGTCTACAACTGTGATTGGTTACCTCACTTACTGATTTGTTGGCATGATAATAAAATTCACGTTAACATCTGTCTTCTGAAAGGTAAACAGTTGTGAGGTTTCTCTATTAAGCAGAAGGACTTGGAATTTCCTCCTGTCCCTGTGTGCACAAAGGCAACTGGAACCTCAGGGCTCAGCGTCTGCTTCAACACAAGCGACAGGCATAACAGGAGCCACATCACAGGATGGGGGGGTCCCTGTGGCCCGCAAAGCACTCAGAGGTCAGTGCTAATGAAAGAACAGCAAGAGTGGCGCTGGCCCTGGCAGTAAAACAGGGCACACGCACACGGGCAGGCTTCAGCAGCACAAACACTACATAAACTCCAACATGTGGCGTCTATAAAACTGCCAGACATCGACTAACAGCACAACTGTTCCACACAGGCTTCACATACACTAGGGCTGCATTTTACAATAACCCATGCAAGTATTATCAGTCCCAGATTTCAGATAAGTCAGGTGTATTGGGAGCGTTCTGCAACTCCAGTGGGCAGGCACTGTGGTGGGCAGCTCTTCTGGCATCCAGGCTGTGCCCTAAGGGAGCCGCGCTCCAGGAGCACTCCCAGGGACTACCCTGCAGAAGGCACCCAGCACTAAGGCCATGGGCATCACATCAGTCACAGGGAAGATAGAGGCAGAACAGGTTTTAACCGTGTACCACTGCTCAGGGTTTTGGCGGAGTTTGTGGTTTAAATAAGAGACCAAAGGTGTTTGGGCGCTTGCTTCTCCCACGGGTGGCTTGGTGGAGTGACAACGGCAGGGCAGAGGATGGGCTCCCACTGTGAGCAGATGCACCTTGCCCATATCTCATTTCTCTTTGTTGTGATCAGCATATGAAAGTCCAGTTAACCCTTACTCTGCCTCTTTCTAGAACATTCTCCAAAAAGCAAGAAGCAAGCTCAGTGCGAGTGCTCCCCTTGTCTGCACAGCCTTGGGGTGCATCCCGGGGAGCGGCACTCACTTGAAGGTTGGGGATTCTGAAGACCTCTCCCACATGGCGCAGACCACTTTGACTCAGGTCTAAGTTTGTTGAGGGAGAGAAGATGATTCCCTCAATAATCTTATGCACATCTCTGGAAGGGGACGCAGGCAAACTACTGACTCGATCAGCACCCCTCTCTGGATCCTCAGCAGGTCCAGAGGGAGCTCCGCAGGTGCAGCTTCCCTCCATCTGTAGCCCTCCAGCGGCCACGGCTCATCCTCCTTGGTCTGGAGTCACCTGCAGACACAGGCAGGGGAGACCCAGCAACAAGGAATCACACTGACCCAGCCACACAGGCGAGATGAAGCAGCTGTGGCAGATTGGAAAATTCAACTTGCTTATGTAGTTACTATCTTAATAAACACCTGTAGTCTCAGGTACTCCAGAGGTATGCGAGTTCCAGGCTGCTCTGGGCAACAAAGTGAGATCCTATTTCAAAAGAAAAAAACATCTGCTTCTCACTGTTGTATGGAGTTCCAAGATTTAACTCTACTCCTGAAAAATTCAGAGGTGCACAGCAAGAATGATCATGTTAGAAACTGTGTTACTGCAGATCATTTTAATGTGTAAGCCAACTGTAAGGCTACCATAAAATGACTGGGGAGGGGGTTTCTGTAACTGTTCCTAACCACTGTGGTTCTATGCCACTTGCTGTTTCAAGTTCCTAGAGGCCAGAAAGCCTGCCAATTGTTACCATCTGGTTCAGTCCAGATCTGGCCAGCACCCAGTTGGGTCCTGGAGAAAAATGTGTGAAATGAGAACCTTGAATCTTAATTGTCCAGCAATACTTTTGCTCAACACCAAGTTTAAGAACTGTTGCTCACCCAAATCTCAACAGGTGAGGCGCATCTCCACTTTGTCCAACTTCTCCACTTGGTCCAGCAAGGATAATCAACACTTATGGGTTGTACATGCATGTCTACTGGATGACCCAGTGACTGGTACGCCTGTACATTTCACTCCCATTTAGGGAGGAGGCGGGCTTCTGGTCAGTGAAGAAGCCATACCAACGGCGCCCAGTTAATGGGGAGCCCAGGTCTGTACAGAGGTAAACGGGTGACCCAGGCTACCCAGGCTGCCCAGGCTGCCCGGGCTCCCCGGGACCTCTTGGTCTCTGCAGTTCCTAGTCGGTTCTGAATCTCGGGATTAGGACAGAAGGGCAGGCCTCGGCCTGCTGCGGACCCAACAGAGAAAACGTCCACACCTGAAGTGAAATGCGCAGGGTAGCGCAGCAGGGGCGCCGGGTTACAGATCCCCGCGTGTCCCACCTTGGTTTTCCCGATTTAGCCAAGAT
Organism: Sciurus carolinensis; assembly: GCF_902686445.1. Lineage (NCBI taxonomy): Eukaryota > Metazoa > Chordata > Mammalia > Rodentia > Sciuridae > Sciurus > Sciurus carolinensis. Next base: position 175,564,590 of record NC_062217.1, on the reverse strand, counting down.
AAGAATTTTGTCTCACGTTCCCAGCCCGAAGCGGTCTCTGCAGGCAAGGTGGACCAGGGCCTGGCGCAGCCCACCCCAAGGCCATCGGGAAGGCCGTGCTGCCCCGCCAGCCCCATGGCGCCGCCTGGCAGACTCACCCAGCCCTACATTACCTCCTGCCCCCCAGCCGGACCACGCCCCCTCAGTCCGACCGCGCCCCGCAGCCCCGCCCCGCCCCCCGCAGCCGAGTCACAGCCTGCAGGCACGCCCCGCCCCGCAGTCTTACCACGCCCCTCAGCCGCCCCTCGCCCCACAGCCACATTACCTCCTACCCGCCTGGCCCGGGCTGGCAGCCACCCCGCGCCCCGCAGCCGACGGCCCCGCCCCGTCGGGAGCACTCTGGCCTCCGCCCTACCCCGCCCGGCTCGCGCCCGCCCCACCTGCGGCCCCTTCCGCTGCACGCCCGCAGCCCGGCCGCCGAGAGCTGGGGGCGCCGCCAACAATGGAAGCGGCTTGGGCCCGCGGTCGTCCTGGAGACGACGCGCTACGGGAGCCCGCGGGCGCCCAGCCGTGATGGGGGCTGCGTTGCGCCTGCGCAAACCGGGTCTTCTACGGGGCGGGGGCGGGGCGATGGAGGTAGGCGTGGTGAGGGCGTGGCGAAGAAGGGAAGGGCCACGGCGGGGGGCGGGGCTCAGAGGGGCGGGGCCTCAGAGAGGCGAGGGAGGGGTGGGGCCGCCGGCGGGAAGCGGGCGCGTGGGCTCCAGGTTTCTGCTGTGCGCGAGTGAGGCCTTCCGGACGCAGCCCACCGAGACTGGAGAGGGTGGACGCGCAGAAGCAAACGCTAACAACCGGGCCGAGGTAAAGGAGGAATTCCAGCCAGCCGAGTCCGGCGTTTGGGCTTACTTTTCCCGCATGAGCAACTGCCTGCCTGGCAAAGGCGTGGGAAGGATCAACTACTGAGCGAAGCCCTCAAGAGTCCAGTGACCACAGCTTTAGTTGATGTCCGGAGGCCACCTGCCGACCCAGTCAGATCCCGATGGCGCCGAGGTGGTCCTGTAAGCTCCAGGGATTTTAGTGTGCGCTGTACCACACCCAGGGCAGGGTGGGCACGTGGTCAGGTCCCTGGAAAGCCGCCTAGAACAGACTGACCGGCGGGCGGCCCGCACACTCGAGCCATGGCACAACGTATGTAAGGCTGCGGAAGCAAAAATGATACTGGGCCCGTGGGAAGGAAGCGGAGTGGAATTCCAGAACTGCACAACAAAATGCAGGATCCAAAGCGCTTAGAACTGAAGGGAGGCTTGTGGAATGGAAAGCAGGACTGAAGAAAATGCCCCCTCAGCAAGCTTACTAAACTGGAGACAGAGACCCAGTGAATAGTCTGCCAAGCTGAGGCCGGGTGGTCTCTGACCAACTGACCATCACCAGCACTGGGGTGTGCATTGCAGAGATTTTGGCAGTTGTATATCCCTGAATATTTCCATTACAGACTGGTAAAGTTTTTGCCAATAGGCACTTATCAGAGATTTGGACTCTTCTTTTTTGGTGGCTCCTGCAGTTAGAAGGGCAGGCTCCAGGTGATCTACAAAGGAGCCACAGGCAATTAGAACAAATAGAATTAAAGAGTTAAAAAAAAAAAAAAAAAAAAAACACTAGATTTTTGTAGTCAATAGTTATATTTAGTAACATTTTGCCATTTTCTGTCCTCACTTTTTCTTCAGCTGCAACACCACCTTTGGTACTTCTTTTGGCACGTGCATGTGGGCAGATCTAAGTCTGTGAATGTACCAAGGTTTCGTTTAGATCTAATTCTTCAGTGATTGTTTAGCTGGTGCAGAGTTCCTTGTTGACCCCTACTTTCCATCAGAATGTTTAAGACATTAGTCCCTGGCTGCTGCTCAGACTAATTGCCGTTCAGGTGCAGGAAACCTGTCTTTCCTTGCTTCGTCCTGTTCTGGAATTTCATTACAGTGTTTCTGAGTACAAATTCATGTGATGCTGCCTGGCACTTGATGTGTCCCTTCTGAGATCTGTGCCCTCGGTTCTGGGCCCTTCTCGGCCTTCCCATCATCACATCTCTCCTCCCTGACCTTGATTCCCAAGTTGGTGGACGCCTATCTGTCTGTTCTCCACACCTCACAACCACCCTGCTGTCTGGGCTCTGGGTGGACTGTTCACTGAACATCTCCTCTGGTGTCCAATCAGACTTTGAATTTCATCTGCTGAGGTGTTGGGTTTTTTTAGTCACTTCATTTTACAGTTCTAATTTTCTTTTTTTGTATTCATTTGTTTTTATTTTGTCTTCAGTTATTGTTTTATAATCTTTTTAACTTTTGTTGCTGTTTTCTTTCTTTATCCACCATGTGATTCCTGAACGTACTCATCCTAAACTCCGCTTCGTTTGCTTATTTCATAAGGGCTGTTTCATGTGCTGACACTGGCACTGGCCCTGTTACCTACCTCTCAGCACTGCAACTGGAATGGAGGCCTGCAGGGCAGGCCGGGCTTTGCACTGTCTCCTTCTTGGGCTTTCCTGGCTGCGTGCCATGGTCAGGGTCAGAGTGGATGTTCTGCCATGCCACTGGGACTCATGGCCCCAGGCTGGGCAGAGGGCCTTTCTCTGCTTGAGCTTCAGGCAACTGATCAAAATAATAGATGTTTAAATATGAGCCAACAACTCATAATAGGGAAACAAAGAAATGGCCAACAAATACATAAATAGATGTTCTACTTTACCAGCTACCAGGAAAATATGATTTTATTCAAAGTGAGACATCATCTTGCACTCATATGGCAGAACAAGAAGCCTGATAATCCCCATGTGTTGGTGAGTTCACAGGTCCCTCTGCTGGAAAGTGGGGACTTGAAAGACCCCGGAACTCCTGTGTAGGGCAGTGACCCCAGTGGGCCCCACGCTCTCTAAAGGAGCCAGTGGAGACATGTACTGGTACCTGTGTCTAAAGGTGTCCACAGCAAGGTCATGCACTTTGGCAAAAAACAAAAACATGAGAAAACAAACTAAACTGCCAAGGCAAGGACTGCGTGCAGTCCGAGGGTGGTGCATCTCACAGCCACTTGGGAAGCCAGGAACAACCTGGAGGGGACCTTGGAGACGGTGTTAGCAGAGTAAGACGAGTTGCCAGAGACCTCTCTATCTTTGTGACATTGAAGGCCAAGCAGAACTAAGGGACAGAATGTAAGGTAAAATTCTGAAATGAAGAAATCGGGCTGGGGATGTGGTTCAGTGGTAGAGTCCTTGCCTGGCACATGCAAGGCCCCGGGTTCCATCCCCAGGACCACACTAAATAAAAATAAAGAAGAAAAAATGTCAAGGGGACATCCCACAACCCAAGGCTGGGGAGAGGTAAGGCAGGAGATGGATGGGACTGCACAGGGTGGGTGTTACAGACTGAGCTGGCTGCCCCAGATTCATGCTGTCAAAGGCAAACAAGGCCAGGCATAGTTAGAGGAGCAGCACAGGGTCAGTACTAGTCACTGTTGCAGCAAGGAAGAGTCTAGCATAAACTCAGCTTGGATTTGCAGGGAGGGGGCTGCAGAGGAGGAGTGAGGGGTGGGTGCAGGCAAGCCAGGCTCAGTCCAAAGAGGGAAAGGGGCTTGGTCCATGTGAGGCTGGGCTGGGTTTGTTCTCTGGCCCTCATGGACACCAGGCTTCTGTCTCCACAGAGTTGGGAGCCAGGGCTGTTTGCAGGTGCTGCAGAGACAGACGAAACTCCTTTGGCAGACTTGGGGTTCCCAGGCAAGCTGAGAACGAAGCTGTGGGATGCTAGAAGCCGTGTGGGTGGATGTTCCAGTATTTATGGGCCCAGGTAGAGGCTGAATCCAGCAGGGCTTAGAGGACCTGGGGGACTTGGTCAGGGACAGCCTCTGTCCTTATGTTGGGGTCCCTGTGCTTCTCTGTAAGACTCTATTTGGAAACAGGGCCATTAAATGTTCCTTAAAGTACTGTGTGGTCCCGTGGGTGGGCCCTAATCCAAGAGCACTGGACTCCTCCTAAGAAGAGAAGACTGGGACACTGACATGCTGTGTGAGGATCAGAGAAGACACCCTTTATGTGCCGAGGAGAGGCCTCAGGCAGGAGCCTGCCACATCTGGATCATGCTCACAGCCTCCAGAACCACAAGGAAACAGATGGTGTGTTTAGGCCACTGGACCTGTGGCACGTAAGATGGCAGCCAGAGGGTCAGAGGACGGGTGGTCACTTGGATGGGGGCAGGTGGTGGGCACAGGATGGAGCTGGTTGGGACCACTTCGGAGCGTGTCCTTACATGGACCCTCTTGCCTGCACCCGCTGCTCCATGACAAGAAGAGAAGCACTGGGGACAGCAGGAGCGTTAGCTGCACATCTGTGGACCCTGCGGCTCCGACAGGCACCAGCTTCATGCCTGGCCCTGGATGGCCCCTCCAGTCTGTGGTGGATGGCTGAGCACAGGCAGTGAGCAGGCGGGGGAGGAGCGCAGAGTCCGGCATCAAGCAGTCCTCTCTGTGATGCCAGTAAGTTGGGGTGCTACCCTGATTTTGATGGAAGGAACTGAGGACAAGGGAGGTCGCAAGTAAGCTACTGTGCCCTGCCTGCTGGTAGGCGGGCAGCGGAGGGCAGCGTAGAGGACAGGTTCGGGATCCTCCCACCACAGCAAGGTTCTAACATAAAGAAGAGATATCTCCTCAGGGACCCTTTCCAGAACCATGGAAGCAGCATAGCTCACAATATTAGGAGAGCTCAACCAGAGCAGGGGCATCTGTGGGCCAGGGGCAGACACCCATGGAACCCAGGAGGCCAGGCTGGAGCAGGCACAGCAGTGCCACTGAGGCCCTGGCCCCCATACCTGTGCTCCTACAGGTGCCTCCGTACTGGGCAGGCTCTGAGCTGAGTGTGTCCCTGGCCCTGCAGGGCACCTTCCCACCTGGGTTGGATGCTGGACTGAGTCTGTCTCGGCACACAGATCAGTCCTGTGGGATCTGCCCTTGACCTTGGAGGCATGATGGTCCTGCTTCTCTGGGGAAACTTCCCACAAGAGCTTCTAATGGGGAATTCCCAGCAGAGACCGGTGGAAACAGGACTTCCTCAACACCCGAAAAGGCAGAACTCGCCTGAGTTTCATGGCTTCAAAAATGAATAAGACTGCTCTGAAGACAGTAAGCCTATTTTGAAAAGAGGATTGAGGACTACCAAATCTAGAAGATGCAGAGAATCGGCCCCTTTTCCTAAAGATTTCCAGAGTATTTGTGTGGAACTGCCTCAGGAGCAACAGCAGTGCTGGAGGCGAGAAGGAGGGTTCTCCAAACTGCTCCTGTCCACATGGTTGTCACGCTGGACAAGCCCAGGGGCGGATTTTGCAGTTTAGGTTTAACTTAAAGCAGGAGTACGTCTTCCTGAGGACAGTCTGTGGATGCAGCTTGATCAATTCTGCCATGCTTCGCTGCCGGTGGGGACAGACTCCCCCGGCTCCCTGCAGCTACACCCCCAACCACCCAACCTTCTCCATGGAAGACATGATGCTGCGGACGCTGAAGATCTCTGAATCCATCAGGTGCCCAAGGAGAGGATGTGGACAGCTTCACTTGAGTCAGGGTTTGCTTTTGAAAGGGCAGCCATGAGGGCAGGATCCTGGCCACTGAGGAGCTCGAACCTAGTTGCACATGGATGCAGCCTGGTGAGGCTCAGGCTTCTCCATCAGGAGGAGACAAGCGCTGCCTGCAGCAACTCATGCTTGGCCCTGCCGGGGAGCTGCGCCCTGAGCCAGAGCCTGGCGCTTCGTGTCAACCTGGCCTCAAACCAGATGCTTTGGACCCAAACTGGTAAAACTGAAGCAAGGGCAGCAGCAGTAAGGAGGGGAGTAAATGAGGACTCCCAGAGCCTGGCATCGAGGCACCTGTACACTCATGCTCTGTTCTGGTTAGCAGTAGAGATTGAATTGTCTAGACAAACCTAAATTAGGTCAGAGATACAGGAATTATCATGAGGAGAAAAATGGCTCCCTACTACCTGCCATCTGATCTGCTCATGGCCTGGAGGGAAGAGGCTGGTCTTGGTGGGTCCAGAAGTGGCATTAGTTGAGTGGCGTCTGTCCCAGCCGGTCATTGAGTAGCTGTGTGCAAGGGAAGACTGATTCCTTCAGGAGACAAGGGTGCGTCTATGGGAAGGGCGCAACGTCCTTGGCCTCATCTGTGTTGCCCAAGTGCCTGTATCTGAATCACAAAGTGCCCCTCCTTGCAAGTGTTCCTTTAACAGGCAGGAGTTGGTTTTAGGTGTGAACTTGTCTGGGTGTTGCTTAGTCAAGCACTAGTCTGGGTATTTCTGTGAAGGTATTTTGTAGGTACAACTACCGTCTATGACCAGTCAACTTTAAGGAGATGATTCTCGATGATCCAGGTGGGCTGCTGCCAGTCAGCTGAAAGACCTGGAAGAGAGGATTAGTAGAAATACAGACAAGGAGGATGCTACTGGTTAGGACAGGTGGAAATGAGGAATGTTATTAGAAACTGGAGGAAAAGATTCCCAGTAAAAAAGCAGCAGGAAACAGGACTGACTTGAGCTCTGTTGGGTGGATGGCCGAACTTGCAGTTGAGGAACGTGTATCTCTAGCTGAGGAGATTTCAGGTAAAGTGTTGAAGGTGTGGGCTGCTGTCCTCCTGCTGCTTATCATAAAATGTAAGAGGAAAGAGATAAGGTAAAGAAGATCTGCTAAGCAGACATAAACTAGCATGTAATTATACTGGAGGTTCTTTGCGTAGCTCAGTTGCAAAGGATGGTGACATCAGGAAGCTTGCTTTTGGGAAGGCAGGCTCAGTGGGGCTGAGGGTGAGTCTGGGCTGGAGCCCCAACTTCACTCGACGCCATGGAGACAGGCATCCACAAAGACCTGTGGAGTGCTCTTCAGTCTACGCGGGAGCCTCACCAGGTTTTTGGGAATGTTCAATCAGCAGAAAGGTGGCCAGCTTGGACCGAAAGGGAGACTCAGGGCAAAGTGAGGGAGGACCGCCAGACTCCTGAGACTGTGAGCAGGCAATGGGGTGCAACTGTGTGCTATGCTTCCCGAGAAAGGGAGAACCTCAGTGAGGAAGAGCCAGAGACGGCTGGGGGGGCCTGTGGCCCAGAGAGGAGAGTGCAGAGCTACAGGGGTCTCCTCAGGCCTGGAACGCGGTAGAACTGCCCCTGCTGGGTTCCACCTTGCCTGGGGCTGGCAGCTCTTGGATTCGTGCATCTCCCTTTGGAATGGAAATGTGTCTTATCCTGTCCCCTTTCAGCTTGGGAGCAGATAACTTGTTTTCTGGATTCCAGGCCCACAGATCCAGAGGTATCTTACCTCAGGATGGATCACAGCCAGAGTCTGCCCCCACAGCTGTCCCCACTGGTCAGAGGACACATCCCAAGACCCCCGTCGATGCCTGAAACCGAGGATGCGCTGTTGTTTTCTACACATACACGTGTTTAACGCCTCCATTCTCGACCAAGTGAGCACCCTCAGATGCTGGTGGCACTGTGGCCAACTGAGGTGTGAGGGCAAAACCAGCATGCCTTTCTCTCCCTCCTTCACAATCTCATGGTTAGAAGATTCACTTTCACCTAGATTTCAGCACCTCAGCATACTTTTATTCTATTTAACTTTCAGTTTTTACTTACAGGAAGCACTTTATAGCTTCTCTTAAGTATGTCCAAATTGCCAGCACCACTACTCTTGTATTTTAAAGTCATTATTATGGTAAAGGTCACTGAGCACAAACTCTGCAATACCTGGACCTTCTACCTGCTATCCAAAACAGCTGCCAGGTGGCTAAGGGGAGGATGGTATATACAGCATGGACACGCTGGACATGGGTAGTTCAAGTCCTGGGCAAGTAGGAGTGACATGGGGAGAGGTTTCATACTGCTCAGAATGATGCCCAATTTCGAGCCTATGAACTGCTTATTCTGGAATTTCCTATTTAATATTTTCAGACAGCAAATGATTGAGGGCAACAGAAACCACAGTAAGTGTGACTGCAGATGGGAGTACTACTGTGCCTGATTTAGCCAGGAGCCTTGGGACTTGTGAGCCAAGAACATTAAGATGAGATTTTGGATTCAGGAGTGTGTGCTGTGCAGGCTGACACCCTGGGCACTGCCAAGCAGCTTGAGGCCCTTTGTTGGTTTCCCTGCTGCCTTCCATTCATTCAGCCTGCCCCAGCCTCAGTTCCCCTCAGGTCCCTAGAACTGTGCCTTGGAGGGTCCCTAGTCATAATGCACTCTCGGGCGCAGCAGCCTGCACACCCCTTTCTCAGCCTGGCTCTCCTCAGCTGATCCTGTAAATCTTTGGGTCCTGCACTGTGGCTGGGTATAGGGGCGACCCAGTCAGTTGGAGGGTTGTGCTCTGATTCAGCATGCCAGCTGGTCCCTCTTCCTTCCCAAGGACCTGTGAAGGAACCCCAAGACTTAGGTCCAGCACTCTTTCAGGTGCTGTTCAGTTTCCCTATGGGTGATTCTGCTTCCTGACTGGGAGGCAGCACCTAACTTGGCTTGGGGCTCTTTGGTCATGCAGGTTAGGTGGCCACAATGAATTTCAAAGGTGTAGGAAGGGCAGAGCCCAGGTTAGGAACTGTGTGAGGAAGTGGGACCTGACCCCCGGGAGGGCATCAGCTGTTCCTTGTGGAGGCAGTAGGAAGGGCCCTACTAGGGCTTTATGCAGGTTGGACAGAACGGGGTGTTTTGTGGCCTGGTCCAAGGCAGAACCTAAGGAGGTGGAGGCTTCCAAAAGCCAGACAACTGATTCCACAGTGACAAGGCATTAGGAGCAGGCAGGTAGGCACTTGGGAAAGAGCCGCCTCTCAAATGCTGAGTGCTTTATTCTCACAGTCTCGTTCTGACTTTGCAAAGGAGCAGAGATGCACCGAGGCCAATCCGCGCCCCAAGCTTCTGAAATAACTGCAAAGGTCATGCAGAGCCCAGACGTCAGTAAGGAGATCCCTGTAGGATTTCCGTAAGGTCGTGGGACCCTGGACGATATGGATGCACAGTTCCACGGGGGTGCAGACCCGGGAGAACCGTACCGGATGGACCACGATGGGAGAGGATCCAGCGCACGGAACCCGCCAGCGCGAGCGCACGTGCTGAGCCTCGACACCGGACGCGCGCGCGCGCAACCAGGGTCAGGGCCTTCGGCGCGGGGCGGTGCCGACGCCCAGGCCCCGCCCCCACCCCATCCTCCAGGGGCCCGCGCTCGCGCGCCACCTGCAGCCGCAGAGCGGGATCGCGCCTGGCCCACGCCGCCCGCCTGCGCGAGCTGGCCCGCACCCCGGCCCGGCCCCGCGTGGACGCTTCCCGCCGTCCCCTAGCCTGGCCTCCCAAAGCGCCAGGTCGCAGGCTGAAGTCTGAGGTTCCCCCGATTGGCTGGCAAGAGTCTCCGAGCGGCTGTTTTCCACGAAGGCAGTGGGGGTGGAAGGCCCGAGGGAACCCCAGAGCCCCCGCGGTCCCGCACTCTGGAGGAGGCTCCCCGCCGCCGTTCCGGGCCTCCGAGGCAGCCGGGCTCCTCGGCTCTTGTCCCCGCCTCCTCGGCGGAGCCGCGGCCCCCACGCAGACTGGACACGCTCGGCCCCAGACCCCGTGCCCCGGCTCCGCGCGCCGCGCCCTGCGCCGGCCCCTCCCGGCCGCGCCCGTCTCCGCCTCGGTTCGGCTCCGCCCCGCTCCGCCCCGGACCGCCCCGGGAGCTCGAGTCCGCGGGGCCGTGCGCTGTCCAGGCGAGCGTGAGCCGAGGCTGAGCTCGAAGCGGGCGCTGCCGGTCCCTCGCGTCCGGCTCCCGCTCCCGCCCGGCCGGGCGGGAGGGCCATGCTCCGGGCTCCGGCCGCGGCGCGCACCCAGGCCCGGAGATGAGGAGCGGCGCGGAGCGCAGGGGCAGCAGCGCCACGGCGCCCCCGGGGTCACCGCCCCCCGGCCGCGGGCGCCCAACCGGCCCCGACGCGCCCCCGGCCCTGCCGCTGCCCGCTGCGGGCCAGCCCCGGGCCCGGGACGCGGGCGATGCCCGAGCGCAGCCGCGCCCCCTGTTTCCGTGGAGCAAGTGGAAGAAGAGAATGTCCATGTCGTCCATATCGGCGTCCACAGCGCGGAGGCCGGTGTTTGACGACAAGGAGGACGGTGAGTGCGACCGGGGACAGCGTGGGGACCCCAAGCGCTCTAGCAGGGGGGATGCGGAGGTGACATTCTTAGAGTCCCGACACCGTGGCTGCCTGGGTGGGACGGCGTCTCGGTTACCGAGGAAACTCGGGCATGGCGTCTGAGATCCTCTCACGGGTCCTGCGTGTCCAGTGGCTGCGCCGCGGGCGTAGCGGGGTCGTGCGGGCCCTGCTAGGTGAGGGTCGGTGGGCGCTTGCGGCAGGCGGCTCTCGGCTTAGGTGCGACGCTGTCGGGAGCATCTAAGGTTTCATTTTCCCTTGGGCAGTGTGCAGACTTGGTGGTACGTCGCCTTTCCAGGAGGCACTCTCCTGTGGTGTGCCGAGTTTGCAGAAGTGAGATGCCTGCCTACAGGTGGCATGGGTCTCCAGGGTCACCGTGCAGTGCCAGTGGCATGCCCAGTTTTGCTTTGGGTTGTGCTGTGAAGCCAGGGCCTTGCCTTTCTGCAAACACCTGCCCTCTGGGGAACCAGGGTTCTGCGAAGTCCTGTAGGGAAAGCTGCCAACCTGGAGACTGTCTCTTGAGTGGCCTGACTGAGGTGGGTGCTGGGGGTGACAGGTGACAGGAGCTGGCTGTGCACGGCACACCTCCTGGGACTCTGCTCTGTGACCTATGACGGCACGCATGGGAAAGGTGACTGTGCAGTGGCACTTTGGGCCACTGCTTAGTTCACATGCAAACATATAGCTATTTTTCTACAGATGTCATGCAGATAATTTTAAATGGTACAATGATGACACATTTGATGTTTTTTTGACATTTTCTTAAAATAGTTGAAAGTCTGCATTTTCATTTGTAGGCAGCCTGCAGTGATATAATGGATTTTTTTTTTATAATTTTAGAGCACAGCTCAGTTCAAGAGCCCAGCCTATTTATTTCCAATAAATAATTTAAGCACTATAGGAAACTACAGCAGGACCTCAGGCCAGTGTGGATGCACCTGCCCACATTTCTCAGAAACAGAGTAGGGTGGCTGGCCAGGGCTCCCCAGGCCTCCGTGGAAGAGGTCAGCAGGGGAGCAGGGTTCTGTTGGGGCAGTGTCAGAAACAGGATGTTCTGGGGTAGCCTGTCCCTGTGTACTGAGCTTTGGGACAGTAGAGCTCACTGTGGTGAACGTTTCCTGGGTTGTGTTTTTGTTTTCAACGTCAATATTCAAAGTATAAAAAGCCCAGAGTGAAGCAGGAGCTAATTAGAAAGCGGATCTGCCTCTGGTTTCTGGTTGCAGGTTGAGAAAAGGTCTGAGACACGTGTGCTCGGTGCTTGCTGGTGACGGCCTGGAGCCGTGCAACCCACTGTCTTATCCCCATCTCCAGGGCCACAGATGGGGAGGTGGAGCACAGATGTGATGCAGCACTGCCCTCCGCGTCTTGGGGCAGAATTTCCCTGCTTGTTCGGTGTGTTGTGTCTCAGAATCCAAGGATCATTCAAAAGGCAAAGAGAGCAAAGGATCTGTTTATGGTGCTCGCTGTCTGATTTGAGAATTATTTTACACATTCCCACCTCCTTATTTGCTTGTAGTAGGATGGCGGAGGTACGGAGTGTTCTGGGTTTGTGTGGGGTGGTTAATTGGTGCTGGCTCACAGATGCTTGCTGTCTGTGTATATGACTGTCACTGGCTCACCACTGGGCACATGGACACATCCCCACACTGAACACACCACTGGTGTTTAACTGGGCCCTGGCAGCAGCTGAGGACATTCTCTGGTGGGTGACTCTCCATGTCACTTTTCAGTGCTGTTGGTAGAACACAGACAGCTTGAGACATGGTATGATGCTTGTCCAAGGGGACCGTGTGCCCTGACTGTGAAGGCCGGGGATTCACAATGTGGTCTGGACAGGCGCGGAGGCCTCATTCAGGGAGAATGGCCCGGGCCTCTGTTTCTGGGAGGCGAAGTCACTCCCCCAGGCTTGGCCCCTCTGCAGCCAGGCTTCAGGCGGGGGCTGTGCTGTGCTGGTGGCTTGCCTGTATAGGAACTGCACAGTTGCCATGGTGATACAAGGCCCTCTGATGAATTTTTTAGATTAAAACACCTAATTAATATATCAAATCGGTATTAAAAAAAAACAGTAAAAAAAATAGGAGGGCAATTTAAGTGCCAGGTAAATTTCAACTAAAAAGTATAGTTTTGACATGTAAGAGCTTAAATATCCTCTGTTCTTGCTAATCCCTGGGGAATCCAGAGCCGTATCCCTTCCTTGGCAGGTGTCCGGGGCACGAATGAAATGCTTCGCTTCTCTTCCTCACACCAGGGCTCCTTGTCCCTTCCCTTAGACCCCATGGCCCTCCGTGTGGCATTCCTTTCTGGGGCTGAACCTACTAGCAACCTGTTCTGTGCTCTGCCACAGAGCTGCAGGGCTTGGCAGCCCCTCACTTCCCTCTGCTGAGGGGCCTCCGGACCCTTCCATCCGTCCAGTAACCTGGAGGGGCTGCGGCTACTTGCCTCAGACCCACTGTGGCCTTAGCTCACAGCCAGGAGCAGTTAATGACGGAGAGGTCGTGGCTGGGCCCAGAACGCTGGGAGGAAGCCAGGCCATTGGAGGCTGTGAGATGCCTCCTGGGAGCTGTTGGGTGGGAGAACCGAGATGGGACAGGAGCTTCCTGATTCTCCAGCCATTGCTTTTAAAATTAGAAAGCAAAAAGAAAGAAACTTTGTTTTTCTCACTTACGTGCATTTTGCCAGGTTCCTTGTAACCCGTGCACCATGAGGTCTCCACTAGGAGCTTCTGTTCCCTTGCCAGCCTCTTCAGAATCTGGACGCAGTCGTACTGACCTATAGAAACACACCTTTGCTTTATTTTTTATGGCAGTGGGATTGCACGCCCTGTACTGTTGTGTCATAACCTACTTTTTTATGTAGCGAGATGCTATCGATGTCTTGCAGGTCTGAAGCATGGATGGCTAAGTTCACAATAGCCCTTTTCATCCTGAGCAGGGTAGCAGATGCAGTGGGTGCTCTAAAAAAGGCTCCACCCGTCCCTCAAGACCTGTGGTTGAATTGCTGGGCGTGGGTATGGTGTGGGTGGTCTCAGACTGCATGCCTCCTTGAGCCTCCCTGTGATTTTGAGGCGCATCGGGGCAGATCACTGCTTTGCCGTCTCCCTGTGTGTATGCAGTTCTCCCTGTTGACTTAATTTCCTACTGTGAGCATCTTTGCACAGCCACCTCAGGGCATGTGTCTAAACTTAGGACACAATGCCGGGAATGCCGTAGCTAAGCCAGAGGCCCAAGCAGAGTGTTGGGATGGGTGTGGCTGGCCGCCCTGGGTGGGAGAGGGGCCTCTGCGGCCCGCTGTCCAGGGCACAGCTACATAGCGAGGAGCCCTTGGTGTGTCCCTGCTGTGCGGAGGCGACTAGACCAGAGGGGGAACCTGAGAGTACACAAGGAGACACAAATAAGGCCGGACTAGTGAGCGGGGGCCTGGAGGTGCGCAGCAGGGCCTGTTGGCCGGAGCTGGCCAGGCAGGGAGATCCGTTTTACTTTCTGCAGGAGTGCACGCAGGTGCTCCCCAAGTCCTCCCCCACCTCCACTGTTAGTAGTATTTCGTTTCTTTTCTTTTCTGATCCAAGAGATAAACAAGATGGCATTAGCACTTTGAAGTTTCTTTGATCACCAGTGAGATTGCTAACCTGCTTTTCATGTTTGAGATATTTTAAATTTTTTGTTTTGTTGTTTTGCTGTTTTTTGTAGTTCATCAGCGTGTGGTCTTGGCCAGTGTTTTCTGCAGGAGGATTGCTGTTCTCTTTCTCCTTTTACTAGTGCACATTAATTGTACAGAACGATGGATTCATGGTGGCATGTTGGAGCTTTTGGATAGCATGTCTTGGTCACGTACGCCCCTGCTATCCCTTCCCCTCTCCTGGTGGAGGCTCTTCTGCTCTCATGTGATCTTTCCTCTAGATTCCACGTATGAGTACTGCTTGTCTTGGAGTCTCTCCTACTTCACTTGCCGTAATGATCTCCATGTCCCGTACCTTTGCAACCTTCCTTATGTTAACCACCTCCTGCTGTATTTGCCATAACCTCATGATGCTGCTGGGTTTTCTTCCTCTAGGGATTTGTTCAGTCCTTGTGTGGTCAGGTTCATCAACATCCACTTCATGGAAGCTTCCTGTCTTGGTGTTGTGTTACAAAGTTCTTTTCCAGGCACAGTTAATAATAGTTCAATTTATAAAACTGCATTCATACTTTCTTCTAGTACTTCTGTGGTTTTACTTTCTATATTGAAACCTTCATAGGGTACAGTATTTGACATAATGTGGGAAAGCTTTCTCCTGTGTATTCTGTACTTTATTAAGCTGAACACATTTAGGACATTTCCAAGTTTAAACTTTATTCTTTTCATATGTTGGTTGCTTTTTGTTGATATGTGAATGGGAGCTTTCCATGCTTTGTGTCATGCTGGTTAGTGCTGATATAATGGAAATCTACTTAAGACGTTTCTCTTGAATGTGGCCATTTTGCCCTGCATTGGTTTGTCCTCATGGTTTTTGAGTTACTTTCCCGGGGCATTCTGAGTGGTCTGTCAGAATGCAACAAGTGGCTCAGTTACCCAGTGACATGTTTTTTCCTTTGCTTTACTTGATGGCGTTACCCAGGGCTCCGGGGGCAGAGGAGAGCAGAGTGCTGTGCAGGGCTGCTGACCCTGCCCACAGCTCCTCCTCACTTCAGCTCAGGCCTTTGTCCAATTGGGTGTGCATTCAGGCCTTATGGGTGCCTCTCGCCTCCTGGCCTAGGAGGCGGGGGTGGTGAGGCCCGCCCTGTAAGGACTTTGGCAAGGGCAGCCTGTGGATTCCGGTGGAAGCTGGCTCAGAGTCCCCTGGTGTTGGCAGTAGGGTTCGGGTTCAGGTTGGTAGTGGGGAATGTGGTCCTGGCCTGTCTTGGGCTCCCCTGGATGTGTGCTCCTGGGTTCTCAGGTTACTGGTGCGGCGTGAGCCCAAGAGAGCCTTGGGGCAGCTTCAAGCTGCATGCTTCCTTTCCTCCACTGGTGAGGCGGCTCTAGAATGGACTTGGGACCTACTGTCACACTTTTTTATGTAACAAATGTCAGCTCTGTGTGTCTATCCATCTGGTTGTACATTTTACAAGGCTAAAAATAAGCTGGCTTTCTCTTTAAAAATGTAACCACCCAGCTTTCGGTTGAGAGGAAATGCAAGAATGCATTGGAGACAGGTTTTGTTCTGGGCCTCTCTGCCATAAACCAGAGAGGCTAAAAGATGTTGGGAGGGAGGTCAGACCGTGGGAAAGCACTCGGTTGGAACAGTTCAGTGCAGCTCTGGGACTATGGTTGGCGTTGTATTATCCATATCACCCAATCCTGGGTCAGTGGGTCTGGCAGATGGAGACTCTGGATCTCCAACTAGCTTCCAGGCAATGCCACTGCTGCTGGTCTGTGGACAGACCAAGTAGCAGGAACTCAGTGGGTATCAGTGGGTATGTAGCAGGTGTACAGTGAGTTCAGTATGAGTGAGTGTAGAGCAGGCATGTATGGTAAGCTCTGTGAGTATACAGAGGGTGTGTGCAGTGAAATCTGTGAGTATACAGAGGGTGTGTGCAGTGAAATCTGTGAGTATACGTTAGGTATATGCCATAAGCTCCGTATCAGTGGGTATACAGCAGGTGTGCACTGTTGAGTGAGGGCAGGAGGCCATGGGCTGAGTCCCTTGCCCCAGGCCCCCGGGGAGCTGAGGACAGCTGCCTGCCCTGGCCCTGCCCAGTGCTGGCTGGACACACCAGACCTAGTGCTGGAGGGCAGCTGGCCCTTGGAACAGAGCTGCCCTGAGGAGATGGCGTGCACTGGCCGCCCTGTGTCTCTTTTTAGTTTTCTTTTATCTCTCTGTAGTTCTTTTTCCCAGGCCAGCCCTTTCTGTGTAACTGAGATGTGCCTGGTGTTCTGTAGCCTGGGTCAGTCACCCAGCACTGTGGCCGGAGACTTCACATGGCCTCTGCCTCTGGACTTCATGCTGGCGGGCTGCTGGGGCACGACCCCACCGTCTTGGTCTCTGTGTCCTCCTGTCCCAGAGCCTGCTGCAGGAGGGGTGGGCTCCTGATGGGGAGCACCCTGCTGCCAGGAGCCCTGGTTCTGATGTGGGGGCCTGTGCCCTGGGCGCGTGTTGCCCCTTCCCCATCAGGAGCTCAGCGGAACTGGGTTCACCTCGGCACAGGTTGGGGCTGCTTCCTGCCGTCGTTTTCCTCCCCCTCTGGATTTGTCCTCCTCCTCTGAACATTGCGGTTCCTTTGTCCCTGCTTTTGCTCCTGTGCAGCTGGATGACGCTGCAGCTCTGGCGGCCAGCATCTCTCCTGCTGGCCAAGCTGCTGGCAAGTGACTGGACCCTGGTCCTCTAGGCCTTCTCCTCACACTGGGGTCCAGGTGGGGTGAGCCTGTCATCCCTGAGTCTGGGGCTTTCCTGAGGGGTTTCCCTCCTGCCCAGGGCCTGGGCAAATGCTGCCCCCAAAAGACAGGTGGGACCCCACATGCTGAGTGATTGCCTTGCCCCACATTTCAAACCATATGGCAGAAACTGTGACTAACACAATTATTGTTATTTAAAAAACCAGAATGGCTGCTCCATCAAAAAACAAGCTTCCCATTGACTCCAAATCTGTTATGTTAGAAACGAAGGCAGTTGCAGAGCTAGCAGGGCTGGGGGTTGAGAGCAGACCTGACCCGCCCTGGTGAGGCTCGTCCTACTGTAAGGCGAATCACCAACACCGCCCATCCTTTTTCTCCAGACCAGGAGCCCAGGCTGGTCTCTAACACACTCCCCCAAGCTCCAGCCCCATTGTGTGAAACCTCAGCTTGATGTCATTTAAGTTCGGGAACCAAGTTGGCTACAGGTGGGAGTCAGTATCACCCCCAATTTATTAAAAATAGGAACGGAGCACGTTCCATTTCCCACAGTGATTTAGAAAGGTCTCAGCACCCTCAGAACACCTCCCTGGCGCCCGCCTCGGGCACAGGGGCTCAGCTGTGTGTGCTTCCCGGTGAGCTCGCCTGGTCGTTGTGGGCACTTAAGGCCTTGTGTGGGGACCATGTCATCCCTCTGCCCCTGCGGCCGAGTGTGGGGAGGGCCTACAATGGTCATGGTTGCCCCCCCCAGGCACTTCTGCCTCTCTGGTGCCCAGGGCCTGGGTCCCTTCCTTTGCCACAGCTGAGCTCAGAGCTGGCGTTCACAGACTGTCCCCGGCAGCCCTCGGGGGTCAGTTTCTGACATTGTGTCTCACGCGATGCTTTTTGTGTTTGGGGGGCACGTGTTTTGTGCAGCTTTCTCTGGTCATCTAACGACCTTTTTGACTACTGCTCCTGATTCTGTGGTCTGGGAATTTGAAAGGCTCAGTGGGGACGGCCATCTCTGCCCCAGGTGACATCTGTGAAACCAGAGCTTCCAAGGTGGCCTCCTGGCTCGTGTGTGGCCTCCTGGCCTGAGTGGCTCTGGCTGTGTCGGTGGGGGCCTCCCGGGGTCTCGCTCCTGAGTTGGTGGTATGTTGGCTGTCCAGCGCTGCTGGACAGCTTTCCTCAGGACTTGGTGCTCACAGTGATGAACGCCACCGCACAGTTGCACGCGCCGGCACGTCAGAGGGCCGGGTGCAGCTGCTCTGGCCTGCGTGAGCTGTTGGTTTGACTGGGGCCGCAGGACACCCACCTGGTTCCCCGCCAGTGGTGCTCCGCCAGTCGCGATCCGCCTCTGCAGCCAGTCACTTGGGTCACCAAGTCCAGTGCGCGCTCAGTGGAGGGGTTAGGCTCGCCCTTCCTGGGAGAATACTGGAGAACCACACCGTCCTCGTAGTCCCCGGGCTTCTCCCGCCCCAAGGTCTGTGCAGTGAGGTGGCAGGACTTAAGAGCACGAGGTGGACGAAGCCAGGCCTTCTTGTGACGAGCCTGGATGGACTTGGCATCCCTTCTGCCACATCCTGCAGTCAGAGGAAGACGGGTGCAGCCTGGGTGGGGTGGGGGTCACGGACGCCAGAGGCGCTGCGTCTGGGGTGGGTTGGGGGCTGTTGGTCAGCAAGGCCGGCTGTCAGAAAGAGCTGGACACAGGGCAGGGGACTTAGGGACAGCCTAGAGGTGCCGTCAGAGAGCAGGCTGCTGCCTCCCTCTTGGCAGCTCTGACCTGGGACCTCAAACCTGCGGTAACCACGCCTGTCCAGTGCCAAACAGCACACCCAGGCTGCTGTGCCGGAAGGCACAAAGCATCTCCATGCATGGAAACTGGAAGATCTTGGAAGGAAACTGTTTCTGTGCTGGAAGTCAACATCTTCCTGAGTTTGACAAGCAAAGCCAAGAAGCCAGGGCGCACCTTGCTGCGGGTGTCAGGGCCAGGGCCCCGGCGTGTGGCTGTCTCCACCTCTGACTGGGACTTTTCTGAGAGTCTCCGCAACCCTGATTCAGGGCTTCCCGTGCTGCTGCAGCAGATCCACCTGTGACCCACCCAGGGTCTCACTTGTCCATTTTGCTCTGTTTCTTCTCAGTACCAAGGTCATCTTGTGGTTCTGAAATCATGTTTTAGCTCCATGGGCAGAAAAGGTAATTTGCAAAGTGAGTACCTGAGGCTGGGTGGGGGTGACGGGGAGGACCCAGAGGAAGCGGAGAGGAAGGAGGACGTAAAGGAAAGGGTGAAGCTGTGGGCCTGGCCCAGCTGAAGACAGTGGGCCTGGCCCTGAGTGCTGTCCTGAGCAGTGTAAGAGGACCAGGTGGTGGTGGGGATTCTGGATAGTGCTGTGCAGGCCTGGTGTCCCTCCACAAGGCCACTCCACTCCTGGCCATCCAGCTCGGCCTACCCGCTGTTCAGATACCCCTTTCCAGGGTTGCTGAAGCTGGTGGGGACTCCAGACGGCACAAGCCCCTGAGCCCCACTTCTCTGTCCTAGGGTTGCCTGGGACATTCTGCTTCATGCCGCTGACCTGGCATGATTATTAATAGTGTCCCCTTTCACTCTGGAGGGTGTCCTGGTTTAGGTGATGAATTACATGGATTCCTGTTCAACTGCAAGAAACTGTTACCAGAATGATCTTTTTTCCCTTTATAGCTTTTTATTATGTAATGAAAGTGACAAGAAAAAGTATTAAGACATTCAGCATCTTATGTAATCCCAGAACTAATATAACAACCACTTTTAGTTTTTCATGTTACAGCCCAACTTGTATTTGAACGCATACGAAATATGTATCACCTTTAAAACACTTTTTCTAGTAAACCTATTGCAGAATAGTGTAGCTTGCAGAAAAGCTGTGAAGATGGCCGAGTTCCCACTACCCACGCCTGCTTTTCTCTCCCGTTAACATCTCACATTAACCTGGCCCCTTTGTCAGGACTAGAGAAGTGATATTGATACGTTACTGTGAGCCAAAGTCCACGCCTTGTCAGATCTCCTAGTTTCCCCGAATCTCCTCTGCCTCCTGCTCCCATCCAGGACCCCACATGGCATTTAGTGACACGATTCCTTGGGCTCCTTGTACCTTGACGGCTTCTCCGACTCTCCCGTTTCCGATGACCTCGAGGCCACGCTTTTGTGGAATGCCCCCGGGATTAGCTGGGTGTGGATTTTGAGGGTGAGGTGCCATCCACAGGATTCATCACTCATAACGTGGGCCCTGTCACCTGGAATAGGAATCAGCTTTTTGTTACTGTGACAATATAGCTGACACAGGCTCCTGATAAAGAAAAGGTGTATTAGCTCAGCGTTTGAGGTTCAAAGTTCAAGACAGGTGGCCCATTGGTGTGGTCTCTGTGAGGATGGTGGATGGGGACCCGACATGGTGGGAGAGTGGGCATCTAAGAGCTTATGTGAACAAATGGAAGCTGGGCAAGAGAGACGGGTCCCAGAACCCCTCAGCGGCACAGAGACCTGCCACCAGGCCTCCCTTCGAAGCTTCCACCTGTCCCACGCTGCCACTGAGGACCTTGGGGCACCCAGGTGCAGCAGGGTGCAGGTGCTCACTGTAAAGTTACCCTTCCCTCTCTGTGCTGTGCTTCCTGGGAGGATGGCACTGCCTGCAGCCCACACTTCAGGGTTGGGGTCATGGTCACCTCTGTGGATGTCCCTGTACAGTTGTTTGGGATTCTTCTGCACAGAAGCCTTTGCTCTTCCACCATTTATTCTGAAGCTCAGTCATTTATTCCGCCGTGGACCTTTACACTGGGTCATGGTGCTGCCTGGCTGTTTGCTGTTCGCACCGTTCCCCGCCCCTGTGGCTCCTGTCCCGGGCGTGCCTCCGTCCTGTCTGCTGCGGCTCGTGTTGGATGACTTCCTTTCCGTCACTACAGGATGCTCTGGGCTTATTCTGTGTGTTTCCTAACCCAGCCCAGAAGCAGCATTTCTCCAAGGACCGTGGTTCCTTTTTTTTGGGAGACAGTATTAGAAGCTAAGAACTGGGTACTGGGCACATGTCCTGCCCTGGGACGCTTGACTCTCAGTGCCCAGGACTGGTCCGTTCTTGCTGGCTTGAGACTGGCTCCGTTCATTGAGCTGGATGTCTTTTCTGTGTACCGCTCTGCACACGCTGCTGATGGCGAGGGTCCCCACAGGCGCCTGGAACCATCTGGCCGCTGCACCTCTGTTCCCTGGGAGAGCAGGCGCTGGCCTTGCCCCTCTGTGGGGCCTGGGTTTCTCCTGCTGACCACAGACAGTTCTCAGCACCCCCCATCAGCATCTGTGACCAGGGCAGGTAGAGACGGAGTGAGGTCTGAACACTGCCCAGCCCCGTGACAGACCCCGTGCTGCCCTGCTCCCACCTTCTCTGCCCAGTGCTGAGGTTTGTGTCCCCTCCTGGTCACATTGGCCCTCGTGCCTCTAGCACTACCTACCATCGCCCCACACCTAGCACCACCTTTCCCACCACCTTTGTGGGGCCCCCGCTTTCCCCTAGGGCGTGTTCCCCCATCGCTGTGCAGCCACAGGTGCTTCTGGTGGGGCACTGACACTTGCCAACAGGTGCGTCCCTAGGCATGGACCAGTAGGGCCTGTACGTCTTTACCCCAAAGGCCTGAAGGAGAACACCTACCCGGATCCTTGTGCATTTGCCCGGGAGAACTCTAGCAATGGAACCAGCCACCTGTGGTGGACACAGCAGCAGGGAGCCTCTCAGACACCGCAGAGTAGGGGGAGCCAGACACACAGGGCAGAGGCCGGGCCCTGCTCGATGCCAGGGTGGGGCCATAGAGTGGAGGGCACACAGGCTCCTGGGTGCTGGGAGCTCCCGGGCTCCTGATCAGCTCGGTTGCCGATCCGTTTTGCATGTATGCTCAACCTTAATTAAAAGTTTGCCAGGACAGCAGAGTCACCAGTGTCCAGCTCTGCCCAGGAGTTTGGCTTCAGTCGGTGCTGCTGGAACTCATGCTGCTGAAGAACTGGCTTGGTGGTGGGAAGCCCAGTCCAGCCTGCAGGTCCCCAGTGGCCTCGACGGCAAGCCACGGCTCACACATTTGCTGTCATGTGTGCTCCCTGTGCCGTGTGCCCTCTGCCTGCACCCCTCCTGCACCCATGTGTCTTAGCAGCCCCCCTCAGCTGAGCCTCAGAGTCTTCCTCCAGCGAGTGTCCCCAGACCCTGGACGGGTACCCATTCTGACCCCTCCGTCTGCAGGGAGAGCTGCTGGTCCCTGGGCTCTTGGTCCTCATGTCCTCTAAGGGAAGTGTGATCTGGAGAACCATCCGGGCCCTGGAGAACAGTGTTCAAGGCACTGATTCCCACAGGACGGCTGGTGCGCAGGCCCAGGGCTGGGTCAGGCTGTACTCTCAGCCACGTGTGCGACAGTTCAGGGTCGCAGTTGGCAATGGTCCTAGCACTAGCTCCTGAGAGGCCTGAGAACCAACCAGGACTGTCTGTGTCCCCACATGGGACACAGTGCCAGCATCCAGGCGGCTTCCTGGGGTTGGTTGTTGAGTGTGTCACGAATGTGCCCCATGTTAGCATGTTAGGAAAACTTTACCTGACCCCATGTCCCTTTTCTTAGCCCCATGTCCTCAGCAAAAGAGAGCACTGTTGTCAGCTCCTCCCTCCAGTTCTCTCTTGACCCCCAGGCAGACCTGCCTACTGTCCTGTCTTGGCCCCTGTGGGCAGACCCGCCCCCTGCTCCTGGGCTGTCCTGTGATGACCCCTTCAGGCAGGGTCCCCATGCTCCTTCTCCTCGGCCCAGGCAGGAGCCCACGCTCTTGAACCCTCCCGCGCCCTTTCTCTCAGGGCTTTTGGGACGCCCACTGCCCAGAGGTCCTTCTCATCCTCCCTGCTGACCCTCCCTGTCATGCTGACTCTGTGCCAGATGCCTTCAGGCTCCTTCCCCTTCTCCACTCATGCGTTGGTGGTCTCATGGCTTCAAATGCCACTGATATGCCAGCGGCTCCCAAGTTCACCTCCCCAGCTGGGCCTGTCTCCCACGCTGCAGGCTTTCTCTCCAGCCAGACTTGACGTCATTCCTGTGTCGTGGGATGTCTCAAACCCATCATGGTCAGAACCAGTCCTGAACCCCCCACAGCGGCACTGCCCCAAGTCCGCCTCCTCCAGGGGCTCTCCGCCGTCCTTCCAGGGGCTGGGGGTGCTCGCTGGGCCCGTTATGCCCCCACCCTGGGCTTTCAGGGCGCCATCTTGGCTCTGCCTTTGCGGGATGGGCCTTTTCTATCTCAGGCACTCATGAGCGCTGAGCCCTGTTTCTGCCCCAGCTCTGACTCTGCGTCCTCTGGGGTCTCCCCTGAATTCCCAGTGCTGCAGTCGGAGCGGCCCTCGCTACCTGCCCTCCACCTGCCTGGTGCCGGGCTCAGCGTCTGCACAGCTATGCAGTCCCTCCCCGTCCCCTCCACTGTGGCCAGCCCCACTCGGCAGCTTCCAAATGGAGCCCCACGGCTCACCGTCAGTGCCCTGTGCCTGCCTGGCCAGCAGCCTGGCTCCCCTCCCAGGTCAGGGCAGGCAGGGTGCTCTGCTGTGCAAGTGTCCCCACCCCATGGCTTGGGCAGTCCTGCCTGCCTTCTGCTTCCCGCTCCACCAGAAGCCAGCAGGATGGCTTGGCATCTTTGTCACCCTGGAGGTGTGTACCCTGGGGCTAGAGTGGGGAAGAGCTCTCCAGATGGGCTCTCGCTAGTAAAGAAATTTCCCTGACCTGAGAGTGGCTTACCGTTTGGTGGCTGAAGTGGTCACTTGGGCCATCTCAGAGTTCAGGAGGGGACATCCTGCCAAGCCCAGGCCAGGTTACTGGGACATGGCTGCCAGGTGTCCTCTCCCCAGGCCACCCAGCTCTTCCTGCTTTGCTGTGTGCTGTCCTCTCAACACATTGGCCTGAGAAGGCCCTGTGCCTGAAGCAGGCTCAGCCTCCTGGGCTCACTCCTGCATCCTGAGCGATGCCCTCCAGTACCGAGGGGGTGACGGTGGGGCATGGGCAGTGGGGCTTGGTGTAGTGGTTATTCTGTCATCTTTAAGAAGCCTCTGGAGCATGGGGACCCTGTGCCTCTTGACTGGTCCAGGAGGTGTCCCAGCTTTGTAGCATCCAGGGAGCCCTTGGATCTAGAGGGAGGCCTCGGCCTGGGGAGGGCAAGGGAAGACTGGGGGCAACCCCCGCAGGCCGCACCTCAGTGGCTTTGCTTCTTGCCTTCCTGTGGGTATCTGGAAATGGGGACCCCTGCGCACCTTCACTGCCAGTGACCAGCTCCCGGGATCAGGTTAGGCCGGCTGTCCTTGCACACAGGGAGGGCAGGGAACCTACAGTCTGTGTCCACCAGCTTGACAGAGCTTCCAGTATGGCAAGTGTGGTCAGAGCCAGGGCGAGTGGCGTCTTGGGCATCTGGAGACCCCGGGGAGTCATGCTTCAGTGCCACCCTGCTGTTGGGAATGGTGCCCCTGGGTCTGGGCCCTTTCAGGGTCTGCCTGAAGCCCAGGCTGATTGGTCAGTTACACCTGACCAGCTGGGAGTGTGCGATGCCATGTGTGGGCATCAAGGACCTTCATCCTGGCACAGCCTAGCCTTGGTGTCCATGTGGGAGGCTGGAGGAGGCTGGAAGAAGGAATGGGACCTCGTGCGATGCCCACTCCGTCTTTCAGAGGGGCGAATGGGGACCCCCGCTGGTCTGCATTGCAGTGGGCTAGCGTCTCAGGAGCACAGCCCTTCTACCCACCAGGCAGCCTCTTACCCAACTATGGGCCCATTATTGCAGGGTGAGAAGAGCGGTATCCTGTTGCAAGGACCCTGGTATCCTCGGAGGGCTGAGCCTGCCTCTCATGGGGATTACATACATCTTCCGCCCTGCATGCATGATCTGGGGAGGAATGCATCGTGGGCTGAGAGGCCAGAGGGGACAGTGGTCACCTAGACTCATGCAGGCCCGTCCTGGCTTTGGACCCATGTGGTTGTGTCACAACCACAGTCACTGCCCCAGTGCAGTGGGATCTTAGGAAACCTTTACCAAAAGGAACCAGATTCCTTTAAATTAAAACTGCAATGCTCCAGAGGACTTGAGCCAGCTCATCTGCAGATTGAGTTAATTGGAAGGTTCTGAAAGCTTCCGTTAATTACATTGTCATCCAGCGGCTGTTCTCCTGCAAGGCGGTTGCTCTGCCGACCTCTTCTTTTCCTTATTCAAACCCTGAGCTCCCACAGCCGCGTGAGTCATTGTCAGAGCCGTGCAGAGGTGAGAAGGCTTCAGACAGGGCAGATTGTGCCTCTCCCCACGCTGCTTCCCTGGGCTGTGCCTGATGGGCGGCCCTGGTGGGCGCCCTGTGAAGAGCAGAGCAGCTGGGACCCTTGGGACTGTGGGTGGGAGGCTGCCTCAGGATGCAGCTCCCAGGCCTGGCATCCTAGGACTCCTGGAGGAAGGGTCACAAACCCCAGCAGTTTGGTGGTCTGGTGAGGAATGACATTTCCTGGGAGCTGCTTGCCACTCCCTTGTCCTCTCAGGAACCACCTGGGACAAGAACACATCTTTCCTGTGTTAAACACCCAGCGGGGCAGCTCTGACCCAGGAGGCGGGCCCTCACCAGACACCCATGGTGCAGCATCTCGACCTTGAACTTCTGGTCCCCAGAGCGTGAGAAGTTAGAGAAGAGAATGTCAGTTAACCACCCAGTTCGTGGTCATTTGTTGGCAGCCTGAAGTCAGTCATTTTATGCTTTACTTGGTGAAGTCTATTCAAGTCTCATGCAGAGTGTGTGTGTCTTTTATTAATATTCAGTTGTAGGAGTTTTTGAGTCGTAGGATTCAAGCTCTTGGGTGGATCTGTGTGCTGTGAATGCTTTCTCCCAGCCTGTGTCTTACCACTCATTTTCTCAGTATTCTCTTTTATGAGCAGCATTTTCGATTACTGATTTCTGTCTTGTGTAATATGTATTTGTATTTTCAAATTTCATGTGTGTGTGTACTACTGAGGATGGAACCTAGGGCCTTGCACATGCTAGGCACATGCACTGAGCTACATCTGCAGTCCCTGCAGTCAAGTTCAGATCTCACATGCATTTCAAATTAACTTGTGCAGGATGTGAAGTAGGATAAAGGTTCATTTTTTTCCAAGTGACTGTCTGGTCATCCCAGTATTTTCCTTGAAAGGACTTTGATTTCCCACTGGATTGCCTTGGACCTTCAACAGAAGTCAGCAGGTGTGTGTTTGTTTCTGGGGCCTCTTTGTGACTCTCCTTGTACCAGTGTCATGAGGTCTTGATACTGTAGCTTTGTAGTCAGTCTTGGAGTGAGATAGTGCACACTGTCCAATTTTGCTTGTTTCCAATTGTTTTGGCAATTCTAGGTCCTTTAGGTTTCCTTATAAGTCTTGAATCACTTTGTCAATTCTACAGAAAGCCTGACCAGGTATTGATTGTGATTGTGTTAAATATGTGAATCAATATTAGGGAGATTGGATATCTTTATAATATTGAGCCTTACAATTCATGAACATGGTATATCTCTCCATTTATTTAGGCTTTCTTGGATTTCCCTCAGCAGAGAGTTGTAGTTTTAGGTCTTATACACCTTTTGTATATTTATCTCCAAATAGTTGGTTTGATGCTATTATAGTAGACATTGTTTCATGTCAATTTCTTTTTGATGCAGTCACATAGAAAAACAGTAAATTCTCAGAATCAGACTTTTAAAAAGTATAATCTACATTAAAAAGGCACCAATTCTGAGACTGTGATTCCTGGGTTCTGACATGGCTGCACAGTAGTGCAACCAGCAGTGCAGTCAGGATGCAGGACCCTCACCTCCCAGGGACGCTCCCTGTGGCTCCATCATGCAGTGTGTGCAGTCGGGGTGCAGGACCCTCACCTCCCAGGGGGCTCCCTGTGGCTCCATCATGCAGTGTGTACAGTCAGGGTGCAGGACCCTCACCTCCCAGCAAGGCTCCCTGTGGCTCCATCATGCAGTGTGTGCAGTTGGGGTGCAGGACCCTCACCTCCCAGGGGGCTCCCTGTGGCTCCATCATGCAGTGTATGCAGTCGGGGTGCAGGACCCTCACTTCCCAGGGGGCTCCCTGTGGCTCCATCATGCAGTGTGTGCAGTCGGGGTGCAGGACCCTCACCTCCCAGCAAGGCTCCCTGTGACTCCATTATGCAGTGTGTGCAGTCAGGGTGCAGGACCCTCATCTTCCAGGGTGCTCCCTATGACCCTGTCCATATGTCCCCCCTCCTCATTGCTCCCTCCCCTCCTTCTCCCTATTTCTTTCGACATGGATGTGTTTGAAGTGGCATCTTCTGTTGGAGCAACCAGCCTTCCCTGTTGAATCGCCTTGGCACTTTACTTAAAAATCCAGCTTAGAATTGCGGGTCTCTTTCTGGATGTCTTTCCTTTGTGTTTGTTTCTCAACTGTTACACTCCTGCTCTACCATGCTAGTTACAGTAGGCCCATACATCTCGAAAGCTAGCTCTCTCCTGCCTTCTTTCTCTGAATTGTTCTGGCTGTTCTAGATCCTTAGTTATTCCACTGCAGATTGTCAGTTTCTAGAAACAATAGACATTATTTGTATTACTTTGCAGGAAATGTCAATTGGGATTATATTGAAAGTATAGATCGGCTGAGGGAGAGTGGATCTCTTAAAATTTGGGGTTTACATGGCATGCTGTAACATTTTATTCTGGTCTTTTATTTTTATTTCTCTTCGCTAATTTCATAATTTTCAGTGCACAGGCATTGTGCACATTTTGTTCAATTTACCCGTACATATTTTGGGTTCTAAAATAAACTGGGTTTGCACGTGTTGATCTTGTGTCCTACAGCCTCGCGGGTCTCACTGTTTATCTCCAGCCTCTTCTCTGTAGATTCCCTGGGTGGTCTTCCATCACGTGTAGGTATGTTTGGGTCTTCCTTCATGCCCTGTCCCATGGCTGGGGCTTGTGAGCAGTGCTGGTCAGAGGTCCTGACCTCAGGGAGCGCAGGCTTGGCCACCAGAAGCAGTGGCAGGGGTCTCGTTGAGGCTGCCTCTTCTCAGAGAAGGAAGCCTGTTTCCCATAGTAGTGGGCTCAGGGTTTGGGTTCTTACCATTCACTGCTATTCAGCTTTGGCAAGGGATTTTTCTGAACCAGTGGGAGCAGCCTTTGGTGTTCTGCTTTGTTCTGTCTGTGGAACCTGTTTCCCGCTTCATTCCGTAGGTTTTGCCATGCATCTGGGTCTGTCTCGGGTGTGTGCACAGGTGGGCCTGGTCTGCCTCTTGATGAATGGGTCTTCTGCCCTGGAGGTGCCCCTTTACCACTGGCACGTGTCTGATGAGGTCTGTGTGGTAGTGCGGCAGTGTTGACATGCCTCCTTCCACCCTCTGGAAGTGCTGTATACCCACGCGTCATGGAGCGAACCCGGAGCTCAGGGGCCCACAGTGCCCAGGTCTGCTGGGGCTGACTGGCGGCTCAGAGGCCCTCGTCCTCCTGCATTCCCTCCCCTGAGCCTCTACCTCCTGACCTGCAAGGCCGCCTTCTGGGACCTCCCTCCGCAGCCCTGCAGGCCCCAGGACGTCTGGCACCCTTGCAGGATGGCTTCCCGCTGTGTCTAGTTGACGTTGGTCTTGAACACTGTGTGCCCGTGGTCCAGGGTGCTGCTTTCAGATGGCCAGGGTGTCAGAGGCTGCAGGGGATACTACAGGCCTCAGCACAGCCTGGAATTTGGAGAGCCTGGCCAGGTGCGGCTCTGTGCTGTTGGTGTGCATCTGTCTTTGCAGCTCCATTACCTCTGAGTCAGTTGGAGGAGGGGCAGCACCTCTTCTTTTCTCTGACCCCTGGACTCTGGATGTGGTGGGACTGGGGCCTGGCCAGGCCTTCTGGGCTTGGGGAGGCCTCCTGTGCAGGGTGGGAGTGGCTCCCCGCTTGAGATCAGGGAGAAGTGGGAGCCACAGCCAGGCTCTGGGGGCAGTGGGGAGGCAGCAGCTGGTTACAGGGAGCCAGATGGCATGTAGCTCCCCGCCGTGTGATCTGGGGTCATCTCCGTGACAGCCCCTGTGCCCCACCCCCGCCTCCAGCTCTGCAGAAGACACTCGGGTGTGGAATGCCTGCAGGATCGTCCTGGCTCTTGTAGCTCGTGGGAAGGGCTGTCCTTCCCCGACCTACCCAGCTCTGCTTCTACTGTGGTTTGCAGGTAGCAAGTGGTGAAGACTGGGCAGTCCCTTCCCAGAGGCCAGGCTCCCCTCCCTGCCTCCCTCCCTCTAATGATGAATAGGGTGCAGCAGAGACGCATGTGGCGGTGGTGGCTAAGACATGTAACTGATGGCGGTTGGTCTCCCAGAGCAGCCGAGTGATCAGAGTGGTCTTTGTGGTGCCTTTGGAGCACAGAGTTGACACTGCATTTAAACTGCAGGGGGGCCTTGGACGTGCTGTTTAGCTCATTAGTGCCCTGCCGAAGGCCCAGCCATCAGGCCATTGAATATGTTAGCCTGATGGGTTAACATGAGGACAGGCACGGTGCTGACTGGGTGCCCAGTGCCCCTGTGCCACCCTCACTGGCTTTGGCTGCTTGCAGGAAGCCGCCAAGGAGCAGTCTCACAGGCTTGTGCCGAGAGCCAGCCATGCTTAGTGCCTGGGCAGGGGGACAGCGTGGTGCTCTGGCTCTGTGACGGCACGTGGCCCAGGAGGGCTCCTCTCTGGGGCGTGGGTGGTGGGCAGCTCTGCAAAGCCCTTGAGGGTGCTGCTGGCTCACTGGCGCCTCTGAAGTTCCGCCTGGCTGTTTGGGCAGAGCCCCGGCCCTGGTCCAGCACAGTGCCTGGCTGCAGTGTTACGTAACCTCGCACCTCTTGCCCACCAGTGTGTGCCGCACCGCCAGCGCTGGGGACACGGCTGGCAGCTGGAGACCCTGGCCCAGGCCGCGTTGGAGAGGCAGCCCACCCCTGCACTGCCCTCTGGGCAGGTGGCCAGCCATGAGCTTCTGCCCACCGGCGTCCTCTCAGCACGGCGGCTCCCGTGGGCGGTGGTGGCAGTCCCTGGGGGTGTTCAGATCCTGCTGGGCCCGCAGGGCCTGTGACTGGACTGAGGTGGCCACTGTGGGAAGAGCACACGCCATCCTCAACTCTGTTGTGAAATTGGTGTTTCTCCTGCCGGTGTCCAGGGTGCCTCCTGGCCCCTGAGCCCAGGCTGAGGGGCCGCAGGTGCTCTGGAAGGGGCTGTTCACACCTGATGCGGAGCTGCAGACACCCTGGCCAGCTTTGTGTGGGAAGAAGCCGGGTGCAGCCTGGTGTCTGACCAGCAGCTTCCCTGGGAGACCCCGTGGCTTCCTCCCTGATGTGCACAGGTCACTGTGACCTGGGGAGACTCGCCCCTGCTTCGCCATCGTCACCGTGATGCCTTTCCCGGCTCGTCTGTCTTCTTTTGATTTGTGAAGAATGAGGCTTGTCTGCCTTACCATGGAGGCTGGGAAGTCAAAGAGCAGGCGCCACGGAAGCCACCTGACGACGTGGCAGTGCCTGTTGGTGGACGTGGATTCTAAAGGTTCTACCTTCTCTCTACCCAGACGTCCCACGTGATCCGGCCTGTCCATCCGACACGAGTCTTTGCCTTTGTGGCCTCAGGTTTGCTCCCACCAGGAAAGGCCCCTCTGGCTGCAGAATTGCTGGCACCTCTGTTTTCAGGGCTCTGCGGGTCCCGTGTGCACATGGGTCCTTGCTGTGCCAGGGTTTGTGTCCTCCCAGGACTCGGCAGCTTCCAGCCGATGTGGGTGCCTCTGCATCTCGGGCCAAACCCCGAGGGCCAGAGCTATCTGACCCTGTAGTGCTGGTGATCTGCCTATCCCAGCTCTGCTGCAGGCTACTTCCACGTGGAGCCTTCTCAGAAGACAGATGAGAAGGGGTCTGCAGGAGGGGTGGTGGGAGAGGGGTTCCAGGGACCTTTTGTGTGGGGTTCTCCCTAAACCCACCTCACCCTAGAGGGAACCAAGGAGGACCAAGAAGCTCTGCTTTGTAGCCACAGCTTCTGCCTCTACAGGTGGACATGTGGATGTCCACTGTTTTTTTTTGGGGGGGGAGAGGCCCTCATCCCAGAATGGCCAGAGCACAGCTGTCACTGACTGAGGGGCCTGTTAGGAATTAGAGAGGGGCACGCTAGGGCCCTGGGTAAGAAGCCAGCTGCCTACAGCTGGAGGCAGGGGTTGGGGAAGGTATGTGGCCAACTTGGGCTGAGCCAAGTCAAGTCCCCCCAGCCAGGGGCCTGGCCTGTGGACCAGGCTTGGACGTGACTCAGGCAGTGCTGCCTGGTGGAGGCCCTGGTGGAGGCCTCGGGTCATAATGCTGAGGCTGGGACAGCCAGGTGCCCTACGCGTCCAAGGTCAGTCCCAGAAGGAAACTCAGGAGGACTGGAGAGAGAACCCTGTGTTGCTCCTGGAGGCTCTGAGCCCTGGGATGCCCATCCCCAGCCTGGCCCCCTCCTGCCCAGGGCACTGGGGGTGGGGTGCTGGAGCCAGCATGGAGGTTCTCACTGCTGGCATCAGCCCTGGCCCCTCTCAGTGTCCTTCTGGGAGGGCCTTGGGGGCCTGGCTGCCCTCGCCTGTTCACATGGCTTTGTATCCTGGCCAAGACTCACACTGGAAGGCAGGAACCTGAGCAAATCCTAGGGCTGCTTAGTTTGTGACTCTTGTTTTTGGAAACAACAAAGGGAACAGAAGTCTCAGGCTCTGTCTAGAAATAGTGGCTTGCCTTGATTCAGTTCAGCTGGCTGAAAACGGGCATCTCCCCTTTCATGGTGAGGACCCGTCTCTGGAGCTGGGGCAGGAATGGGTGGTGGGAGGCTGGCCAGGACTGTTCCTCTGGAGCCTGAGTGTGGTGGCCTGAGGCTTGGGGATAGCCAGCCCTGCATTTACCCAGGCCCTCAGGCTGAGTGGACCAGCCTGGGAGGGTGGGAGCCTCAGGATTGGAGGTATGTTGTGCGTTAAGCTGTTTGTCGGATACAAACACTTGAAGTGCGTCTGGCCGGCACTCTTCTCAGCGTTCTTGGAGACTCACAGGACTCTTCACCGGCTCAGGGGATAGTCCTGGCCTACGTCTGAGCCGTGGCACCACGGGTTTGCGGGATGACCTGAGGCTGTGGGGCTGTGCCTCTGACACGGGCCAGTCCCAGGCCACTCGGTCCTTTGGTATCTCAAGACTCCTCTTAGCACCTTTTTGTATCTTTCCTTGAAAAATTCTCCTCCTGCATTTTATGTCGTCCACCTGTGGACTGGAGATTGGTGACCACAAATTGATCCTCAAGGACGTGGTGTTTGAAGGTCCCGGGAGCACAACCTTGGGAGGGGAGGGAGCTTAGTGCCAGCCATCCTGGCTTCCTGTCCTCCCAGGCCCTGGCCTTTACCACCTTCCCGTGCGAGGCCACAGGCTGCTGGGTGGGCAGGGGCTCTCTGGGCTGCTGGATCTTCCAGGAACCACTGCTTCGCGTGAGGGGCGGAGCATCTGGGCTCCCTGGAGGTGGGGGGTGAGGGCAGCATGGAGCTGCCAGGAGCCCTGGCCCAGCCGGTGCTTCACTAATGTCGGGGTCTGTGGGAAGGAACACTGACAGAGCCCGAGAGAAGCCGGCGTGGCAGCCGGTGGCCCAGGGCCCTGTGCACCCCAGCTAAAGACTTGACTGCCAGCTCTCGGCTGTGTAGGGCAGTGGCCTGCACACCCCACGGTGCAGTCCCGCTGTGGAATTGCAGGGTCAGAGGAAACATGTCTGCAGAAGCTGAGTCAGAAAGAGGGGGTGCGACCCCAGCGTGATTGTGGAGTAAGACTGTAGGGACGCACAGGCTCTCCCATTGCTCAAGGGGACCTAATTGTCATTGTTTGTTCTTGGCACCAGGTCCAGTCTTGTCCAGGCCAGGCCTGCCTCCCTCAGTGGGCAGACAGTGATTTGTCCCCTGGCCCCAGGCTCCTTTGCCTTCCCACCTGCCAAGCCTGTCTCCCCGGGGACCTTTCTAGGAGCTCTCCAGCCTGCCCCACCTGCAGCCCCACGGGACTGTGGAGGAGGTGGGTGTGGGTGGGGTGGGCGTTTGGATATTAGGCCTGCTTGTCCAGGTGGAAGCCAGAGAAGTTTGGGCTGGAGCCTGGCAGGGAGCTGGTGCACCAGGGACAGTACCCCCTGCCCTCCAGCACTTAGAGAAAGGAGTGGTGGTTTGCCCCTAGTCCTGGGGACACCCCCAGGTATGCGCTGTGGCTGTGCATGGTGGCTGGTCCTCGGAGGCTGGTGATGTGGGAGCTGTGTTCTCTGGGTCCCTGTCATGGCCTCTGATGTGACTGCCCTCGCTGAAGCTGGGAGAAAGGATGATAGAGGATCTCTGAAGGACTCCTGGGAGTGACCTGGCCTCAGCTGGCCTTCGCTGACCCTGAGCTGCAGGTGACCTTGAGATGGAGGTGCCCCATCTGCTGAGTAGCCACTGGACATGGTGTTTGCCCTCCAGTGCTTTAGTGTGTACTTGGCCAGGCTTAATCTGCAGGCAGTCAGAGCTTGAGGGACGGGGGCAGCCTGAACACCCTGGACGGGGGCAGGGGCAGGCTCTGTGGCCAACCCCACAGCAGCCCAGTCCTGGGGTCTGTGTCAGTCCCATGGTGTGGCCTCCACAGCCTGCTGGAGGGCTTTGGTGACATGCCTTTCTTGCAGAAGGAACAGCCCTGTGGCTTGTTAATCTTTAAGTATCGACTTTCCATCAAAGCACATGGAAATTTCTTTGCAGAGAAGAAGTCTGAAATGAACCATTCACTTACTGTGGGATGGAATTTAAAATAGCTTTCCCTTAACAATGAAGTGTTGCTTCTGTTTGTCCCCATTTGGGGAAGATTGGCGTTTGACTAAGGCCCTGTGTGCCCTCGTCTCAGCCTGTTGGGACTCAGCTGTTAGTGGGCTGAGGTCGACGTGGGCAGGCTGCACTCCCCTCCCCAGAGAGTTGCCCTCCTCACCTCCTCCAGCTGCTGGAGGCTGCGTTCCTAGCAGTCCGTGGCTTCTGGCCTCTTGCTCCCTCCTCAAAGCAGCACCCTGGCATAGCATTAGCACGGAGGCCTTTCAGGCCTCCCTCTGCCTCCCAGGCCTCCCTCTGCCTCCCTCTTACAAGGACGCTGTGGCCACAGTGGGGCCACCTGGGCAGCCCAGGATCAGTTCCCTTCTCAGGACCCTTCGCGGGTCACCTCTGCAAAGCCCCTTTGCTGTGTAAGGAGACAAGTTCACAGACATCAGGGATGAGAGCCTGGGTGTCGTTGAGCCACA
The DNA here is from genome assembly GCF_902686445.1 of Sciurus carolinensis. Taxonomy (NCBI): domain Eukaryota; kingdom Metazoa; phylum Chordata; class Mammalia; order Rodentia; family Sciuridae; genus Sciurus; species Sciurus carolinensis. Next base: position 175,530,846 of record NC_062217.1, on the reverse strand, counting down.
CAGGCTGCCTGTGTGGGCACCCAGGCCCACGGGTACCCTCAGTCAGTGCTGCCTTGATGGGGCCTGCTGAGGGACCAGCTTGCAAACCCCTGCATGGTTGCCAGGAGGCTATGAACAGGGCAAGCTCAGGGCTGGCAGGGAGTGAAGAATGGGTGCAGGTCTGGGTTTCAGTGCCCTTGGCGAGGGGCCTGGCTCAGGGAGCAGCAGGCCTGGGGGAGAGGCTGCTGCTGTGGCTGCGGCAGGCCCATGACTCTCACTGGACGGCTCCCAGCAGTGACCTCCCAGGGCTGGGAAAGCTGCTCCATCTCAACCCCATCCACACTCCTGCAGGCACAGGGGAGGGCCTGGCCTGAAGGGGACCCAGGACCACCCCACTTCTGCAAGGCAGGGTGAAGTTCAGAGTGCTCTATGTGGGTTGCTGCAGGGGCAGTTGGGTCCTAGGGAGCCAACCTGCGGGGCAGGCCTGCACACTGCCTGCCAGCTGGGTGAGCAGGCTCCAGGCCTTTGCAGATACATTGGTCCACCAGCCAGCTGAGGCCCAGCAGCCAGCCCAGGAGGAGTGGCAACTCTGAGAGGCAGTGATGGTGATAAGTGACTGTGAGGCCACGTGCTCCACCCGCTGTCCCCAGGTGCTCCCTCAGCAGCTCACAGGGCTGGCAGAATCCTGAGATCTCCAGGGAAGATCTGGCTCTTCCAGCAGAATCTCAGGCTGCATCCCACACTCAGAGCTCAGGCAGTTTCCAGGCTCTGGCAGGATGTATCTGTCAACTGAAGCTAGACACATGATAGACCCACTCAGAGAGGACCTTGTGTAGGACCTCCGTGCCCCACCCGTGCATGTGCACACATGCACACACATACACCACTGCATGCATGCAGACATACACAAATACACACAAACACAGGCACATGAACCACATGGACACACATGCACAGACCAGGGCCTATATGTGTACACATGCATGAGCACACACACAGCTGCACCCACGGGCACATGCATACACACACACACAGCTGCACCCATGGGCACATGCATACACAACATACAGAGCTGCACCCAGGACACATGTATACACACACACACAGAGCTGCACCCAGGACACATGCATACACATACACAGAGCTGCACCCAAGGGCACATGCATACACACACACACACAGCTGCACCCAGGACACACACATACACACACACAGAGCTGCAACCAGGACACATGCATACACACACACACACACAGCTGCATCCATGGGCACATGCATACACACACACACAGTTGCACCCAAGGGCACATGCATACACACACACAGAGCTGCATTCATGGGCACATGCATACACACACAGAGAGCTGCACCCAAGGTCACATGCATACACACACACACACACACACACACACACACACACAGCTGCATACATGGGCACATGCATACACACACACAGAGCTGCACCCAGGACACACGCATACACACACAGAGCTGCACCCAAGGGCACATGCATACACACACACACACAGCTTCACCCAGGACACATGTATACACACACAGAGAACTGCACCCAAGGGCACATGCATACACACACACACAGAGCTGCACCCAAGGGCACATGCATACTACACACACACAGAGCTGCAACCAGGACACACGCATACACACACACAGAGCTGCACCCAAGGGCACATGCATACACACACACACACAGCTTCACCCAGGACACATGTATACACACACACACAGAGCTGTACCCAGGACACACGCATACACACACACAAAGAGCTGCACCCATGGGCACATGCATACACACACACAGAACTGTACCCAGGACACATGAATACTTACACTTGCACAGGGCTGCATCCATAGGTACATGCATGCACACACACACATGAATGCATGTGCACAGAGCTGCACCCATGGGCACATGCATACACACACACAGAGCTGCACCCATGGGCACATGCATACACACACACAGAGCTGCACCCATGGGCACATGCATACTTATACTTGCCCAGGGCTGCATCCATAGGTACATGCATGCACACACACACACACATGAATGCATGCACACAGAGCTGCACCCATGGGCACATGCATACACACACACAAAGCTGCACCCATGGGCACATGCATACTTATACATGCACACAGCTGCACTCATGGGTACATGCATACTTATACGTGCACAGAGCCACTCCCATAGGTACATGCACGCACATACACACACGAATGCATACACACACAGAGTTGTACCCACAAGCACATGCATACACACACAGAGCTGCACCCACGAACACATGCATACACACACACAGAGCTATACCCACGGGCTCATGCATACACACATACAGAGCTGCACCCACAGGCTCATGCATACATACACACACACAGATGCACCCACGAGCACATGCATACACACACACACACAAATGCACCCACGGGCACATGCATATGCACACAGAGCTGCACCCACGGGCACGTGCATACACACTCACAGAGATGCACCCATGGGCTCATGCATACGCACACAGAGCTGCATCCAGGGGCACGTGCATACACATACACAGAGCTGCACCCACAGGTACATGCATACTTATACATGCACAGAGTTGCATCCATAGGTACGCACATGCACACACACACACATGAATGCATGTGCACATGCACACAGGTGTGGTCTAGGTGCACCAGAGACTTCTAGAGTCAGAATGAACTCTGTGCTGCACTAACTTCTCCTATTATGACCAGATTTTGAGGGAAAAGGGCAGTGCCCTACAGTGGACACCCTGTTTCTAACAGGAGCCTGGTCCCTGGTGCAGCTGGTCTGCTCTGCCCCACTGAGCCCAGGGAGTGTGTGTCATAGGCAGAGGAGCTGTGTGGGGACTTAGGGTCTGGCGAGCTGGGATGGGCTAGAGGGCTGCACAGGCCACTGTGCCCACTGACCTGGCTTTGGGTTGGGTACACAGCTACCCACACAGGGATGGCCCGAGTGCCCAGTGCCCCATGGGAGAGGTGGAGATGGAGCTGTGACTCCTTGCTGGCCCTGGGCCCACAATCCCTCCCCAGCCTCCCTTGTCACTCCAGGCTGCTCAGGATCCCACTGGTCTGCCCTCCCAGCCTGCTGTGGCTCCCTGAGCTCCTCTTGCTGCATGTACCTCCAGTGCCCTGGTCCCTGCAAGGCCTCACCACAACCCAGCCAGCTGACTGGACCCCTCTGCAGCACGTCCCTCTGCACCCTGCTCTGCCTATCCTGTCTGGCTCACCTCACCCATCTGGGCTCAGACGGTCATCCCAGAACCTGAATCTGGACCTGCTTGGCACTGTGTGTTGGCTGTGACTCTGGGAGGTCCCTGGACCTCCATGAGCCTGTTTCCTGTTGTCAATCAGTGGCATAGTCCACTTCCCACAGTGCAGATAGTTCCCAAAACTGCCCTCTGCTTAGTGTCCCTGTTATTCTGCACATTTGGCATTTTCACCTCCTTATGATCATGACCCAGGGCCTGTCGGCAGAGGGAGGTTGGTGAGCTTTGGGAAGTGTGCTCTGCTCTGGAACCACAACCCCTGGGTGCAGACCTTTGCTGCTGTTTGCAGAGTCCCTTTGTGCTCTGCCCTGAGTACTTCCTCATCTGGCACTGAGATTGCTGTTTCCGAACTCAAATGGATGGAATTGTACCATAGGTACTCTTCAAATCTGACTTCTTTCTTTTAACATATTTTTGAGATCCGTCCATGTTATTACATGTCAATTTTTCCTTTAAAAAATTACCAGGTATTATTCTATTGCATGAATGTCACAGAGCAGGATTTCCTCTTCACCGTCCTCCTGATGGACGCTGGGGTGGCTTCCAGCTCTGGGCTGCTGCGACTCAGGTTGAATTCCTGCGTGGATGTGTCTCATTTCTCTTGGGCAAGCACCTAGGAATGGGATCCGCTTGCACGGCAAGTGGTTTAACTTCCTAAGAAATTACTGGGGGCTTGCACAGTGCCTGTGCCCTGTCACGCTCCCACCTCAGCCTGTGGGTTCCAGCCGACGCTTGTGTGGTGGGTCTTGCTGTGTTGGCCACGCTGTTGGTGTCAGAGCTGTCCTGTTGGTTCCAGTCGGCTTTTCTTGGAGATGATGTTACTCCTCAACTTCCCGAGTGCTTCTGGCCTTTTGTAAATCCTCCAGTGACACACCCGACCAAGCTTGCTTATTCTTGATTTCTTGCCATTTTCTATGGGTTTGCAGGAGCTCCTTGTTCACTCTGGCTGCCTGTGGCTGGAGCTGACTCAGAACCTCAGGGAGAAGGAAGAGCACTGGCCAGCAAGCAGGTGGGGCCGGGAGGCTGCTGCAGCAACTCTGTCCTCGGCTGGCTCGTGCTCCGGCTTGCTCCCCCGAGATCGTGGCAAGCAATAGCTCTGGACTTGGGTCCTGCCCCATGATCCTTCTGGACATTTCTGTGATCTGGACACCAGACTGGCTCTTAGGAGCCGTGTTCCTGCTAGTGGGTCCCCTAAAGCGTCAGACTGCTGTTGGAGGAGAGGGTGACATGGAGTGGGGTGAGGGAGGGTGACGGGGACCCTGGCCTTGTGCCCTGGTGCTCCTCCTTGGCGGCAGCAGCTCAGGCCTGGGGCCTCCCCGCTGCTCTGAGGCAGTGTCAGCAAGCATGGTGCCGTGAGTGCTTTCCCAAGACTGGGTCTAAGTAGTTTAAGGTCATCCATGAAGTCAGAGTCAGAATAAAGCTGTGGATATGTATATTTTATCTCTTTCAAGAAAAAACACGATTGCTGACCATCCTGCCCAACAGCATTTGGAGGGAGAAAACTATTTCTCTGGAGGTCTCACCTGCTGGCGTTGGGTGACATCAGCACCCATGGGAGTGGAGTGCCCTGGATTAAATGGTGCCACATGGCTGCTGCTGGTTCACATGCACAGACACAGGTGGGGCCTCATCCCCAGGTGTCCTCGGAAAGCAGTGGTGTGGGCCTGGCTGGTTTCTGATGGTGCTGTGGTTGGGGTGGCTGTGGTAGCAGAGCTGTCCCCTTGAGTGACACTGTCCCCCAAGCAGGAGCAGAGGACACTATGTGTCCTCCATCACAGCATGTGTGGCAGTGGCCATGGCTTCCTGAGGGGCCTGTGTGGCGGGAGAGCCAGTGCCGGAGGTGCTGGGGCTTGGGTGGTGCCTGTCCCCTCCCCTCCCCAGGTGCTGGCAGAACTGGTCCTGGTGATGTGTGCCCTCGCTTGGCCAGGAGCTGACGTGGAGCAGGAAACTGTGGGGGCCCCTGGAGCCAGTGGGTGTTCAACCAGCTGACTGTGGGGAGGGTGGCTGAGAGCTCGTGGTGCCCCATGTTAGACTGCACTGCCCAGCAGCGATGTCCCAGGGAGCCTGCAGCTTCCAGCCATCGGACCTGCTGCTGCCACTCAGTGACTGTCCCAGTAGGTCGCCTGTCCCTAGTAGGAGGTGGACACGTAGGGTCTGTTTTCACCTGACCCGGCTCTGGGAAGGCCCCGCCTGGGTGAGAATGCTTTCCCACACGGGTTCCGGGGAAGGGGTGAGAGCAGCGTCCAGCGCAGGCTGTAGTGCGGTGGGTGTCAGGCCCCAGGCTGGCTCTCGAGGGTGAGGGTCCTCTGTACCCCTCTATGATGATGCCGTTTCACAGGTCAGATTGTGCAGACACAAATGTGTGCACATACTTGAAAGCACGTGCTCATGCATGTACAAGCATGCACACACCTATGAGCACACGTACATGCACACATGCATGTAATGCACAAATGAATGAAAGCATGTGTGCACACAAATGTTTGATAAAAAGACACAAGTACACATGCATGTGCACAGGCACACAGCACGCTCCTGACAGAGCCCTTGAGCCCATGTGAGCATATATGGGCACACACATGTGCAAGCACATATGTGAATGTATGTAAACATGCGCCTTCTGAGCACGCATGTGTGGTCATGCATGTGCCCACACTCACCCAGACTCCCTGACCTCACAGGTCAGGCAGCACTTGGTGCCCTGGATCCAGTTCCTCGTGACCCCTGAGCCCTTCCAGCCCTCCCTATCCCTGAAGCTGGGCACTGCACCCTCCTGTGGCCTTGCACCCCACATCCTGCCCAATCTAGACCCCCACAGGCTTCCTGGAACCCCAAGGAGTGTTGGGTTCCTTTTCAATCAGCCCATGGGAGGCCCCAGGGCCTCTCCTCCAAGAGACCTCCCTTGCCCTCTGTCCAGTGCCATCCAGTGTCTGTCCAGTGACACCATTTCCTCTGGGGTGGGGCAGCGCCCTCACAGCACCCCCCACAGCAGCCCGCCCTGGGGCTGGCCCTGGAAGTTCTTATGCCCTTTCAAGAGCCACCGGGTAGGTTGGGCAGAGGTGGCGCCTGTGCTGGTTAACCAGAAAGTCTCAGGCACACATTTGCATTTTGAAAAGAGGCCCTCAGAGCAATTAGTCTCCAAATAGAATTGTTTTTTTCTGGATTGAAATACATAATGGCAGGTTTGGGAGTGGTGTGGTCCTTGCTAATCGTTCACAGCTGCCAGGGCAGTGACTCTGCTGTTGGGCAATGGCGAGTGGGACAGCGCTGGCCTGAGGCCCTGCCCAGTGAGGCACTCCCTGCCTCACAGCCTTGCCAGGAGGTGCTGGGCCAGCAGTCCAGAGCCTGGGGCTGAGGCCTGGGCCCCTGGGAGGGCTGCCGCCTGGTTCCTGTGTAGTGTCTTTTGTGCATTCACTTGATGGAGTGGCAGGCTGCCCTCTGGGCCTCTCACGACAGCACAGATCCCATCAGCGAGGTCTCTGTTGTGACCTGACCACTTCTGGAAGGCCACCTCCAGGACCAGCTCAGGGAGGTCAGCATGAGGATTCGGGGGATGCAAGCTTTCAGAACTTTCCTGAGCCGGGGCTGTGACGTCATCTGGGTGACACCCATGTGGGGCTTGAAACCCCAGAGGTGAGGGAGAACAGCTGAGCTGGTCATAAGCCATGGCTTCTGGGCCAGGACGTGCAGATGCCAGGGGCTCCTCGGCCGCTCCCAGCTCTGTAGGCACAGCAGGAGGAGGGCCCAGGTGGGTGAGAGAGCCCGTGCAGAGCTGGGAGACTGGATGGACCCACAACTGTGCTGCACAGGGCAGTGACCTGCAGAGGAGCGTGCAGTGTGCAGCGGAGCCGCTGACCTGAACCCTGGAATTCAGGCCCCTGGCCTCAGTGATCAGGCCACTTGGGGTTGTGAGGTAGCCCTGGAATGGGCCCAGGGCAGGCGCCGCGGACTGGTAGTGGGCACCCTGGTAGTGGGAGGACTTCTGCCCAGGGCAGGGGCCCAGTGTTCCCAGCACCGCATGGTCCTGGGAGGAGGAACGTGTGTGCCCCTCAGGGGAACCCCTGCATCTGGGTGTCCCGAGCTGAGAGGGTTCCGTGAGGTGAGCCGTAGTCATGGCCCGTTCAGCTCTGCAGGTGTCCTTCACACTGGGTTCTGTGTTGGCTCAGGGCCTGGGAAGTCAGCAGACAGAATGGCGTCTGTCTGCAGCAGCAGAGGAGGAGGGTGCCTGGGCTTCAGGGTCCTGCTTCCTTGCCCTGGGGCCTGGGACCTGAGGCTTGTTGCAGACCACATCTGGGGTGTGCTCCGGCCTGTCCTGGGCCTGTGCGAGTCATCAGATGAAGGCCTTTGACTGTGGTTTCCGTGACACCGAGATGGGGCTCCTCAGACCAGGCTAGGGGAGATGGGCCATGGGTGGACTCCATGGCTCCAAGCACAGGGTCACTGGGCCTGGGAGGGGCTGGAGCGTCTCCTCAGGCCCTCTGCCTGAGAGGAGGACAGGCCTGGGTGGCCCTGCTGGGGCTCTTCCCTGCTCACACTCTTCTCCAGGTGGCAGCAGGGGCCCCATGGAGAGTGGGCATGAGGGGCAGGTGGCTCCAGGCAGGTAGGAGCTGGCCAGCAGAAAGGCCAGTGGGGTGCCTGAGGGGTGAAGGGTTGATGGAGAGTCCCGTGTGGGGCAAGTGTGATCATCATGAGCGTGGAGAAGTGTAAGCGTCCTGTGCATACCCAGGGTGGACAGAGTGGGTGGGAGTGTGTGTGTGTGTGTGTGTGTAAAATGGTGTGCTGCAGTGTACAGGAGCATCCTATGCACACACCAGGGTGGGCACACGTGAGCGTGTGGGTGTGGAATGGTGTGCTGCAGTGTGCAGGAGCGCCCTGTGTACACACCAGGGTGGGCACTCGTGAGCGTGTGGGTGTGGCACGGAGTGCTGCAGTGTGCAGGGGCGCCCTCGCCGCGGTGCACTGTCAAGGGAGTGAGCGGTGAAGGCATCACTAGCCGCTCTGGCTTGTTGGCAGGATGCTTGTGCATGCTCCACAGATACTTTAGCATTGCGCTGCTCCCGTTGCCTTGGCAACTTCCTGAGCATCCAGAGCCCCTCGTCCTGATGGAGGACACGGGCACCTGTCCTGCTGCGAGACTTGGAGGCCTCCCTGCGGTGGACCCTCCAGTGTGTGGAGCTGGGACCTGGGGAGTGGGAGGTGGGTAGGATGTGTGCAGGACTGGGCCCCGCCATGTTGAGTCCACATGTTCAGGGCTGCTGCCCACTCCCCTTGACCTCCGAGGCAGGCACTGACCTTGCCTGGACCCCACCCAGTTGTTGATGGGGGTGTGAGTCTCTCCGGTCAGGTGGACTAGGTGGCCACCTGAGCCGTGTCCCTCCTGGTGCCTGGTGGTCAGAACTGGGAGGAGTTTTCCCTTCAGTCCCTTCCTCTCCTCTGCCTGAGGCTGCCTCTGGTGCCCACTGCCCTGGAGAGGCCTCTGGGTTCTCTCTTGTGACTGGGCCCGTCCCACGAGCTGTGGGTCCCCAAGGCAGGCAGAGTTCAGGCCCTGTGTCGAGGGCCAGTCCGAGAGAGGTTGGTCAGGAGCTGTGTGTTCTGAGCAAGAGGCTCCACTTCCCGGGCAGACCTGCTACCCGTCTGTGCAGGCCGGGGCCTCTGCCCAGGCAGGTGGCCCTGCAGAGCTGTGAGGCTGCCCTGGGAGGAGGTGTGGCAGGACTCGCTTCCTGAGGGCGCTGCTGGGAGGAGCTCCTCTCCGCTGAGGCCCGGCCTCTCCCCAGGAGCCCTGCGGCCTCTGGGCTGCTGGGAGGAGCTGCAGATGCCTCACTTGGCAGTGGTTCCAACCCTGGCACCGCTCCTTCCAGGCCAGGGAGGCTTCGCGGTGTGGGCGGGGAGATGCCACACCTGGTGCTGCCCAGGTCCTCCTGAGCAGGACTCCCTCAGGCAAATGCTTTAATTGGACTTGCTCTTTTCCTGCTGGTGCCTCTAGCAGCTTCGGAGGCGTGGCCTGTCCTCACCCTTGTACGTGTGTGTAGCTGAGGTCTCGGTGTGGGTCCACCTCCTGGCTGTGGTGGTGTTGGGGGCCGTGGTCTTGGCAGACCACAGGTGTGTGGCACGGGCTTGGCTTGTTTAGAAAGGACGGTGAGACCTTCTGTCCAGGGGCAGTGAGTGGCTTCTTTTGAGGATCTGCTCAGGCATCAGTGTGCAGGCTGCTTGGACAGGGGCTGGCAGGGTGCCAGAGGACCAGCCCTGTGCCCCCATGCCCGTCCCTGCTGGGTTGGGAAGGGTTGTGCAGAAAGGCTGGAACCGTGAGCACTGGTTGGTCAGGTTCCTTCCTCTGGCAGGTGGCCAGGCCAAGGAAGAAGGGGACAGGCTGCCCTGCTGGCCTTGATGAAGGGCCCTGGACACACGTTGCCATGGTGGCTTTGTTCCTGGAAAGGGGAGGCTGTGGGCCTGGGCACTGCTGAGTTTGAGGACGGCGTCTCTGCCTGTGTGAAGTGCGACTGTGTGAGGTGTGAGTGTGCCCTCGCCACACCAGGCCCTGGGCACGTCCCTCCCATCATCACGGCCCAGCAGGTGGGTCTGCCCAGGGCCTTAGTGCCAGAGTGTCACCAGGTCACCAGAGCAGATACAGCTTGCACCTCCTCCACTCCCCAAGCCCACCCGATCCCCCAGAACCAGCCTTACCTGAGGCAGGGGCCAAGTGGACTTGGGGCCATCCCAGGGGTGCCGAGCACCTGGGGTGATGGGAAAGGCCAGGCCTTGAACTGAAGGACCCCTCTGAATGGCTCTGGGGAGGTACTGCTGCCCACCACTTTGGGAGAACCCTGAGTTCCAGCCTCTGTGGGCCACTCCCTCTCTGTCCCTGGTGGCCTTCCTGCAGTCCCAGGAGCTGAGTGCAGCTGGCCTAGGGATGCTGTATTATCTGGCCGCTGTCCTAATACATAATTTATGGAAGTTTCCGGTGCTGCCTGGGATGTCAGCAGAAACCCTGGGGCACAGACCCAGTTCTCTCAGGCCTGCAGGCCCCATGACCAGAGTGGTCAGGAAGCAGCACTGGGTTTGGCTGGCGTTTCCGCTGTAAATAAAGGTGGGGGTGGTGAGACTTTGGCCCCCGCAGGGTCCAGCCTGGAGGCCAGTGCCAGGCCCTGGCTCTGTGCACCTTCCTGGGCAGGAAAAGCCAACATTGTTCTAGATCTGGGGGTCTCAGCCCTGCTGCCACATCTGATGTTGCTCCCACTCAGCTGGTGCCCTGTGGGAAGGGTCCGCACGGGACCCCAGGTTAGGGGTTGAGGACAGCAGCAGGCTCAGAGGCAAGCTGGGGTGCTCAGAGGGCTGCCACTGAGACTAGCCTGCCTTCAGGGAAGGCCCAGAGCCACAAGTGGGTGGAGTAGCAAGGCCAGGGAGCCTAGTGACCTGCAGTCGCCTGGAGGCGCCAACTGAGGCAGAGCCTTCCAGCCACTCGGGTGGTAGCCAGGGATGCCAGGACTCAGTCCTGGCCGCTGGGGTCTGCTTGCTGCTCTGCTTTGGGGTGGACGGTGGAGGATGGGGAGATGGCTGACTGGGTGCTTTGAGATCCATGGGCAGTACTGGAAACACTGGTCATCACCTGGCATGCCCTCCAGGCTTCACGTCCCTCCGCAGACAGAGGAGTCCAGGGTCAGGGCCAGAGCAGACATCTGCTGCCCTGTTTCCAACAGGTGAACTTCTGTCCCAGGAGCTGGAGACGTCTCCAGGAGCCACAAAATACAGTGGCCGGCACCAACCAGGGGCCGAGGGTTAGTAGAGAGCGACCTTTTCTGTTTAAGGTCCCATGTTCCTTACGAGAGCACCTGGGGACATAGGGGCACCCCTGGCCCCGTGGCGACTGAGAGCCAGCTCCGGGCCTGCCTGTGTCTGGAGCAGCCTATGGCAGACAGGAGGCTTTGGGCTGAGTGCTCCCGAGGAGGGCCCCCGGGAAGCCCCAGGCATGGTCCGCTCCTTCTGCAGAGGCCGCTCAAGCTCTGGAGAAGTTGGACTGGGAATTCTCTTCAAGTGGGAGTTCGCGGGATCAGGCGACACACGTAAGACTTAATCGGCTTCCACGTGGAGTGTAGCATGGGCAAGCTAAAACTCCAGACAGCCCCACTGCTAGGGCAGAACTACCTGTGGACCAAGGGGCTGGTTCTGTGGGCAGCGGTGGGTCCAGGGCCTCCCCTGGTGATGATGAGGCAGGCTGAGGCAGCAAAGGTCCCCTCTGCATTCAGGGCCAGGGCAGTCCTGTGACTGGGCAGTTCCCTTGCCTTGGCTTCTCTGGCTCTAAGGTGCTGGACCTCTGGGCATCAGGACTGGGGTGTCAGAGCAGCACCTTGGGTCTGCAGGAGGCCTTCTGTCTGCAGGGGCAGCTGATGACAGCAGAGTGACTCACTACCTGTAGCAGGTCTGTTTTTACCCTCCCAGGGGCTGTCTTCTCTGCCTCCCTGTCGGTGGGCATGTCTGTTGTAAGAAAAGCCCTGGCTTACGGAAGCCCAGTGGTTTGTCTGGAAGGTGCCGCTTCCAAGCCTGCAGAGGGCACGCACTGAGGGCCAGAGCCACGCAGGGTCTGTGGGAATCGGGAAGGGAGTCTGGCCAGACACATGAAGGGAAAGGGGTAATTTTATTAACAGGAAATGTTCAGCACTACCTACTCCTTCTGCTTCGGATTGTGGGGTTGCCAACAGTGGCCCTTGCTCTGGCCTTCCCTCTCCCTGTCTCTAATGGGGCTGCAATGCTGTCTTCGGGAGTGACCACGCCCTCTGCCCCTCCAGCTCCCCTCCACCCCCCACAGCAGGACCAGGGCACGCGGCCCTGTGTACCAGCCAGATGTGCTGGGGGCTCCTGATCCAGAACACCCCTGTTCGCGGCACAGTCCTGGCAACCTGTGGTCCCGAGAGGCAGGAGTAATCTGTGTGAGGCCAGCTGGAGCAGGCCATGCAGCACGGCCCACTTGAGGAGAGAGCTCCTGTCCTTTCCTCTGCCGGTGTCTGCTTTGCCCCTAGCCCAGCCTCGAGGGTGGACGAGACTGAGAGCAAAGTTAAGTGCGTGTGGAGAGGGTCCATCTGGGCGCTCGCCTTGGGCAGCAGTGACGATATCTGTCAGTCGTTACTGGACTCACCTCCTGAGCTGAGCCCAGCTGTGGCCCTTGGACAGGGCCTGGTGAGGCTCCCGGTGGCTTGCACGCACCTCCTGACAGCACCTGCGGAAGGAGGATCCGTTCTCATGGCAACGACCGTGCTTCCCATGGCCAGCTCTGCAAAGTGGAAACCTTTGAAGAATGAATTTTAAAGCCCTTGATTTTGAAATATTTATGTGCACTGGGAAGAGCCTGTGTCCCTCAGCCTGCTACGCACAGAGGAGGGGACATGAGGCTGGAGCTCCCAGCTCTGCCTTCGCCAGCCACAGGGCAGGCAGGGACTTCCCCACAGCTCCTTGACTCCTGGAGGAACTGGTCCGTGCTGCCCAGGCCGGCTGGGAGTCCAAGTGGCTTTCCTGCCACACAGGTTCTGCTCTGAGAGCCGTCTGGTGCTCTGGTGTTCTGCTCTGAGAGCCCCTGGTCACAGGCCCATCAGCTTCAGAAGGACCTCTGCATCGACTTTATGAAAAACAGGAACCCCATCTGGATGCTCGCTGCCTGTCCCTACTCCTCAGCCCGTCTCCCTGACCTCAGGGCGTGTGCTTGTGGGTGGTCCCCGCCAGGGCCAGGGAGGGGAAGCTGTTGCTAATGGGCGGGTTTGGGCAGAGTCAGGAACTCGAGCTTTGATTCTCTTACAGCGAGGATCTTCACGTGGCTGCAGGGCCGGGCTGACCCGAGGGTGGGCGACAGTCTAGCTCGGGGCCCTTGGCCTGGTGGGGTCTTCTTCCTGGGGTGACACTGACCCTGACACTGGGGGAGCCCCTGGAGTGCTCTCCAGTCTGTGAGTTTGGAATGCACGTGTCCCATGAGGTCTGCTCCCTCACTGGCTGCAGGAGGCAATGGCCTGAGGCCACCTGGCACTGCTGCTCCTCCGGTCAGTGCCAGGCCTGTCCAGGCCCCTCACCCCGCAGCAAGAGCTGGCCGAGGCGGGGCAGACATTCCTTTGACTGATGAGGAGACCAGGCCCCAGGCTTGTGGGCGGCACCAGTGGAGACGGCCTGAGGCAGGGATCTGCCAGCTGCCTGCCCTGAGTGTGCCCGTCCGCCTTACCCTCCCGCATCTCCTCCCCCTCCCTTCCGCCCCTCCCTCCCAACACAGCCCCCATTCTGACCACGCACCCCGCGCTCTACTTCCTGAGGCTCCTGCCCTCGTGTGCAGCTTCCTCCGCGTCCGGGCCCAGGAGCGCCCTTGGCCATCGGGCCTCTGCAAGACGCTGCTGCCACCGGAAGCCTCTCCTGAAGCCTGTGGGTTTGCAGTGCCCTGTGGCGCCTCCTGCTGTGGGCCTGCTGCATCCAGTGGGGTCCTTCCCTTCAGTTTAGTTCTCACTGGGTTTGGTGAGCACGCTGATGGCTGGCCACGCTGGCCACGCTGACCACGTGCACTCTGCCCTACAGTGCTCTGTGCTCGGCAGGGGGTGGGCAGGTCCTGAAAGCCCCTGGGCATCATCCCCCGTCCCACTCCTCTGGGTCCTGGGGACCCGCCTGCTGCACTCACTGCCGCTCAGGGCATTGCCCCTCCTGGCCCTGCGTGGAGGGCCGTGTCCCAGGACCCTGCCGGCTCTGTCCTTCCTCTAAGTGGGGCACACTTGGGATTCAGACTTGGGGGACTACCCTAAACGCCACCAGAGTGGCTTTTTGTGAGCTGCACAGATGCAGGCCGTCTGGACGGGCATCAGACTGCTTGCAGTGTCGCTCTCTGCAAAGCCCTTCAATGAGACGACTGTTTGGACAAATTCCTGCTGGTGGATTTCGTTTGCTGCCTCCGTGAGGGTGGATCTAAAGTTCCCTTCTCCTTTAGAAGCCAGCCAGGCTGAGTACCTCGTCTGGGAGCTGGGCAGGGCAGGTGGTTAGGGGAGGTCCTGACCCTGCTGCCGAGAACTTGAGACCTTCCTGGGCTGCTAATAGCAGACTCGGGAGGGACCTGGGCAGACCTCACGTTTGCTGCTCCCTGGCCTGAGCTGCGTTGGAGGGCAGGAGCGTAAGCTGTGGTGCGTGCTTGATGTCATGGTCAGGGGCTCTCACCCCAGCCAGGTGATCAGGACCAGGCAGGAACCTGTTTGTCAGGGTGGGTCAGCAGGTCTGTGGGTCCCCCATATAGTCCCCAGCACCCTGAGGACTAAGGCAGGGCCTGGGCTGGTGGTTCCTCGGAGCAGAGATGCTGTGGAGGCAGCCGTCTAGGAGGGTCTTTGGTGGTGATTGCAATGTGTGCCCTGCCCAGGGACTCCACTCTGCTTGCCTCGAGGTGTCCACCAGCCACATCTGGGATTCCTGTCTCACCCAGGACTTCTCTATGGCCATCTGGGGGCCACTGTTTGGGACTCCCTGTCCATGTGGCTGCCCCTCCTGGTAAGACTTAGGAAGTGGGCAGCATAACGCTCAAAGCCACAGGTCCCAGTGGCCTGGGCTGCCGGTAGAGACCCCACCTCCCCTGCCCTCACCGGAAGCTGAGGGCTGGCGGGAGGCCACAGGCTGGCATCCAAGCTAGCAGCATGCACTCTCTTGCTTGCTGGCTCAGCTGGCTTTGTGCCCACGACCCCACCAGGTCTCCTTCCCCGAGAGCTCTCCTTGCCAAAACCCTGGTGGTGATGTGGCCGGGGTGTCTGAGCGTGAAGTCTGACAGGGACTCCCTTATGCCTTGGACCTGCTGCACTGTGTGTTTCACCTTCTCTCCAGCAGAGACCCCAGTTGGAAACGAGTGCTGCTTCTCTGAACGCGGTGTTTGTCTTGGCCAGGTTCCCAGGGGTGGGTGCTTGGAGCTCTGCCTTGTGCTGGCTGCAGGGCGCTGCAGAGGGGGCATTGCAGTGGGCTACCCTTGGGCAGGAGGATGCCTACCCTGCCTTCTGTAAGCTGCAGTGGGTGTTTGGTGACACGGTCAGGTGCTCCCGCCCAGCCAGGTGGCCAGGAGCTTGTGCATCATGGTGGGTCAACCCGTCACCCCCTCCCAGGTGGTGCTGGATGGGATTGCAGGCACCCACAGGCTGGTGGCTGGGACTGTGGCCCAGTGACTCCAAGCGTCCCTGGAGGTGCATGAGTGTCCTGCTGCAGCCTCAGCTTTGCTGGAAGGCCGAGGCTTCCATCGAACCAGACTCACAATCGTCTTGTGCCTCTCTAGGAGCCCGGGAGCAACTGGGCAGCAGCAGCCGGCCTGGTGTGCCCTGGGTGGGCAGAAGGTCCCTGGCCCAGAGCTTCCCAGTGCAGCCCCTCACCCCCGGCTGCACCACTGCCTGCTCAGCCCTGGGCCCCTCATGGACACCCCTGTGGTCCTCCCTGTAGTGCAGACCCCAAAGCCAGTTCTGTGCACCCCACCCCACCCCGGATGCTGAGGAGCACCTCCCGAGGAGCCCACAGGTGCTTTGAGTGTGATGCTGCCTGGCACCCCTCGTGCAGTCATGCTGGCACAGTGGCCAAGGACCCGAATAAACAGACCTCAGCAGTGGCCAGCAGCGCAGTGCCCGCCGAGGGTCCTCACAGCCCCTGCAGGGGATGTCCTCTGAGCGCGGCTCTTCGTGCCACCAGCTTCACACGGGGCGAGGTGGCTGGGCTTGAGGAGGACGACGCGCTTGGGACTCCCTGCTGGCCAGCATCACAGGGACCCCCACCGCCAGGTGCCCCCTCTTGCTTTGTTCTTCCCCCAGTTGTGGCCCCGTCAGCTCAGGCTGAGAGCACCTGCCTTCCCTTCGTACCTGGCAGATTCAGGGAATTGTGCCAGGCAGCAGCGGTGTTCTCCCCCGATGGGGTCTGCGGGCTGGGTGGCCCTGGGCGCCTCTGGCTGTGGACACCTCCTCCTCGGTGGCCCAGTCTCTGGTGTGCTCAGGCTCCCTGGGGTGCGGGCTGGGTGGCCCTGGGTGCCTCTGGCTGTGGACACCTCCTCCTCGGTGGCCCAGTCTCTGGTGTGCTCAGGCTCCCCGGGGGAGGAGGCCGTGATGCAGCTGGTGGTTGAGGTGCCATGGGGAGCACAGGCCACGGAGGTGGGTGGCCTGGGTCAGGCCTGGGCTGCACTCTCAGGGACTGTGCGAGCTCAGCACACGGCCACGGTTCCTCTGAATGTGGGCCCCTTCCTCGGGGGCCTCCCGATCTGGTCACCTCCCCAGACGCCTTCCTCGCCCCACCCGAAGCAGCTTCTCCATCCACCCAGTGTCGCCCAGGCCTGCACTGGGTTCATCAGAGCCTACGCGGGTGAGGGCCAAGGCCGCGTGCAGGTCCTCCGTGGGCATGCAGCCCTGGGGGTGCCGGGATCAGCTGGCGGGTCGTCCCCAAGGCTGCCCAAGCCCAGTGCTGAGCTGCATTGCGCTGCAGGGCAGCAGGACTCTGGGAAGTCTCAGGAGCCCACTTGCTGGGGGTTATGCTCACCACGGCGTGTCCCTCACCAGGGCCATGGCGACCAGCAGGCCCACTGCAGGAGTGACTGGGCCGTGCAAAGCCTCTGTTCCTGTGCCTCTCTGTTACTGATCAGGGGCCGTCACAGCCCCTCAGGCCGTCCAGTATCCCAGCAGGGCAGACCCCCTCCCCACCCCTCTGGACAGGAGAGCTGGGGACAGCACACTTCCACGGAATGGGCAGGCTTCCCTGACTCCTAGGCTTGCCTGTCCACAGGCCCTCAGGGGCGGCAGGTGGCCTTCTGTGGGGGTTGCCGATGGCAGGACTGTAGTGATCCAGTGGTCCAGTGCTCTTGGGGGGTGCGTTTCCTCTTGGTCACCTGTGTGCGGTTGTGGGCCAGGTGCCCGTGCCCACCCATGATGGTCCTGAGAAGAGGGGCTGCTGGGCCTGGGCCCTCCCCTGCCTGGTCTGTGCTTCCAGCTTGCACAAGAGCCAGAGTTCCGCCTGAGCCCCAGTGAACCCCCTGCGGGGTGGAGCAGGCGGGCCTCTGGCGGGCTGTGGGTGCTGAGGGGGCAGCTGCTGGGGGCTCGTGCCCGGCGTGGGCCTTTCTCACCTGTGGTCCTCTGTTTCATTCCGCAGTGAACTTTGACCACTTCCAGATCCTGCGTGCCATCGGGAAGGGCAGCTTCGGCAAGGTAAGGCGGGGCCTGCAGTGGCCAGGGGACACGCTGGACCTTGAGCTGAGCAACTGACCACCCTCCTGCTTGCTTCCTCTTCTCTCCTGGAGAAACCTCCCCACTGGGCAGCGTTGGGAGGGTGTGGGTACCTGGGGTGTCAGCGTGGGCTCTCTGGGCCTGGAGGCCAGCCAAGCAAGGTCTGTCATCACGTGACAGGACTGAGGCTGTTGCCCGCACCAGGGGCACTGAGGCCAGCGCTGGGCTGACAAGCTTCCCTCAGGGAGGCAGTGGCTTGGGCCTGAGGGGCGAGCATTTTAGAAGGGCTGCGTGGGGCTGCCGCTGCCCTGTGTCCTGGAGCCCCTGTGGCGCTCGGAGGCTGTGGTGGACCACACTGGAGCCCAGAGGCCAGCTGCGCCTGCCCACTTCTTCAGGACATGCAGATGACTGGACCGAGGGTGCGTGGCCCGAGTGCCTCCGTGTCGGAGGCCCCACAGAGCCCCCACGGAGCCCAGCGGTTCCTCACTGTCCTCCACTCCCTCCTGGCCAGCTCAGCTGCCTGGTTGCCACCTGGTGGCATCTAGAGATTGGGGTGACTCCAAGAGGCCCAGGTGCTCTGAAAGTCTTGGCCGGCCTCTGTGCTGTGCGTGCTGCGGACGCTGAGCAGCGCTTCCTGTGCTGCCGGGCCTGGCAGACGGCGGCCCCTCCCGCCCCACAGCTGCCTGGACGCCGAGTCTGTTTAAGCTCCTAAGCCCTTTTTAATAAAGGGATTGCTGTCTACCAGAGCCGACTGCGCAGGGTATCTAAATCTGATTAATTGCCTCCATTTCGTGATATCAGGAGTGATCGCTGGTGGTGCTGGGTGACGGGGTAACTCTCAGTTGGGCAGCTGAGCCCTTTGAAATACATCAGGGAGGGACGTTGAGAAGGTCTCTGGTGTCAGGAGGTGTCAGTGGCCTCTGTGGTTCTGGCCTTCGTAAAGGTGGGACCTTGGGGTGAGGACCCTGAGGTCCTGGGATACCTCTGTACTCCTGTTCTCCCCGTGGAGCATAAGCTCTGTCCCCAGGGCCACAGAGGGTATGGGGAAGCACCAGGGTCAGGCAGGTGGGGACACGCCTCAGCCCCGGCAGCAGAGGACAGTGCTCTGACCAGGTTCAGGAGGACTGACTGAGACAGGAGACCAGGCACCAGTCATTCAGAAATAATTCAGAGGCTGAGGGGTGCTGAGCTGCCTGCAGAGGGTCCGGCAGGCCCTGGGGTGCGTCTGCGTATCCGGCTGTGCCTCACGGGCTGTTCCCCCGGGGGCTGCACAGGCCGCCTGCTCCCAGCACCTCCACCTGCAACTGCTGTGTGGGCGGGCATCAGCCTGCAGCACCCACTGAGGCTGGGCCCCTTTGGGGCTGGTGGCAGAGTCAGGTCTGCTCCCAGCCAGCGTCCCTTTCACTTACCGCAGCTCCCGGAGAGGGAGTATCTAAATTTGTAGTATCTGGTCCTTGGCTTCTGTTTTTCCATTTCTAAAACACGGTGGTGGTCACGGTGCCGTTTCCCTCAGCCGCCTTCAGGAGCCTCCCACGCAGACAGCAGGAGCACTCGAGCAGCAGGCTCTGAACCTCCTGGAGCAGAGCTGACGCTCCGTCCCCTGCCCGCCCCGCGGCCAGCCTTCCACCTTCTCCCTGTGATTTTGACCACTCTGTTCAGGCTACAGCCAACACCACAGCCTGGGGGCTGGAGCAGCAGGTCTCAGAGTGCCGGGGTCTGCAGGCCAGCTCGATTGCAGACTCAGGGTCTGACAGGGCCGGTGTCCCAGGGTGGACAGCGAGTCCTCGCTGTGCATCACGCGGCGGAAGGAGGCGGCGAGCTCTCGGGGCTCCCTGTGATCCCCGTGAGGGCACAGATCCACTCGCCAGGGCTCCCCCTCCTGGCCTCAGCCGCCTCCCGGGGATGAGGATGGCAGAGGCAGGGAGACCCTCATTCTCACTGCCCTTAAGTGGCTCGTGTGATCGCCGTCTTCCATGCTCACTGTATTTCAAGTAGCGAGATGTCCTCGGTTCCATCCAAGTCGCGTGCGTCAGAATCCCCTCCTTGAAGGCAGAGCAGTGTCCTGTGGTTTGCAGCAACCACCTCCTGACTGATGGACACCTGGCTGCTCCCACGTCCTCGCTGCTGGAACAGTGCTGCTGTAAACAGGGGCACACAGGACTTCCTGGAGGCCCTGAGAGCCGCTCCTTCCCCGGGTGAGTGGCTGGATCAGGGCGGCTCTGTGTGTGCCTCCAGGAGCCACAGGCCTGCAGCCGTCTGCATTCTACCAGCAGGGCTCCAGGTGTCCCGGGTCCTCACAGCACTTGCTAGGAGCCTTCCTGGAGGGCTGAGGTGCTGTGTCCTGTGGTTTTGAGTTGCCTTTTTCTAAGTCTGGTGTGAAGTCCCCTTGATGAGATTCTCACCACTGAGGAGGAACCATCCAGGTGACAGGACCCCAGACCTCTGTGAGGAGGGGGACCCGGCCCCACCCCTCCTGTTGGGGCATTGGAGGCTGATCTCTTCCAAGGTTTTCTGCCCAGAAAGAAGGCACTGTTATTGCTGGGAGCAGAGTTTGGTGGGCTGTCTGCTGTCGGGGCACAAGCTGGGCATGCAGTTGGTGCTCAGATGTGTGCCTCGAGTCTGAGAAGCAGAGGGTGGAGATGAGAACCAGAAGGGCCAGCTGTTCCGAGTCCAGCCAGGCTGACCTCGGCACTGACCTGCCCTGGAGCCGCCCTCTGAGTGCTGGTTTTTCAAGTTTGTCCCTTGTGGAGTAAGACCTGTGTGCCTGGGGGTCACCTGCACAGGGCAGCAGGCCCTGGTGGTCCAAGTGTCGGGACCTCAGCTTTCCTTGCCAAGTCAGAGTTCTGAGAAGGTCTCAGAGGAACTCCGGGTGGCTCCATGGGACGGTGTCATTCCCGGGTGGCCTCACTCTCCTGCAGGCTCTTGCCACTCCCTGGTGTGACGGGTGTCCCTGAAGAAGTGGGCCGTGGTCAGACCACCCATCACCTGCAGCCTGGAGCATCAGGTCACGGAGCCGGTGCTCCAGGGAGAGAGCGTTGGAGGTCAGCCACTGCTGTGGCTTGGGGATGAGCTGGGAGATGGTGTAAGGCCTTGTCCTTGGGCCCTAGGGGACACCAGGAGGGGCCAGGAGGCACAAGACTGCTGCTGGGACATTTCCACCCTGCTTAGGCCCATGTGGTGAGAGCCCGCAGGGCCCCCAGCCCCACCCCCGCCGGACGGAGCCTACCCTCCCCAGCACTGCCCGGTTGTGTTTGCTGTGAACCAGGGGATGGAATTCCAGCCCTAGCCACCGGCGCCGGGCCTCACTGTCCCAGGGTCAGTCCGTGGATGGCCAGAGTGGGTGGGCTCTGAGCACCAACATTGCCTCAGTGGAAGACAGGGAGGGCCGCTCGGGCAGCGGAGGACGCAGGCATGGTGAGAGGGCCTTAGAATCGCAGGGGGTGCCTTGCGTGTGGCTGACCCGGGGGAGGGTCTGCCTAGGCCCCGTGTGGAGAGCATCCGTCTCCCGGGGAGGATTCGCGGCGGTGAGTTTGTTGGGGGAGAAATCCTTCTGGTGCTTTCTGGAGTTCACGTGCCTCCAGCTCCAGGTACTTGGTACCCAAAGTGGCAGTGTTCCCACACCCGGCCTGATCCCTAATGTGCCCCGGGACTGCCTCCCCTCATGCCAGGCAGCCCTCCTCACCACGCTCCCCACCTCAGGAGGGTCTGAGGAGCTGCTCCCTCTGCCGGCGGTCCCCTCAGTGCACGGGACCCTCCTCTGGAAAGCCCCACCGTCCTGGGGAGGCCCCCATCAGCTTCACACGGCCTGTTTCCAGAGATGGAGGAGACGCCCAGATCATGGGGCCTTTCCCACCCACAAGCTCCAGCTTCCCAGCTGGGTCTGGCCAGTTGCTTCGGTCCTCCCTGGACAGTCGCTGTCCACAGAGCTTGCCCCATTCAGGGATGCTGTCCTCTCCACACCGCGTGGCTCTGGGGGCCGAGTGTCCTAGTGAGCTGCTCCTCCCTCCCTGCTTCCTCTCAGTCTTCCAGAAGTGCTGCTGTTGGCCCAGGCCCGTCCTTCCAGCTGAACTCTGGAATAAACTTCAAGGTGAGGGGCAAGCAATGAGGTCTGCATTGGGATTGCCCTCTAGGGTCCATGGAGCGTTGGGTCGACATCCTAAGGTCTAGGGACCTGGCTGCTTTTGTACAGCAGGCCTGCATGCTTTCCTGTGTCCACTGTGTCCTGCGGTTGTGGCCACTGCTGTGTCATGTATTGAGTCTCGCTCTTGAGAATGAGGGGTCTCTTTTGTCCAGCTTCTTAAAAAATATTTTTAAAATTTTTTTTAGTTGCAAATGGACACAGTTTATTTATTGATCGATTGATTGTGGTGTTGAGGATGGAATCCAGTGCCTCACACGTGCCAGGCAGGCACCTTCCACAGAGCGGGCCCAGCCGCTTTTGCCCAGCTCTGAGAGGCTGCTGGACTTGTGCATCTGCCTGTCAGTCCTGCCCTCCCCTAGCCCTTCTGAGTCCCATGTTCACCTGCCCCCTGCCTTGTCCTCATGCCTGAGGCCAGTGGGGTGGGACCCTGGGCATAGCACTTGCACCCAGCCTGGGGCGCAGGTAGGCTGCTGTTGGCTTCTTTGCTAGCTTGTGGGCACTTGCTGGGCATAGCAAGCCCTTCTCCAGGTGTGACTTGGGGTATTTGGGGCTTTCGAGGAAGGAGACCCCTTTTGTGTGACGTGACAATGTGCTCCATGCTGGAAGCGAGGGTGTCCTCAGTGCTGCCTGCAGGCTGGGCCAGGCCCTGCAGCTCCTCCTGGAAGAGAGCGTGGAGGCTCCTGGTGGGCACATCCACTGGTAGGCACATCCAGGGGTGGGCCCTGACCTGGATGGACTTTTTCACAACTGACTTGGGGCAGTGGGCACGAGTAGGTGTTTTGGCAGAAATGTCTCGCACCCAGCACCCTGGATCCTAGGCTGGTCTGAGCTCTCCTCTGAGTGAGCTCCTCCCTCCCCTCTCTGGCACCTTCATGGGCTCCCTCCCGCTGCTGCCTGTGCACCTGCAGCCCGTGGCATCCCTCCTCCCTGTGGTCGCTGCAGAGGCTGACCTGAGCCCACACAGGTGCTGCCAGGTGGGCCTGCCTGCTTCTGCCTCTCCCCTAGCCCAGGCTCTCAGGAGTAGATGGGACCCTTCTCCAGCCGTGGGGCCTGGGGACCCTCTCCTGTGCAGCCATCGGTCTGAGGCCCCAATGGACACTGTCAGAATGGCAGAATGGCTTTTAAGGGGAGAGAGAACGCACAGACCAGCCCTGGGAGAACGGGCCAGGCACGGGGCAGAGTTTCTGTGCTAGGAACGAAGGCCTGAGGAACCCCTGTGCCTGCTGCGACCCCAGGTCCTCGGATGGAACAGGAGAGAGGTGCGTCGAGCCAGAGAGCCTCGAGCTGGAGGCGCCTCTCCCACCCTGGCAGGCCAACCTTGCCTGGTAGGTGACAGCCATGCTAGCCGGCTCTTGGTCACTGAGACAGGCACCTGAGGAACACTGCTTAGAGGAGCAAAGGCTCATCTGGGCTCATGGTTTCAGTCCAAGGGCAGCTGGTTCCATTGCTTGGGCCTGAGGCGGGCAGAACGCCATGGGGCAGGAGCTTGGGGGAAAGCGTCTCAGCTCACGGCAGCTGGGAAGTAGAGAGAGTATGGGACGGGGACAGAGGAGACCCTCCCAGTGGCCTGCTTCCTCCAGCCAGGTCCTGCAGGTAGGTCCACCTCCTACGGTCTCTACCACCTTCCAGTGATCCGCTGCATCCATCTGTCAGTGCTTATCCACTGAAGAGGTCAGAGCCTCATGACCCAGTCACTTCCCAAGAGCCCACCTCCAGACGTTGCTGTATTGGGGTCCAAGCACATGAGTCTTTGGGGGACATTCTGTATCCACACCACAGCACCGTGGTAACCACGGTGACTGGTCTTGATCACCCCATCAGGAGTGTTGCGGGGACAGCTCTGCTGGGCCAGTGGCTCTCAGGGTCCAGAGCAGATGGTTCTTAGGGATTCTGTGCTATAGGCAGAGGTGAGCTGTGGCTGCAGAGAGCTCAGAGTGTCTGGGTTCTGGGGTGTGGCCTGGCGTTGGCTCAGAGTTGTGGGACTCGGGCCACCAGGGCTCCGCTTGCAGCCCACACTCGGCCCTGCTCTGCATGGGCTCATGCCCTCAGGATGCAGAATGAGCAGCTCCATCTGGAGGCAGCCTGGACTGATCCAGTGTGGCAAGTGGCTGTGTCCTTCATGTTCACCCAGGGAACTCTGAGACCAACAGGTGAAGGCCAGGTGTGCAGTGGCCCACAGAGGCGGGCAGTGTGTCCTTTGCCATCACTGTGCAGCCTCTCTTGGGATGTTCCCACCCAGATTCCAGACTCTGGGTTTAGAAACCCACTCGATGTGCAGGGATGTTAGGACCATGGCTCTGTAGCCCGATCTCACCATGCTGCAGATAGCATCTGTGAGCTTGGGAGGCTTTGCTACCAGCAAGCCAGAGGTGGCCACCAGCCTTGGATGACATTCAATAGCATCTGTGAAAGTCCTGCAGCCACCAGCTCCGGCCTCTCCGGGGCCCTCCTGCCTCGTGCCCTCTCACAGCCACCCCACTGAGCCCACCCACCCACTCGGGACAGACTGAGTGCTCACCAGCAGATGTCCTGAGGTGACTCCCTTTGGCAGATCTCAGAGCAGCAGTGTTCGTTGGCAGACTAGTTGGGATCTAAGACAGTTTGATATTGACTCTTGCTTGGGTTTCGCTGGTCGTGCTGCTTGTAGTGATTGTGTGTGTATGTGTGTGTGCGCGCGCGCACATGTGTGTGTGCACGCGCACACGTGGCCACGTGCTGGTGCTGGCTGAGGCATAACCTCTCCCCGTGGGACCACAGAAGCAGGTGGGCCTGCTCTGGAACCAGCGAGGAGCTACAGAGATGCAGAGTGGGTACGTGCCCAAGGCCTGAGTCCTGCCCAGGCTGTGGGGGAGGCCCTCAGCCTAGCTTGGCCCCTTAGGTCCAGCTTGGTGCTGGGTTTTAACTCTGGCAAGTGAAACAAGATCTTTCCTGCTTAGGACTCCAATGGGAGGTATGTGGCCTTGGGGTGCACAGTCTGCCTTGTGAGACCCCAGCTGTCCCTTCCTCTGGGCCCCAGAGCCACAGACCTTGTAGGAGCCACCTGGGCCTCGTCCCTCCCCACCAGAGCCTGCCTTGTGCCCTGCCTGAGGCTGCTGGCCCCCTGCTGGCCTTGTCCACACTGCTGCCCTCTTAAGGGGGTTCCCACAGCAGCCTTTCTCCAGGAAGGTCAGGGCTGATGTTTGCAGTGGCCAGAGGTCAGAGGGGCCAGTCAGAACCAAGAGGAGCCAGAGGGAAGTCAAAGGTCACCAGGAGAGGTCAGACCATAGTGGAAGGGGCTGGACCTGGTGTGAGCCTGTCTCCCTGCCCAGACCTGGGACCCTGTTCTGCCGGCAGCTCTGCTGAGCCTGTTTGCTAACCAGCAGCCTCAGGCAGGCCCCTCCCACCCGGCTTGCTGCAGAACTGCCTTTGCCAACGCTGCAGGGTGAGGACGCCAGCGGCCCTCCACGGAGCGTCAGCTAAGCAGGGCAGGGTGCTTGTCGCGTGCCCCTGACTGGGCCAAAGCTGGTGTGAGTGCGCTGGGCCGCCTCCCGGGGTCCCCTGGGCTTCATGTGCTGTAAATAGCCATTTCCCTCTGCGGTCTCTAGAGGAGGGCTATGTGTCCACCTGTTCTCTTCCCTGGACAGGTGTGTGTATGTGATGGTGTCTGCCTGCCCTGAAGCCGAGGCAGTGGGGGCCACCCTGGTCTTAGTGGCATGGGAATGCTGAGCCAAGGTGGTCCAGCTGATCGCCAGGGGCAGTGAGGACTCAAAAGGCAGCTTTACTGGTCACCCGTTGTTCATGAGTCTGGAGGTAGTTGTGGGCCTCAGCTGGCTCTGAGTGGGTCTGCAAAGGCCCTTCTCTGCTGGGGGTTTCCAGCTACCCCTTTTGTCCCCCCCCTTGCAGGAACCTGGTGACAGTTAACAGGTGCTAGGGCTGCATGAGCCTTGGTCAACCCCTGCCAGGGCAGCCAGTCCTCTGCTCATCCAAAGTCTGACAATCCAGGCCTCCCAACAGCCCAGAGCCCAGCATCAGAGCTGACCAGCACTCACCTGCTGACCTGTCCACTGTGGGCAGCAGCCATGCCGCTGGTGAGATCCAGGTCATTCTGTTCCCAGAGTCCACCTGCTTTTGCTCTCGCATCACTGGGAGTCCCCGGGTGTGTCCCTTTCCTTCGGTCCCTGCTGCTGCTGAGAGCTGGCTGTGGATCTGGGTGGGCTTCCCTGGGTCAGGCGTGACTTTGAACTTTGAGCCAGGCTTTCTGGAAGCTGAGTTCTTGTCAGGGACCTTGTGTCTGCTTGTGTCCTGGTGCCGCTGCTGCTGCTGAGTGCCTGCCTGTCATCCCTTGGCTGCACCCCGGGCTGGCAGGCCTGCCTTCCTGCAGGGAGAGCCCAGTCCCTCTGTCCAGTTTCCAGAGGCGGCTGGCACGCTGGGCAGGTGGCTGTGCCCGAACCCAGACCTCTTGGCTCTGTTCACGCTTCCTCCTGCCTCTGACCCCTGCCTCCACCCTGGCTTGGCCAGCAACAGTGTGGCGCGGGTTCCCCTGGGTGGTCCAGGGCGCTCTCCTCTCAAGATCCTCGTCACACCCATAGCCCCTTTGCCGGGGAAGGTGACACAGTTCCAGGACGGACGTGGGCACCTTGGGGACTGTCACTGGGCCTGCCGCACGTGCCATCATCCGCCTGCACGTCAGTGTCCTGCTGGTGGTGACCGGCCGTGCCATGCTGGCCTCTGCCTGCTGCAGCCTTTCTGCTGGTGCCTGGGAGTGGCTGTGTGGGTGGGGGTCTGCACACGAGAAGTTGCCAGGCCCTGGGTGGCACACCCACCCTCCACGCGATGCCTGCCAGCCACTACCAGGTGCGTGGATCTGTGCCAGCCCGACAGGCACTTTGTCTTATTGGCTGTGCTTTGCCTTCTCCTCGACGGGCCGGGCTCCTTCCAGGTGCCGCAGGCCCCCGCCTGCCCTTCACGCTGCCCGAGGCGGTGTCCGGGTGGCGTGCTCGCCCTGCTCCGACCTCAGGGGAAGCCTCTCGAGTTGCCCGGCCTAGCGTGTTTACAAGTCGTGCTTGCCCGTCCTTTCCAGACTGCCCTGGCTCTTGGGTCTCAGCTTGTTATCCTGCTTCCATTCAGAGATGTCCTGTGTTCCTCTGTCACTTCTGGCCTTCATTTGCCGTGTTAAAATTTACACCTTTGGAACATGTTCTGGCCTGCAGTGTCAGAAACGGTCAAATTTCATCCTGTTTTTATAGAACTATTCAAGTCACCCCAGCACCACTTATTAAAAAGTCCACTTTTCCCATAAGCTTGAGATACCGCCTTGAGGATAGATCAAGTGTCCTTCTGTGGCTGGGGCTGTTTCTGCCGTCCGTCTGCTCCGTCGCCTACCTGCCTGTGCACTAGAGCCACACTATCCCTGGGGACACTTCCTGTGACACACTCACTGTGCCACAGGGCCAGCAGCCACCCTGGTCCTCTTTAAGGTTTTAAAAACTGTCAGTGCCTGGTTATCTCTGCAGATGAGTCGTGTGACGAGCGTGTCCTCTCCGTGGGTGGCTGGTTTTCGTTTTCTCTGGGACCTTGTTGACTCACACAGGTGTGGTCCCGGCCGTGTACCTGGCTGCTTTACGTTTGCTCCACCTTGCTTCTCTGTCGTAGGAGACCATGGGAGTTTTCTTCATGTGGGTTTTGCCAACATATTTTGCTTTTTTAAAAGGGTTTTCACTTGGGTTAAATTTTTGAACTAGTTTTGTATTTGCAGAGTCCACCGATGTTTTGTGTCACTTGTAACCAGTTTTGCTAATTTTCCTTAAAATTCTGGTAGTTTTTCCAGAGATGATTTTGATTCGGTCCGTTCCAGATATAAAGCCAAGTCACCTGCAGGCAGAGGCAGCTCATTGCTCATCTAGTTGGCTTTGGACCTGCTGGTCACTGGCTGGATTGGGGCTGGGGGGATGCACTGCACTCTGACCCCCAGTTTCTACACCTGCAAGCCGGGGTAGGAGGACCTGCCCCAGGTGCTCTGGGGACTGGGATGAAAGTGTGGACCGCCACCTGCACTTGGCACACGGGTATCTGGCCCCAGGGCCCGGAGTTCCCCCCAGGTTCCCCTCTGCCTCTCAGAGTGGATCTTCCTGCTGGCTCATCAGTCCTTGGCTTGGCTGGCTCTGCTGGGATTCCCAGCAGTTATTAGAACAAACGACCCCAATGTGTGAAGCTCCAGGTGGGAAAGAGTCCTCAGCTTGAGGACTGCCTCCAGCGGGCCACCCAGGCTGCTCCAGGGGTCCCTCTGTGGGTCTTCCAGTGTCTGCACCTTCAAGACAGGTTGCTGCCACGTCCCACAGCTCAACCGCTGCGCCCAGCACGGGGAAACTGGCCCCTCCTGTCCCTCCAGCTCCTCTCCCCTCACCCTGTGGCATTGGGGTGCCCCTGCTCCTGGGAGGGTGGTTGGGGGGAGGTGAGGGATACCCATACAGGTGCAGAGCAGCGGGGCTGGCGCAGGTGCCAAGGTGCCTCTTCCACCAGGTGTGCTCGAGAGCTCAGCAGGCAGGGGCCCCAGGACTGGTGAGCCTGAGGGACTCGGGCAGCTGGGCAGCCTCTTGGAAGGGGCAGAGGAGAGTGGAGACTGGTGGCTGCTGGACGCCGCCGGCACCGCAGCCCTATGCAGTCCTGGCTCAGCGTGGGGCCTCGCTCCCCCACAGGCCTTGCCTCCACACGACCCAGACACCTCTCCAGACCCGTCCAGGCACCGAGCCTCGCTTCTGTGGTGCCTGACAATGGCCACCGGCCAGAGCCCTGGGGAGCGACTGGCCCTCCCTGGTCCCCTGTGGCTCTTTGGCAGAGCCTGGGGCTTTTGAGCTCCCCCAGGTGGATTAGGAGCAGTTTCATTATAATTCAGAGTATTTAAGTACCTGTTGTCAGGCATTTGCTTTCTGGGGAACAAAAATCACTTGGAAAGAGAAAGAGCTCCGGGTGAATCACTTAAATCTGCAAAATACGTAAACAGCGTTGAATTAAAGTGGCAATTAGCCGCCATCAGTCAGCAGCCCGCTCTGGGCTGTAGGGCGGCATATCACAGGGGCACCCCGCAGCCCGGGATCTGCAGGCTCACTCCTCAAAGGTCTGGCTCTGCTTCCTCTTCGTCTGGGCTTGCGTGGGTCACTGGAAGAAGCAGCCTGAAAGCACAGACCAGTTTCCAACGAGGAAACGTCAGTCTTCCCTGCCCCGAATGGCCCAGGATTTTGAAGCACTGCTTTGCTGGGCCTGTGGTACCTGGGGTCCTTCTAACAGGGATGGCACAGACCCCCACTCTAAGCTCCTTGGAGCTTCCCAATGGGGCTGGGGTGGAGCCCACATTGGAGGCAGACCTGCAGGCTCTTCAGCTGGACGTTTGCCTCTTCTCGGTCCTGCGCCAGAGGACGCTTGGACAGAATTGCCCCGAGTCCGTGTAAGGGGAACCCCATGAAGCCTGAGACCCTCAACTTACATCTTCAGAGAACTTTGTCCCACACAGGCCACATGCTGAGCCATGGAAAGCATTCCTCCTTAGGGTCCTGGAGACCTCGCCCCGGGTGCGGCCAGGTGTGCAGAGACCCCAGAAAGGATCAGGTCACTTGGGCAGGCAGCTTTTGAGTGGAGGGCACAAAAGGGACAGGGTAGCCTGGGGTTGGCCCTGCTGGGAGGGCCTTGAGCTACTGGCCCCACAGGTGGGTCCCGCTGGGGAGGCTTGCCACCCACCCTGCCTTCCTGACCCCTGCACTGAGCCTTGCCAGCTCCAGCTGGGCAGCAGGGCCTACATCCCTGCCCTACCCAGCCTGCTGCAGCATGGCCCTGGGTGAATGACCCTCTGCAGCCCAGAGCCAATCCAGGCCACCACCATCCCTGCGTGTGTGCGGTGGACTGTCGGGCTGGAGGGGCATCCCCGTGCCCTGCGCTGGAGCACAGTTCTTCCGGTCCTGGGCCCTGATAAGTAGAGCTCACTCCCTGCTGGGAGTAATTGGACTTCTCTGCCTCCCACGTTGAGGTGTGTGTGGGGGGCAGGCGGGCTGCTCTGCCGCCGGCCTGTGCTGTGACAGATGAGCCTGTAATTCAGCTCCCAGCGAGCAGAGCCAAGTGCCAGCTGGAGAAGGGCCTGGAGCCGAGACCAGGTGGGCTGGTGGCCTGCTGCGGCTGATGCTTATTTTCATTCTGAGATTTTCGACTGGCTTTCAAAATAATAATTTAAAAAAATAATTGTAGGTAGTTCAGGAAAAGGTCCCTCAGCACCGAGTGGCCTCACTGGCACGTGGTGCATGCTTCCTCCTGGCTCCCATGCATGACCTGAGGCTGCAGCTGGCTCTGTTCTGGCCCTGCATCCTCTGGGACCTGCATCTGCACACTTGATGGCTGGCAGCCACCACCAGGGTGGGGCAGGGGGATGGAGAGGCCTGGCTGAGAGTCCTCGGTGCAGACTGGCCCTGTCTCCAGCACCCACACTCTGCAGCCCAGGTCCATGCAGGCCGTTCCAGGCCCTGTGACCACCAGTGACCCTGGGAACAGAGGAAGGTCCTTATGCTTGCCCTCAGGCCCGTGTCATAGGGAGGGGGCTCCAGGGACAGCCTGGATGCGTCCATCCCTGTGCTGCAGTCTTAATAAGAGAACCCTGCAAAATGTTCTCTTTTCCAGTTAAGAAAATGTGTCTCAAGCAATTCAAGAGGCTGATCCTTTCCCTGAGCCGTAAAGTGAACAGACCCTGGGCATGTCCTCATTTCCCTTTCCTCCATCCCCACCCCCACAGGCACATACACCCTCCCTCAGGCCTCTGAGGAGGGGAGGGAATGGACACAGGGTCTGTGGGAGGTACCAGGTCTCACCAAGGTGCCCAGGATACCCAGAGGGCCACTGTTGCAGTGCAGGCTGGCCGGGAGCTGCCCTGGCAGAGGCTGTCACCATGGGAGATGGAGCTGGCCTTCCTGGAAGTCCACACTGCAGCACGTGCACTGGGGCTATGAGCAGGGACCCAGACCTGAGCAAGCAGGCAGCAGTGGGCATGCGTTCTGGTGCTGGAGCCTGGAGCTCCCTGGCAGCCTGCGCCCTTTCTTTGGATGTAAATTTAACAGGCCTGGCTGCATCCTGTCCCAGGCCCAGCAGCGTCAAGCAGAGAGGGTGCAGGTCCTGCTGGCTGAGGGTGGCCACTGCTCAGGGCAATGAGAAGGGCGGGAGGGGGGTTGCTGCCTGTGGTAGAGTCTCTACCAATGAAATGCAGAAGTAGCCCCTGGAAACAGGCCACTAGGCCCACTGGTGACGGGCAGGCTTCACGTCCCAGACTGAAGACACAGAGTCTGGCTGGTGCAGCCCCCACCACAAGCCACACTGCCGGTTTTGCTCACAGGGGCTGCACCAGGGCTTGGAATGCCGTGACCCTCCTGGAGGGCCCTGCCTGGAGGCTCCAGAGGTAGCAGTAGGCGCCCCGTGGGGGCAGTGAGCGGTAAGGACCCCTGCCCACCTCAGCCAGGGAGGTGCAGCCCGCTCCTCGTCAGAGCTGTGACTTGGCCCCCCAGGGTGCCCCCAGGTGAGGCAGGCCTGAACAGCACCACACCTGTGCGCTCCTTCCCCATGCCTGCCCCAGTCCTGTGCCCAGTCTTGGTGTGCTGCCATGGACTGAGATGCCGTTAGCCCTTCCAGCAGCTGTTGGAGCAGCTGGGGTTGCTGATGCTGCCCGGGTTCAGCAGGTGGAGGCACAGGCTGTGGCCCTGGTGCCTGCAGGCCAGGGGCTCAGGGTCGCTGCCAATTGGGAAGAGGGCATCCCTGAGTGACAGGACTGAGCGGGGACAGGGTAGTCAGCCTCGAGGGTGCTCAGGCCCGAGCTCTTAGCTGAGGCGGGCAGCCAGCCACATAGGGGTCCTGATCAGAGGGACAGAACGTGACATGACAGGTGGTGACCCAGTGGCCTTCTTAGCCTCACCAGGCCCGGCCCCTGCTCTTGGTGATGGTCAGCACTCCCCAGGGCTCTCTCCCAGGCTTGGCATACGATGGTGGCCCAGCAGGGGGTGAGGCCGCCCAACCCCTGGGCACCCTGGCCATGCAGGGCACATCCAGGATGGGCTCTCAGCTTGGCCACAAGAACACTGCTTTCCTTCTGGAAGGGGTGGGCACCTTCCCCTGGGAATTTTAGGCAACACGATGGCCAGTGATCTGTTGGCACCTGCTCTTTTTTAAGTGCTTTTAATTCAGAATAGGTGATGTGCCAGTGCCATGCCCGCCTGGCTGCCCTGTGCCCAGTGGTGCCTGGCTCCAGGGGCACTGCCCTGGCTGGACTCCTGGCCTAGTTGGGCCGAGGTTCTCTGGGGCCAGCTGAGCAGTTGGACCTTCTGGGACTCTGCAGCACTGTGGAGGGCAGATGCTGGTCCTGGAGCTTCGTGTCAGTGAGACAGAGGTGTGAGGTGCTATTGGCTGTTTTTCTTTCTTTCTGCAAACTGCTTCTGCTTGGCCCCGAGGACCGAGTCTCTGCCTCCACTTGGAGAGGCCCAGATGTACCAAGCAGAACAACGGTAGCATGGAACAGGAGCAGAAGAGAGGGAAGGCTGTGTGCAAGATGACAGGGCCGTGTTGGACCCTCGGCCGCTCATCCCTCTGCACCATGGTTGGCACGTCCTCTGGAAGCTCAGGGCATTCTCTCTTAGGATGTTGGGATCCTGGAGTCAGGCAGCCGAGGCTGCATGGCACAAGCCCAGTGGCTGCAGGTGTGGCTGCCCGACCTCCCTGGAGTGGAAGTGCTTGCCTGGCTGACTCCAGGGCCTCTGCGAGTCGGCACCTCTGCCCTGCAGCCTGCACTGGTGCTGGGCGGGGCAGGGTGGTGTGGAGCCCCGCGTGATGAGGAGCACACCCGTGTGCCATTTCCATATTAGGACGTGGCCTCGGTTCTCAGGTGTGTGGCCTCACATGTGGGCACCTGGAGCCAAGGTCTGTGGTATCAGCCCATTCTAACGTCCAGGACGACCGTTTACAGGAGGCAGTGCCCTCTGGGCAGTGTCCTCACACAGGCTCTTTGGAGAATGGCCAGCCCCCTTTGACCTGTAGCTGGATGGTGCTTGACCTGCTGCCTGTTAGAATCCAGGGGCGTGGGGCCTGGCGTCAGGGCCTCCCGGGGCACCCAGACAGGGAGAGCCACTGCGGGAGCCCCGTGGGGAAGAGTTGAGGTGTCCTGCAGCTCTGGGGTTTTCCCTGTCCTGTTCTCTCCCTCTTTCTTTGGCTCTACTTGCTCTTTGGGGCCCTGCCTGCAGTTTCCCTCCTGGACCCTCAAACGTTGGCCAGGGTGGGAGGGGAGAATCCAGTTGTCCTTGACATAGGCTCAGAAATCCCGAGAAAGCGCACGCACCCGTGAGGATCTGGCTTTGCACCGGCAGAGTTGCACGTCAAGCACGTTCACAGGACAGCCTGGTGCCTCCGTTCTCTCTTGTCCTTTGTGTCACTCCTCATTTCT
The DNA here is from genome assembly GCF_902686445.1 of Sciurus carolinensis. Taxonomy (NCBI): domain Eukaryota; kingdom Metazoa; phylum Chordata; class Mammalia; order Rodentia; family Sciuridae; genus Sciurus; species Sciurus carolinensis. Next base: position 175,497,804 of record NC_062217.1, on the reverse strand, counting down.
AGGGGACTCATCAGTTTGGGAGGTCGTGGGAAAAACATGGGACAGAAAAATGCAAGCTAAACCTGGCTGCCCACGGCCCTCGTGGCAGATTCTGGGTTTGCCTCCCTCTGCCAGGGGTGGGCCTACCAGGGAGCTCTGTGACTGTTCTGGGGACAGCTTTTGCCCCCCTTTTTTAAGTGAAAGGAAAGGTACGGGAAGTATCATTGCCCTAAAGTTTGTGGCCTTATGGGCAGGAGATCTGCTAAGGGCCACCTCCCTGGATTCTTTTCTGGGCGTTTCTGCCCACTCTGTCCATCCTGAGCCTGACTGCCCCTTATTGTCCAGAGCAGTCCTGACAGCTTGAGAAGTGAATTTTCCATAGCATAGATGGACATTGTGGTCACGAGCTGACGTGGCACAGGTGGGTGCTGTGGTCACTGACATGCACACTTGTGGCTGGTCCCTCCTGGCACCCAGAGTGCTGGGTGCTCTCGGGCTGGGTCCTCTGCTGCAGAAGGTGCTCTTCACAGCCTTGTCCTGCTGTGTCTGGTCCCTCCTGGCACCCAGAGTGCTGGGTGCTCTCGGGCTGGGTCCTCTGCTGCAGGAGGTGCTCTTCACAGCCTTATCCTGCTGTGTCTGGTCCCTCCTGGCACCCAGAGTGCTGGGTGCTCTCGGGCTGGGTCCTCTGCTGCAGGAGGTGCTCTTCACAGCCTGTCCTGCTGGGCTGGTCCTGGTCCTTGCAGAGTTGTGCTGCAGGTTGGGGGCACTGCAGAGCTTCTGCTCAGGCATCCTGCGGAAATGACCTTGAACCCAGGTGTGCATCCTGCAGGGCTCCCCATGCCTGGAAGGGTCTGGGTGTTGTCCCTGAGGCCACCACCCTGTGCTTCAACTCCGGTTTCCCTTTGGAGAGCCTGTCCTTGATTCTGACAGATGTTCCCTGGCCACAGGGGACCCTGACTTCTCACTTCTCTGCCCCAGTCTTCTCTGCCAAGCAGCCAATTAGCAGTGCATTAGCAATGTCAGCATGCTGGCTGACACGGCAGCTCAGTGCCTGGGGAGCTTTGCATTATAAGGCTGCACGGGGCCCAGTCAACACAGGGCTTCTGCGTGGTGGACTGATTGTCCTAGGGTTGGCGAGGGCTTCCTGGAGGCTTGGTGCTGAGGGGGTTCTCTCGTCTTCCCCAGCAGCCCTGTGAACCATGTGCTGATCTGGACCTCATGAAGGGAAACGGGCTCAGGAGGGTGGGGCCACCTGCCCAGATCATGGCTGGGGAGGGACTCACTGCAGCGCCCCCTCTATGGGCCAGCCCACTGCGAAGCTTGGGCTCAAACCTGGGTACTCTCTGCTGTCTGCAGAGGTGACTGTTCCTAGCCTTGTCCCACCATGGCTGGAGATCCTGGTCCTTTCAGAGTGGCACCGCAGACGGGGCTCAGAGCTCCCACCCCAGGTGTGGCGCTGAGCTGTGCTTTGCCCGCCAGGTGTGCATTGTGCAGAAGCGGGACACGGAGAAGATGTATGCCATGAAGTACATGAACAAGCAGCAGTGCATCGAGCGTGACGAGGTCCGCAACGTCTTCCGGGAGCTGGAGATCCTGCAGGAGATCGAGCACGTCTTCCTGGTGAACCTCTGGTGAGCTCGCCCAGGCCTGCCAGGGACGCCTGTGCAGGGCCTTGCCCCGAGCGGGATACCGTCCACGTCCTCTCCTCTAGGCTGCCCTCCCTCCTGCTCCCTGACCCTGGTGCCTCAGGACCCTCCACCTGCAGGCCCTCCTTGCCCTCCCAGTGTGCCCTCCTTGTCTTCCTGTGCCCAGGGCCAGTGCAAGGCCAGGGTCCTCGGCATACTGGGGCTTGCTGGAAGCCCAGAGCCTACAGCAGTGGAGATGTGCTTCCCATGGGGCAGCTTGCACTGAAGCCAGAGGGAGAATTTAGGGGCTGACCTTGTGTTTCTTGCAAAAATCAGTGTCAAAACCTGTCCCAGGAAGCGTAGGCACCTACAGACTGTGGGGAATTTCACCCTTCCCCTCTCCCCAGTGCAGGGGTCCTCTCTGACTGCCTCCATGGTGGGTTCTGCTGTGACGTGCTTCCGTATGGGCCTGGTACCCAAACAGTCCGTGAGCACGTGGGGCAGCCCTGTCAAGCAGCCCCTGGAGGGTTTAGGAGCCCCTCCCTGCAGGCGGCTTACAGGGAGAAGCAGCGCATTCCATGCTAGGGATAAGGGAGACGGTGTGTTCTGCTCGAGGTGGACCCAGGGTGGCAGGCAGTGTGCAGAGCTCAGATCTGCCCCCACCTGAGTGCTTACCTGGGGTCCCCACAGTAGGGTGAGGGACTTCAAAGTGGGCAGCAGCCACTCCCCAGGGACTGCATGACGTGGCTCAGGAGCCGTCTCATGAGGCTGTGCTCCACAGTGACAGGGGAGAGTGCTTGGACAGGGCTGGCAAGAGCCTGGTCTTCCCAGGTAGCTGGGGGAGATGGGAGTACTGACCAAGGCACTCGGGCCCCGGGCTGCCCAGGCCTAGAGGATGGAGCATGAGGAGCTCTTTGCCCCTCTCCTGTGTGGCAGCTTCAGCCCCTGCTGTGTGTGGCCACTGTCCTCACTCACTAAAGCCACCAGGGTGCTTACAGCCATCTAGTTTCCAAGCAGGAGAGGGGCTGGTGGGCCAGATGGCATCTTCATGGTCTGTGGTCTCCTTGTTTTCAGCAGCCCAGGGCTTCTGTCCTGAAGGTAGTGTACACAAGCACCAAGTGCCATTGAGCCTGCCCCTTCCACCTATGGCCAAGGAGGACAGGCCTGGTTAGACCCCCACACTCATGTGGGGTGGTTGCTCCCCAGGGGTCAGCAGGGAGGAGGAGACTGGCTTGCAATCCAGCAAGCACAACCTTGGTGGACTTCTTGAGAAGAAACAGGACCTCAAATCTCCCTCCCCTGGGGCCTTGGCCCTCCAGCTCTGAGAGACATTGTTTCCTCCTGGTCAGGAGCACAGGCCGCTGGGTTGGCTCCTCCTCCCCCAGCCAAGGACGACATACCTAACCTCCCTGCTGTCAGTCTTCTTGCCCTGCAAAGCGGGTGGAGTGGTCCTGTGCCGCCGTCTGCAGCGTCTGTGTGGGCGAAGCTGAGCTCGAGGGCGGCAGTTGTCCCGTGCCTTGCATGCTCCTTCCCTCCAGCTGCAGCACTCCCAGCCCCACTGCCAGCCACCAGGGGATGCTGCCCACTGTCACAGGGCCACACAGGGCAGGAGCACCATAACCTGGCCTCCAGGTGGGGCCACAGCTCTTGTTTATGGCTCTCCAGGACCCTGGGCCCTTTCTGGAGCCTGATGTTCTGATCTCTTTGGTCTGTGGCTCTCTCCCTGAGCCCTCTTCCCTAAACCTCAACCTGTACCACCTTCTCAAGGCCACCCGACACTGACAGGGTGCAAGACAGGGTGGCTTGTGGAGGGTGGTAGAGGGACACGGTTTGAAAAATGAGTTCCTCATGACTTTCTTCTTGAAAAAAAATTCAGTCCTTTAAATATTAGTTACATCTGAGAGATCTCAAAAGAATTAAAAAGGTTTGTAAAGTGTTGCTTTGCTATCACCTCCACCACCACCATCATCACCATCACCATCAGCATCAGCATCATTACCATCTGTCACCATAATCATCACCATCACCACCACATCACTATCACCATCATCACCATTGCACCATCGCCATTTCACCATTACCACCACCATCATCACCATCACCACCATCACATCACTATCACCATCATCACCATCACCATCATCACCATCATCACCACCATCATCACCATCACCACCATCACATCACTATCACCATCACCAACATCACCATCATCACCACCATCATCATCACCACCATCACCATCATCACCATCACCACCATCACATCACTATCACCATCACCAACATCACCACCACCATCACCACCATCAACATACCATCACCACTGTCATCTCCACCATCACCATCATCACCATCACCACCATCACCACCATCAACATACCATCACCACTGTCATCTCCACCATCACCATCATCACCATCACCACCATCATCACCATCATCACCATCATCACCATCACCATCACCATCATCACCATCATCACCACCATCACCATCATCATCACCATCATCACCACCATCACCATCATCATCACCATCATCACCATCACCACCATCACATCACTATCACCATCACCAACATCACCACCACCATCACTACCATCAACATACCATCACCACTGTCATCTCCACCATCACCATCATCACCATCACCACCATCATCACCATCATCACCATCATCACCATCACCATCACCATCATCACCATCATCACCACCATCACCATCATCATCACCATCATCACCATCACCATCATCATCACCATCATCACCATCACCACCATCACATCACTATCACCATCACCAACATCACCATCATCACCACCATCACCATCATCATCACCATCATCACCATCACCACCATCACCACCATCACATCACTATCACCACCATCACCACTGTCATCTCCATCATCACCATCATCACCATCACCACCATCACATCACTATCACCATCACCAACATCACCATCATCACCACCATCACCATCATCATCACCATCATCACCATCACCACCATCACATCACTATCACCATCACCAACATCACCACCACCATCACCACCATCAACATACCATCACCACTGTCATCTCCACCATCACCATCATCACCATCACCACCATCATCACCATAACTGCTGATGATTAAATACCAGTCCTTTCCTCAGCATGGTGCCAAGCACTCACCTGTGCTGTCTCATTTTCTTCTTTAACAACCCTCCGAGGCAGATGTTTTTATCTCCATTTTACAGAATAAACCAGGGCAGCCTGAAATAACCTAGGGACAGACCCTGTGTTTCTGCTCTCCATTTGTCACTTAGAGACATTTCTGGGCCCTCACTGGGCCACCTCCAGGACAGGCTGTTCTGCCTTTCCCCAGGTCTTGACTCAGAGCAGCTCTGAGCAGGGCTGGATTCAGTGCCCTGGGCAGGACTCTGGTGATGTGGCAGTGGTGTAGGCCTGTGTTCCTCAGACAAGGTGTGCATGTCAGGCATGGCATAGTTGCGACTCTGCTCCCCAGCCTTTCACAAGCCAGGTCCTCCCTCCTGCCACAGGTACTCCTTCCAGGACGAGGAGGACATGTTCATGGTGGTAGACCTGCTTCTGGGTGGGGACTTGCGCTACCACCTGCAGCAGAACGTCCAGTTTTCTGAGGACACGGTGAGGCTGTACATCTGTGAAATGGCGCTGGCCCTTGACTACCTGCGCAGTCAGCACATCATCCACAGGTGTGTGTGCACCTGATGGGGTGGGGCCCCTCCTTGGTTCGGTGGGGCTGCCAGCAGCCTTGGGTCGGGCCACCCAGGGGTGTCTGCACTCCAGCAGAATCTGTTCTAGCTTCTCTGCCGCCCTTGCCTGAGAACCTGTCCCCAGCGGTGGTGTCTGGGCCCATCAGTGCCTGGCTCCACGATCAACTCCATGCTGTACTGCTGCTGTGCACCTGGGGTGGACTCCATCCAAGCAGGTCTACTGAGGCTGGACACAGAGGGCCATTAGTCCTCATGGATAGGCCATGGGACCTGCCACATTGTGGTGGCCATCCCTGGTCTGTTTACTTACAGGTGTCCTACCATGGCCTAGCAGGCGCCCACTGGCCCACCTACCATGTCCTGGCCGATTCTGACATTGACTTAACACAGGTGAAATTAAGGCAGCTGCCCACCCAGGAGCCCTGGGCTCTGCCAGTGATTCTGGGGCAGGAGTGGTCTGAGCTCAGGACCTTCCCCACCTTTGTCCTTCCAGGGACGTCAAGCCTGACAACATCCTGCTGGATGAGCAAGGTGAGCTGGGCGCCCAAGAAACCAAAGGGAGGTGGCACCCACAGGACAGGTCCCCAGTCCTGGACAGTCACACCTGTGGGCTCTTCTTTCAGGTCACGCACACCTGACCGACTTCAACATTGCTACCATCATAAAGGACGGGGAGAGGGCAACAGCCTTAGCCGGCACCAAACCATACATGGGTGAGCCCCAGCCACTCAGCGCTGACCAGCCCTGCCCTGGCCCCAGTCCTCACTCCCACCCCGTTGGCCTGCAGGATGGGGCTCGTGCCCTGGCCCTAAAGTCCCAGCATGGTGACAGGGCAGGCCTTTTAGATGGTCCCAGCTGCTGGTGCAGAGGGATCTGAGGGGTTCAGGACAGAGGCGGAATCTAAGGATGAGAGATTCCTGGTGCATGTGGGGTGTGGCGCTGGGCCTAGCAGGGTGGTCTGACTGAGCGCCCTCTGCAGGGCTGTTGCAGAGGCAGCTGGCTGCCCCAGGTGGGAAGGGCACCCCTGAGTCAGGCCTTCCTGTTGACCCTGGAAACAGCCTGTTTCTGAGCCTGTAAGGCACCCAAGAGTCAGGGTGGCCAGCTCTGCACAGCTCAGCTGCCCTTTCCCTCCCTGTTGCAAAGCTCCAGAGATCTTCCACTCCTTCGTCAATGGTGGGACTGGCTACTCCTTTGAGGTGGACTGGTGGTCAGTGGGGGTGATGGCCTACGAGCTGCTGCGAGGATGGGTACGGACCCTGTGGCCACTGCCTGGCCCCTGCACCCTGACCCCTAGCGGGCTGCTCCCCGCCCTGTTGTGTCCTGAGAGGGAGGGACGAGGCTGCCCCAGTCCCCAGCAGGTGATGGGCCCTGAGCCGATGATCGAAGCCTGAGCCAGTGAAGGAGGGAACCAGCTCACGTGGGTTTCCCAGGGACGGTCAGTGGGCCTGCGCCCGGCCCTGCACCCGGCCCTGCACCTGGCCCCTGCCAGGGGACAGGGCGAGTGTCCAGCAGGGGGTGCCCCACGGAACTCACTGCAAGCAAGGCTCCTGTGGGTCCCTGTGCTCCTCCCCAGGAGCCACGGCCAGACTAGTGCTGCCCTGTACTGCCCTCCCTGACCCCTCCCAGGGGCACCACGCCCCCTCAGCCACCCCATGGGACCCACCACGAGGAAGGCAGCCCTCCTGTCCCTCTAGGTCCTCTGGGGGATGTGCTTCCTGTCCAGATGGGCTTTAGGGCTGAGGTTCAGGGTTCACCCAGATGCAGGCTGCCGTCCAGGCTCTGACGTGCCCAGGGCTGTGCTGGCACCTGGGGGGCGGGGCTCTCGGTGTGCCTGGCACCGCCCTGGGCGTGGTGGGGCGAGCACACCTGGCGCAGTGCCTCCACCCACAGCGGCCCTATGACATCCACTCGAGCAACGCCGTGGAGTCGCTGGTGCAGCTGTTCAGCACCGTGAGCGTGCAGTATGCGCCCACCTGGTCCAAGGAGATGGTGGCCCTGCTGCGCAAGGTGAGCCCCACCTCCTCTGCTCCCACGAGGATGCTGCCCCTCCGTGCCCTCTGGGGGCACAGACCCCATCCCCAGCGTGGTGCTCTGGACCCGAGGTGGCTCTTAGACCCAGCTCAGGAAAGCCAGGCTGCTCCCGGGACTGTGCATTCTGAGCTGCAGCAGAGCCCGGCTGTCCCACAGCAAGCTCAGGGCACTGTGCACCTTGCCTGTGGAATCCTCACCGGGAGCCTGGGTGCCAGGGTCACTGGTCGTCGCCCCCACTGCACATGCCCAGACCGCGGCACAGGGAAGGCCCTGTCAGGCCATCCGAGCTGCACTCTGCCTCCTCTGACCCTGCCTGTCCCCCTGGCGGTACACATGTCCTGGGCCACCCCTCCCAAGGAGCAGACCAAGAAGACACCTGGTCACCTGTGCACTCCCAGGGCTGAGCTCTGTCTGCCGCAGCAGAGGGGACATCAGCCTGCAGGGACACGGGCCGTCTGTGGCCCCAGTGGTACCTCCCCCCTTGGACCAGGGCTGGACTGGGATCTGCTCCTCAGAGAACCACTGTTTAAATATGACCGCTGGTGCTTCCGACGAGAGCAGTCAAGCCAAGCCCAGGGTCGGGGCAGGGTTTGGAGAAAGGCTGTTCTTCCGAGGACCGTCTGGCTCCTGGCTGGGCTGGAGGTGTCTTGCTGTCGGAACGCTGCTGCCTGGCCTGCACAGCTGCCCTGGCCCTGGGGCTTGGCGACTGTGTGTGGGTGGAGTGGCTTGTGTTAGCGGCTGTCCACTGGCCAGGTGCCCTTGCAGGGAGAGCCTTAGCTGGGCCGCTGCTGCCACCTGCTGGTGCATCCTGGTAGAATGCCCCCGCAGATCTGTCCTGGGGGGCCAGGGCACCCAGGTCCGATGGTGCCTTGGCCTGCCTTGCTGACCACGATGTCAGTGACACCTCTCCTTGCGTGCCCCTTGAGATCCAGGTTTCCGAGCTCAGGCCTGGCAGGCCCGGCCCTGCAGCCCTGGCTTGGGACAGGTGGCGCGCCTCCGTGGGGACTCTGGGCTGGGCCAGGTGGGCTGCCTGTCTGAGGGGTCCTCGTTGCAGCTCCTCACCGTCAACCCCGAGCACCGGTTCTCCAGCCTCCAGGACATGCAGGCGGCCCCGTCGCTGGCCAGCGTGCTGTGGGATGACCTGTGTGAGAAGAAGGTGGAGCCGGGATTCGTGCCCAACGTAAGCAAGCCTGTGCTCAGGGGGTCCCGGCCGGGCCGGAGGCCAGGCTCACACCCCTCCCTCCACAGAAGGGCCGCCTGCACTGTGACCCCACCTTCGAGCTGGAGGAGATGATCCTGGAGTCGCGGCCCCTGCACAAGAAGAAGAAGCGGCTGGCCAAGAACAAGTCCCGAGACGGCAGCAGGGACAGCTCCCAGTCTGTGAGTGGGGCTTGCCTGGGCCCCCCACCGCCCACGCACAGCATGCGGAGCGCCCCTCAGGCGTCCGGAGGGCTTGCGGGGGTTTTCTGTGGGCCTGAGAAGGCCCAAGGCCTCCCTCCCGCTTTCCTGGCACCCTCTCTCCCATCACTTCCCTGGCCTCTTGCTCCTTCTGACGTGGGCTGCAGTGACCACTGGGAGCCCTGGCTGTAGGCACTGTGGGCCACACGTGGGCAGTCCTTGGCACCATGCCCAGGGGCACTGGTGTCCAGACGCATCAGTGCCCAGGTGCTTTGGTGTCCGGGGCTGCCATAACAAATGACCACAAACTAGCGACTGACGCGACAGCACTACTTTGTCTCATGGTTCTGAAGACCCAAGTCCAGATTCAAGGTGTGGCAGAGCGGTGCTGGGAGGAAAGCCTCTCCTGCCCCTCCCGCTCCCGGTGGTACTGTCGGTCCTGAGCCTCCGGGGCCGGGAGGCCAACCACTGCGGCCTGCCCGGTGCACATGGCCTCCGACCTGTGCGTTTGTCCTCCTCACAAGGACCCCAGCAGGAATAGGGCCCGCCATCCTCCCCTGTGCCCCCAGCTCAGGCGGACACCCACGCCTGCATCCGAGTTAAGTCGGCTTCTCAGGTAGTGGGGTCAGGACATGAACATGGTTTTTTTGGGGGTGCGGTTCAGCCCATACCGCAGGGTGGAGCTGTATGGAGCTGGATGCACAGAGAGGAGCTGTGGCTGTGTTGGTGTCTGACAGGGAGGCGTCACTGTTGCCTGCCCCCAAGTCTGTGAGCCTGTGGGATGCTCTGGGTGGCCCAGGGCCCCCGCCCCTGGGCAGGAGACGGGCATGGCCAACGTGGGGTGCAGGCTGGGGTCATCTCTGGGGCGCTTCAGTTTTCAGGGAACTCTGGTCCTGGCGTCTGGGGCCCTATCCTCCCTCCCCCAGACTGCTGAGGCACCTCCTGTCACAGCTGGAGTTGCAGGGGAGGCGCTGGTCACCAGGTGGCAGGGAGCCTCCCACTGAGGCTGGGGCCTTCCCCATTGAACAGCTAGGCTCCACCGAGCAGGACATCTCCAGGTCAGGCCCCTGGGTGCAGGAACTGTCACAGGTGGAGGGCCTCACGAGGAGCCCAGGAGGGGCAGTGTGTGGAGTCCAGGGGACTGCGCGAACCTCTGGAGGCGCCCAGCCTGTGCAGGGTCTGTCGTGGGAGTGCGCCTGCCGGTGTGAGGTGCCCCTCAGGGGACCCCAGTATTGTTTGGGAAGATCAAGAGCCTCGTGCGGAGCGGCTTCACTTGGTAGTTTCGCCTTATCCAGCTTGCACACTGTACAGTCCTCCCATCTGACCTGTCCAGTTCCTGGATTCTGTTTTCACGGGTCTGCCCAACCCTGCAGGGGCAGGACATCTTCTTCAGACAGTGGCTCCAGTCCCTCTCCTTGCAGTGCCCAGGCTGCTTTCTGCCCCTGGTGAGCTGCCACGGGACATTTGATCTGAAGTCTGGCAGCACACGGTCTCTTGGCGGCCTCGTCCACTCGGCTCGGTGATCTCAGTTCAGCCACGCCCTTCCTCGGGCCAGCCACGCCCTTCCCGGGCCAGCCACGCCCTTCCCGGGCCAGCCACGCCCTTCCTCGGGCCAGCCACGCCCCTCCCGGGCCAGCCACGCCCTTCCTCCGTGGGTCTTATCTTTCTGTTGCTGAGCGGCTGGTCTTACTTGTAGGTGGATCGCTGTCCCTGTGCCCGTTCTGCAGCTGGTCTCCACAGCTGGCCCTTGTGAGCAGAGCTGCTCGGGACACGCGTGCAAGTCCTCAGGTGGACTGGAGCTTTCGCCCTCCCTGGTCACGCCCAGGCACTTGGGTGTTCAGGGACCAGCACGCTGCCCCCGCGTAGCAGCTCGGGCTCCGTTCCCTGCGACAGCAGGAGTGTCCTGTTCCTGCGCTGGACTCCGCTTGTTTTATACATGGTGCCATGCGCTGGAAGCGGGCGGGCGGGGGCTGGATTTACCAGCAGTGTGGCACGTCTTCCCAGGTGTTCCTTGGGCGTTTCCTCTTGGAGGAGTCTCCAGTTCCTTTCAAAATGGATTTCTCCTGAAGTCCACTCGGGCTGCTCCTTTTAATTGGGTGTTTCAGACCATTGGCCAGGCGACGTGCCTAGAGCTGGGTTCCTGCCTGTCGTGCTTCACGGTGGCCCGTGGCGTTCTTGTGTTTGGTCGTCCTTGTCCCTCTTGGCCTGCCCTCCCGGGTTTTCAGGATGCATTTTACATGACTCCGTTTCATCTCCTCTCTTAGTGCAGCTGCTTTACTTCTTTTATAGATGTTGTAGTGGTTGCAGAATTTGCAAAGTGCCCTTACTCCCCGCAGCCTCCAGGAAACTCCACTCCCCGTGGAGAGGCCTGCGGTCTCTTCCCGGTCTCTGTGACGTTCTGCTGTTCTTTTCGTGTACCTGTAGCCTGTAATTCTCAGGGTGTCACGGTGCTGTCGTAACTGTGATCTTCAGATCGCTTGGGAAGAAAAACGGAAGGTCTGGCCTTCCTCCCTGCCTTCCCTGGCGTGGACCCCTTTCTGGCCTGCCTGAGTGCTCCCTGGAGAACTGCCCACATGCCCAAGGATAGATCCTCTCCAGTGCTCTGAGAAAGTCTGTTTTCCTTGGCCATTGAACGAAGATGTCCCTGGATTCAGGATTCCAGGTCAGTGCGTTTTCGTCGAATGCTCTGAGCCTTTCCACACTCTTCTTTCTTGCATAATTTATGACAAGAAGTCAGATGCAGCTCTTTGTTCTGCGTTAGGCAGGCTCCCCCCGGCTTCTGTCAGGACTTTTCTGTCCGTGGCCTCTGCAGGTGAACGCGCTGTGCCAGGTGTGGACTTGCCCCTGTTCAGCCTGCATGGTGCTCTTGGAGCTTCCTGGACCTGGATCTGGTGTCTCATTAATTTCAGAAATTTCTGAGCCATTGCTCAGCTGGGGCTCGGTTCGCCTCTCTGGATTTGGGGTTGTGATGGTCTTTTGTCTGGTCTGGTGGGTCCAAGAAGAGTCGTGGCTCTTGGGTGTTTTGTCTTCCTTCTGGTTGTCAGTGTGGGGGCAGCAGCCTCTCCATTGCTCGCAGGCAAGGCCAGAGCCAGAGTCCTATCTGACTTCTCGTTCTCTGGAGGGTTGTTCACGTGCGCGTTCTTGATGCAGGTGCCTTGTCGGAGGGACGATCTGCCGACCTGTGCTTGGCTCTGTGGCCCTCTCTGGTGGAGCCATCTGCTGCAGGAATGTCCCATTTTACTGTTGTCTGTTGTATCCGTTTATTCTTCTTTGCCTGTGCTTTGCCACATCCCAGACGCATCACCTGACTTCAAGTCACAAAGATCTATTTCCCTGTTTTCTTCCAAGTCTTTGAAGAAAACAAAGACTTCTTTGTTTTCTTTTGAAGCCCTTTATTTGGGGGGGGGGGGTACCAGGGATTGAACTCAGGACACTTGGCCACTGAGCCACACCCCCTGCCCTGTTTTGTATTTTATTTAGAGACAGGGTCTCACTGGGTTGCTTTGCATATCACCATTGTGGAGGCTGGTTTTGAACTTGTGGTCCTCCTGCCTCAGCCTCCAGAGCTGCTGGGATTCCAGGCATGGCCACGGTGCCTGCCTCTGAACCCGTATGTGGTGCCAGGCGAGGTCCAACAGTGTTCCTTTGCACGTGGACTTCCAGCTGACCCAGCAGCATTTGGTGAAAGGCGGTTCTTCCCCATTGAGCTGCTTGGCGTTGTCAGAGGTCAGCAGACTATGAACACAGGCTTGCCTGTGGACGCACCGCTCTGCCCCTTTGATCTGTGTGTCCCCCTTGTGCTCTGCCTTGATTCGGGCGCCTTTATTAAGCGCTGGATCAGGAAGCAAACTCTCCGACTTCATTCTTTTTCAAGATTAATAGCCTGTTCTGGGTCCCCTGCATTTCCAGCAAATTCCGACAGGTTCGGGAATTTCCTCTGAGCTTCTTAGCAGGTCTGTTACAGGTTAGAGGCACAGCCTGTTGTGTCACTGCAGGAGGTCTCTGGGGTCTTTGCCGAGTCTCCGCATTGGCAGGGGCTCCACAGATGTGCACAGCCACAAGGATTCGCGTGCATGCCTGTCACTCCAGGGGCTGCAGCAGCCGTCACCCGAGGGACGGGAGAAGCTGGCAAGGGGTGGATGCAGGCAGAGTCCTGTGGAGAGTGGCCTCAGCCTGGCCTGCTGGGGCCTCTGGGTGTGGAGTGACACAGAGGTGGCCTGCTCTGGGGCCCTGGTTCTCCTCACTCCTGCCCCAGCCAGTCACTTGTTAAGGCCCAGAGGGACCTGTTTCCGGGGCTGTCCAGCTCTGTGTGTGTTGGCCGAGGGCTTGTTGCAGAACCCGCCAGGGAGGACGCTGCACAGGCTGTGGCCGAGCTTGCCTAGAGCCTCAGGAGAGAGGAGTGCTGTGTAGACGGGTGCAGGTGGCCTGGTGTTCCTGACAGCCACCGTCACCACTTGGAGCCACTTGTCCTAGATACTTCGGGCATCCGCTCGGGCTTGTGGGGCCCTCTCTCCCCCGGAGAGCTTGCTTGTGGAAGGCCAGTGGGATGGCCCCGCCACCCCTGCAGGGCCTGCCCTCGGGGCAGAGCGGAGTGCGGCTGGTTCTGCTCCCGCCTGGTTCTTCCTCCCCCTTGTGCCTCTGTCGGTGTCAGCATCTTCTGGCTCCTTCCTGCCTCACCACACGCCTTGGACCCTCGCCGCAGGGGCCTGACTGGGCACGTGACTCCTCAGAGCAGACTTGGTGCACCTCTCCACTGGACATCAGAACAAGGCTGGGGCGCAGGACACAGGAAGGTGCGTTGCCTGGCCTGCCTGGGGCAGAAGCCCACCTCTTGATGACAAAGGTCAGTTCCTCTGCCAGGATGGTGGCTCCCTGGGGCCACTGCGGTGGCAAGGCACAGCGCTGCAGAGGAGGCAGCTGCATGGGAGGAGAGAGCCCTGGAGATCTGCAGTCCCCTGGGCCTTCAGCCTGGCATGGTCTGCACCTGCTGGCTGAGGACCCCCTGAGACTGGGCCGGACCACCAGGAGGGATCAGGCGGGACACCTGCAGGGCTCACACGGGCCTGTCTCACGTTCCCACTGCCACGTGAACCTGTGACACCTGTGTCAAGGCACACGCACCCAGAAGACGCTGCTCAGGGCTGCGGAAGATCAGCTGCTCCCAGCCCCCAGGACGCCTGCCACGGTGCTGCTGGTGATGACATCCTAAGGGGCTCGTCACGAGGCCGCTGAGAACACTCATGACAGAACGTGCTCCTGACTTGGCAGAGGATTTGTCTCCCACGCTCTGGGCACTGATTGACAAGCACACCCAGAAGACTTGCCGCTTCCTCCCACCAGGTGGGGTTAACACGGTGCCCCCAGCTGGGTGACCGAGGTTCTGGCCACATTGTGCAGAACAGGAGCAAGACTGGAAGCACACTGTTGTCCTTGGGTGAGTGCCATGCTCCCCGTCCCTGGTTGGCTGAGTGGGAAACAGTGCCCGTCACACCGTGGCCGCGCCCTCCCTGCCCGTCTCTGCTGTGGAGTCTGCACCTGCCCAGCCGCTGCGGATGGAGCTATGCTGGGCCCGCATCCATCTGGTTCTTGCAGGGCCACACTTGTGAATTCAGTGGGGAAATCGGGACCACCATGCTCTTGCCCTGAAGTTGAAAGACAGGCGAACACCAGAAGTCGGCGATGTGGTCCTTCTCCGTCACTCCACCCTGTGACATCGTTTTCCTTACTGTCTCGGCCTGCTTGCCGGGAGAGGGGGTGCAGTGCCACGACGTGTAAATTGTGCAGTTAGGTGTGCAGTGGACACGGTGGTCCCGGTCTCCCGTGAGGTAGTCGCCACCGCAAGCTCACTGTCCTGTCAGCCCTGCACCATCACCGCTGTGTGCGTGGGGAGGAGGTCGATTCTGGGCCCGCCCTTCCAGCAGATTCCGTGCTGTGCCCTGGTCTCCAGGACTCACCCCAAGACTTCGCCCTTTACCAGCATCGCCCGTTCCCCCGCTGGTGGCGGCTGCTGTGTTCAGGCCAGGGACTGATGTGAGAGCCCTGCCGTCTGCAGCAGGGTCACCTAGGCGGCCTTCGGCCCCTGGGAAACAGCGCGGGTGGGCCTGTGGGCTCTGGGCCTGTGAGCAGGAGGGGCTCTAGCTGAGCACGACCTGGGGCCCTCTCCGCCAGGCCTTCGCGCAGGCCTCCTCGGGCAGACGCGGCACCTGGGTGGTGCTGAGGCCCGCCCTCACTGCGAGGGGCCTTCCGCACGGGACCCGCCGCTGCTTGGTCATGGGTTCTCGGTCAGAGCTGGAGTAGGGTCTCAACGGGCTGGTGACTGGCCTCCCCGCAGGTGGCCCGTCTATCTGGGACCCCCACGTGGATACTGGCGTTTGTTTCTGTGACCCTCCCCCAGGAACCCTGGACCCTGCTGCTCATCTCCACAGACCCCACTGGCCACCCCAACCAGTGGCCTGTTGGTGCAGTTGTCCGTGTCCCTCTGCAGGTTCAGAGCCGCTGCCTGGCTTCTGCTCCTGGGCGTGCACCCTCCCCCTCAGGTGCGACAGGGTCTCCCGTCCCAGGCCCCTCCCCAGCTTCTCCTCCCCCGCCTGCCGAAGGGTGCACCCGGGGCTCTCAGTGCATTTGTGATCGTCTGGAGCTGCCTGACCATTCTCTTCAGCACTCTCAAGGGTGACCTGGAGACTGCAGAGGAGCCACAGGAGGGATCGGGCAGAACAAGCCCTGGTCTCTTCCAGGTTTCCAAGGGCGGTCCTGACAGGTTAAAACCTGATCCTGGCGCTTTTGCCAGGAAACCGATTCCAAGCCATGGGAGAAAGTCCTCAAGTCGGTAGTTGCCCCTAGCCAGTCTCTGATTGCACCCCTGCATCCCGCCGGCAGCACCCAGGGCCGGCTCCCGGCCGGCTCTCCTGGTCCCCGGGTGTGTGTTGTCTGGCCTCGCAGCTCTGCAGCAGATCCTTTCTGACCTGGGCAGGCCCAGCACTTCCCAGCTGGGCCTGCTGGAGAGAGGACAGCAGCACAGGCGATCCTGCGCAAGGCCTGAGGGCTGAGACCCGTCCTTTCCGTGGGGAGGGATCTGCTCTGCTCAGAGGGCGAGGGGCCCCTGAGGCTCAGCCTTCACAGGGGAGTCAGAGTGGGTGCTCTCTCAAGGGCCACCTCTCCCAGGCCTCAGGGATGGCTTCCCTGCAGGTTCTGCTGCTCTCAGAGCTGTGCCCAGGCTGCATGAGGCTGCCAGGGTGGGAGCCCTCCTGCAGCCCGCAGCATCTCCCCAGAGGGCAGGGGCTGGGAGAGTGCTGGGGACCCTGCAGCCCCTGCCCCCTGACACGCCTTCCCCACAGGAGAACGACTACCTGCAGGACTGCCTGGACGCCATCCAGCAGGACTTCGTGATCTTTAATAGAGAGAAGTGAGTGGGCCCGAGACCCTGGCAGTCCCCTGTCCTTGAGAAGCTGCTCCGTGTCCATGGAGGGGCGAGGTGGGAGGCCCTCTTCAGGTTCCTGGGACCTCCTCCGTGGAAATGGGGTCCGTGGCCAGGATCTCCTGGGGAGACACTCAGCCGTTGCTCAGACCAGGGCTGATGGCCTCCTGGTCACCCCATCAGCTCCTGCTACTCAATCCCTCACTTGTTCACTGAGCAAACCCTTCTTGTCAGGTACAAAGGGGACAGAAAGGGCACAGGTGGCTGCGGGGGGCAAGACAGGCCACAGACAGCTGACAACCTGCCTCAGTGGAGGGAGGAAGGCTGGTGCAGTGAGAGCTTAGGAGGAGCAGAGGCTCCCAGAGGCAGGGAGGGCTTCCTGCAGGAGGCGACTCTGCCCCAGGCCGGGAGGGTGTGCAGGATAGGGTGGAGGCTGGTCCAGAGCACTGGCCCATCCTGGGGATCAGAGAACAGGGCGAAGAGCAGGCTGTTCCAGAGTTGCTAACCCTGAATGGGACAAGCCAGGCCTCCCTTCTGCTCCCGAGTGCCTGAGTGCCTCCCTGCCCCTCAGGCCTGCGTCCCTCCCAGGCTCCCTGCTGCACCAGCCTGTCCTGGTCAGGGGAAATGCCCAACCCTTGACCTTTGGGTGCCCCATGCGGTGTCCTGAGGAGCACATTCCTAGGACCCTTGGACACGGGAGCAGCCAGTGGGCAGCAGTGGGGCCGCTGGTAAGGCTTGGCTGTGCTCTGTCCCCTCTCCAGGCTGAAGCGGAGCCAGGACCTTGCCAGCGAGCCGCTCCCCAGCCTGCAGGCTGCAGATGCGGCGGAGCCCTCGGCAGACAGCGAGGAGGAGCGAGCGGCCCTGCCCACGTGCGGCTCCATCTGCCCCTCGGCTGGGAGCAGCTAGCCACCCAGGCCGTGTTCCAGGGTCCTGACTCTCAGGCTGCTTTGGAGACTTGGCCCACCAGGGGAGGAGGCCATGCGGCTGACCGCCAAGCCGCCCTCAGCACTGCCAGCGCGGGTGCCTGTTGGGTGGCAGCTGGACAAGGTGCCACCTGGGCCCATTACCGCAGGGGAAACCACGGGCATTGCTGCTCTGCCAGCCTCTGCTGGCTGGCATGAGAGGCCAGAGGTGGCGCCAATGAGGCCAGAGCGGCTGGCTTGCCGGCCCCTCGTGGACCCAGCTGCCCACGGCTGTGGGAGGTGCCCAAGGCTGTTTTGCTCCTTGTGTGTCCAGGGCAGGGGCTCGGGAGGGTGTGGGGGGCGACGGGAAGCGAGATGTTTTCTAGGTGCACTGTGGCGGCAGTTTCTGCTGTTTGTATAGTTTTCACCTCTGAGAATTACAGCATAAGAACTTGTCTGTCGAGTGTTCCGTCTGGGCCTGGGACCCAGTGCCTGTGCACGCGGAGAAGTCTGTGGGCTGGGCAGGGGGGAGGTGGGCAGTATGGAGCTGTTCATGCTGGGGCAGCCTCACCAGGCCTCGAGACTGTGGCCTGGGGTGGCCGTCCTGGAGCCACAGGGCTGGTGAGGGACACTGCCAGGCCGGGGTGAGGGAGGTGGCGCTGGAGGCTGAGGAGCCTTGGGCTGCGCCTTGCCCAGTGTGGCCCTACAGGACTGGGCAGCGGGGCTGGACCATGGACCGCCAGGACAGCACAGCTGCCTGCCACGGTTGCCAGTGGCTGTGGAGTCAGACCAGTGAGTGGGTGAGCGGCTGCACCTCCTGCCCTGGAGGAGGTGGGGCTCAGCTCCATCCGTCCAGTGCTGCTCTGGTCTGCTTGGGGGCAGGGTGCACTACCTATGGCCCTCGCAGGAGAGTAGCTACCCTGGGCTCTGGCAAGGGGCCCAGTCTGTGCCTGCAGAGTCACCTCTGCCCACCACTGTCCTCCTGCTTGCCTGGGGCTGTGAAATGACCGAGTGGCCAAAATGACCATGAACTATTGCAGGACAACTGGCTGTGCCAGGGCCAGGGTCAGAAGCCCTGGGGCAGAACAGGCAGTGCCCTGTGCCCTGCACACTCCTGGCCTGAGGCACAGTGGGAATTGACTGTGGGGCTCTCAGCAAGGCCCAGACCTCAGGCACAACATGGTGTGCACACAAGGAGGGGCAGTGTGGAGTCACCACCAGAAAGGGAATGCGGCCAGCCAGGGGCCAGGCCCCAGTAAGGGCCCAGAGGCTGTGCGCTGGGTGGAAACCAGGCTGTCAGAAGTGCAGACAAGGGAAGATTTTGAGGTTTTATACCATGTGTGGCCCCAAGCCTGCATCTGGGGGGTCACGGGTATACCTGTCCTCCCTGTGATGCTGGCAGGCATGTTGTCCCAATTCCCCACTGTTGCTGGGGACCGTGGGCACACTGGCACAGTGGACACCAACCTGGGCGGAGCTGTAGGACTCCAGCTCTGAGGCCTCACCAATCCAATGTGACTGGGCCATAGAAAGCCCAGGACAGATGGCCAAGCACAGGACGGGCCCTCTCCAGGGAGCTGCTGCTTCGTGTGGAGCCCTAACTCAGACGTGTGCTGCTGGACCCCAGGGACATGCCCTTGGTCACCACTGAGAACTGATCCTGGCGGGGCAGAGAATGGGCAGTGAGGGGCGCTCCCTGCTCCGGGGGTGGGAATTTCCCACCTGGACAGGAGTGGCACCATGGTAATGAGAAAGAGGTCGAGGCATGTGCAGGGGGTGGGGGGTAACACAGCAGTGCTGACTTCCAGAAGGTTCTGGGTCAGAGCCTCATGGCTGCTTTGTCTCGGCTCTGTGTGCCCCAGCCTTCTGGAGCAGCTTGGACCAGGCCAGAGTGGGTGTGGGAGTCGTCCTGCGACCATCTGGCCATGTGTCCCAGCAAACATCCCGCAGCCAGTGAGGAAGAGTCCCCTCCCACCATGCAGGCCTGTCCTGCCCCTGCTTGGAGTGGGCAGAGGCTGTGTGGGGTGCAGCCACTCGGCCAGTGGAAAGCCCAGGTGGGGCGGCAGAAGACTCAGGTCCCCAGGCAACCACCCGTGGGGTTGGTGTGCAGGGAGGGAAGTGGAGGCTGTCCACACACAGGAGCTTCCAACCCAGACATCTTTAATCCACCTGAGGAATCGCTCAGACGGCCACGTGCCGTCCAGTGTGGTGGCATGCAGGTTCCTGGCTACGGTTTCCTCACTGTACAAAACGGCTACTCTAATGACCCTATGGAAATACACATCTTGTAGAAAGGAGGGCATCTTAGCTAAAGGGTGAAAACTTCCCTGGAGACGGGCCTCGGGGAAGCTCAGGCTTGGTCCTCGAGGTGTGTGCCAGCGAGTCCCTGCTGGGGAGGGAGCTGCCACGTAAATTCCTGGTGGATCCCTGAAGTCTCAGCAGCCCCCAGAGGCCGGCGGCTCCCCTCGCGCCCTCCCACCTGTGCTGGGCAGACAGCGCCACAGCCCCCTGGAAGGACAGCTGCACCTGAGTGCCGTGGGCAGGTGGGAGTGCCGGGCGGCTTCGCAGGGCAGTGACTCCTTCGTGGAGGAAGCGGCGGATGCCGGTCAGCCTGGCCAGACGCTTGCAGGCTCACGAGCTCGGAGCCTGGGCTCCTTGGCCTCAGCCACGACTCCACAACGCAGCACCGGGGATTTCAGCACCCTAGTGGGGGCCCTGCCTTCACGCCGAGGCCAGGCAGGCCCTGGGCTGGAGGCCACCTGAGCTGTCACTGCCTCATCTAGCTCCTCATCCTGGCAGTGAAATCTCCCCAAATTCAGCCCTCTTGAAGGGGCTCCTCGTAGCGGGACCCAGGACCCCAGAGGACCGCTTATTTACAGGGGAGGGGAAGGCAAGACTGAGCACCTTTCAAAGTAACTTCTACAAAGGAAAGAGCTAACTGAGGTCAACGGTCTCCCACCCACTGGCTCGGACCCGTGTCCTGGAGGCCTAGGAAAGAGAGGTGATGTTGGAACGTCCGCCGGGGGGCGCCATGATCTTCTGGGCTGTGCGTCTGGCGATGTGATCGTCAGCTTGAGACCCTGAGGACAGGGCAGGGTGGGCGTGTGAGAGAGAGCAGGAGTGTGCTTCGTCCAAGCGGGGGCACAGGGCCCCACCCGCACACACTCAAGGTTAGCTTTGCTCCCCAAGCCCATGTGGCCAGGCAGGTGCCCCCTCCTGAGGCTTTGGGGCCACGGTCAAGTGCCAAGAGATTCCTGAGATCAGTGGGAGTCCAAGGCTGACTCTCGAGAAGCCCATCCTGCCTTGGCCCTCCTGAGGGCCCTGGTGATGGGAGACGCTGCCCTCAGCTTCAAGGCAGAGTTGGATTCTGAGGGACTTGCCCCTGGTCTTACATACCCAGGAAGTGACCAGAGACTACTGTCGGCTCCCCGAGCAGGAGAACGAGACAGGACATCAGGGCAGTTTGGTCCCCGCCCAAGGGTGGGGAAAGAGGAGAGGGTCTGGCTTTGGTTTGCAAGGACAGCCAGGGGCTCCAGGCTTCCAGAAGCAGCTCAGCTCCCAGCACGCTAGAAGCCCAGTCAACACTGTCCAGAGCCCTGCGTGAGCCCTCCCAGGGATTCCAGTGTGCACGCGAGTGCCGTGGACACAGACCCACTCCTCACACTCCATCAGTGAGTCTGGGGCCGGCTGGGCTGGGGGAGATGGGACACAGGATACTTGAGTCCCCAGAGGGGGCCCCTCCACTCACGAGCACCCCACCCGCCGTGCTCCATTCTGCTTCATCACAGCAGCCCTGGGGCAGAGGCTGGGCAGGAAGGGGCCTCCCCCGCTGGCGTGCACAGCCCTCCCTCTCACAAGGCCCCTCACCAGGGCAAGGGTCTCCAGGCCCCACATCCCCACACGAAGAGGCCCTAGCAGTCACTGCCGTGTGACAGGCAGGGTGGGCCTGCAGCGTCTATGGGCACCTGCACCTGAGGCCCGGTACTCCAGAGGACTTGCTGCCCCTCAGGACTGCCCCTCGCCCAGGTGCCACTCACCAGACAGGCTGAATCCTGACTGGTGCAGGTTGCGCACGGGAGGCACGGAGATCTTGCCTGGGCAGGATGCGCGGGCCTGGGTGCCGCCTCCTGGCTTAGCGGGCACCATCACCTCGTGGACCGGCCCATCGTAGAGGCCTCGGGGCACACCGTGGATCTCTGCCAGCTGCAGGATCACGGGGGCGGGGCGTGAGCCAAGCTGCTGAGGGGTCTGCACCCGACTCCACCAGCTCAGGAACCCAGGGCCCTCCAGTGGGGGGGTGCACACCAGCACACACCTCCTCAGTGGCCGACACTTGTCTGCGAGCACACACTCGCCTTCATGTCCACACGCGTCCTCACGCCCCCGCCCCCACAGCTCCCACACATGCAGCGGCCGAGGGTCACTGCAGAGCTGGCACCAGGCTCACTGTGGCCCAGGAGCCCCCCATCCCCAAGGAGGCCCTGAGACAGAGGCTGCGGGTCCAGAGGACAGAGGACTAAATGTGGCTCCCCTCTCTCTAAATGGACTATCCATCTCAGAACTGCCCTGTGCAGCTCCTACCAGCTCCGTGCTGGCCACCCCTGCCCTTCCGTTGTGAGTGCTCTGGGCCTGGAACCCTTGCCAACTCAGACTGATGGTGAGACGGTGTTCCAGGTTAGCTAAGCAGCAGCTGCTGGGGCCAGACAGTCCTGGGGGCAGTGGTTCTGCAGGTTGGAGCCGCTCCCCTCCCCTGACACCAGGGACCAGTGCTGAGCCTGGCCCGGGAGACCAGCTCGCATGTCCAGCCCCAGCCCTCCCCACTCTGAGTTCAGCGCCTCCTCCTGGAGAACCTGAGCAGGGCTGGGTAGGGTCAGCCAGTGCGCGCGGCAGCTGCCTGTACACGTGGACCAGCGCTCTGTGCACGGCGCCCTGTGCGGCGGGTGCCTGTGGGTGGCGTGTGGGTGTATGCACGTGGCAGACGCACGCCTCGGACACAGATGCTCTGGACAAACACGGGAATGACCGTGGGCAGAGGAGAGGCCTGTGACAGGCTCGTACAGACTGCTGTGAGAATTCTACGCTCGTATCCCGCTGTCTACTCCGAGAAACCCCCAGGGTCTGCGCGGCAGCCAAGTGATGTTCACTCTTGGCGAAGTGGTTACAAGTTTGTATTCACGTCTCTGCAGCAACAGTGGATCACCTGGGTAACAAAGTACCCACCTGCCCTCAAGCAGCAGATGCAGCTGGCTGGGAGCAGGGGTCCAGGGCCACGGAGGATCTCCCTGCTCCCCACACCACACACTGGTTGGCCCACTTGCAGCCAACAAGCCCTGGGCACGCGATGGGGCCCCCTGCTTTCCTGACCCTTGGGGACCAGGGTCAGGCCGACCGGGAGGCTCCCCACACCCTGGACGGAGGACCCCAGGGGTCAGGCCTTACCCTGTTGCGAGCCTTTATTCTCTTGTACACAAAGTCTGGAAATGTTTTCCGAGGAATGAAGCGGCCAGCCCCCGGGGTGACAAAGAGGTTCCCGTCTTCCAGCACGACCCTGCCCTGACTAATGACCACTGAGGGGGCTCCTCGGCACTCAAATCCTTCAAAAACGTTGTACTCCACGTTCTGGGGAGAGAGGCGCCAGGGCTAGTGCCCTTCAGCTCCAGGAGCATGCCCAGGTCCACCAGGGTCATGGTGGACCCTGGTCCAGGAGCTCCAGGAGCATGCCCGGGTCCACCAGGGTCATGGGAGGCTGCCTGTGCTGGGGCTAAGACCCCAATGAGGTGCAGCTGAGGCTGCCGGCTGCTGGCATCTGCAGGAATGCCCCTCAACCTCCAGAGTGGCCCAAGTCACATGGTCTTGAAGGACAACGGGAGCAGGTGCAGCAGGACGCGGGCCTCGCGGGCAGGTGCAGAACCCTCTGCTCAGCCTCCTTGTCTGCACCACAGGACGGCCGGGCCAGCCACACACCGTGGGCAGAAGCAGGAGGAGCGGCTGGGCGGGGCTGGGGGCTAGCCAGGGCTGCTGAGAGCCCTGCTGCAGGCGGGGACCATGGTCTCCACCCCCGTGGGCCTGCTGAGGGAGCAGCCTTCCTTACCGAGCTGTGGTTCTTGGCAGAGATGATCTTCGTGGCCCTGGGGTTCCAGATAACCAAGTCAGCATCAGAGCCTACAGCCACTCGCCCCTTCCTGGGGTAAAAATTGAAGATTTTGGCAGCATTTGTACTGGTCACTGCAACAAATTCATTCTCATCCATCTTCCCGGAGGCCTGAGAAGCAAGACGGCCAGCTGAGGGGCAGGGGTGGGGCCCGGTCTCCAGAATGCCATGAGGCCCCCCATCAGGCAGGACCAGGAGGGCACTCGGACCTAGGGAAGCGCTCAGGACTGAGCTGGTGGGGCAGGACACGGCAGGGCAACTGGACGCGACCCGCCCTCACCACCCTGTCTAAACAATGAACTCTTGAACTCTTTAAGAATGCTTGAAATTTCAATTAAAACTCCATGTAAACAGGTCGTCTGAATCTGCAGGGAGGGTAGTGCTGCCCGCAGCTCTGGGCATGTATCCCAGGGGTGGAACAGCAGGTTGGGGGCCCTGGACACAGGACTGGGACTTGGGCAGTCCAACCTCTGCCTCATGACACTCCTGGCTGTGGCCCCGGTTCTGCTGACAGCCCCTCCCTGGGTCCACAGGCCCAGGCCTGGCTCACCACGCATTTCTCCCAGACCACGGACATGCGCTCCTCCACACCGTTGGTGCCCTCGGGGATCAGGGTGAAGTTGTCTTTGCCAACGGCCTTCTGGGCAGTGGTGAAGGTGCAGTGGGCACTGCCTGTCACCTGGAGGTCCCCACTGGGAGCAAGTCAGGGTCAGAGGAGCCAGGGGTCCAGCCTTCCTGAGCTGGCAAGACTGGGTTGGCCCCAGCCCCACAGGGCAGGGGAGCCGTGGGGGCTGAGGGTTCGAGCTGGTGTCTTGGTCAGGGGAGGGCATGGACAGAGCCGCAAGGGGCCAAAGTCGGCAGGTCCTAGGTAGGAAGCCCCTGCTGGGACCTGGGACTCCACCTCCCCACTGCCTGGCTGCCCTGCAGAGCCCAGGGCTCACGCAGGCGAGGAGAGGTGCATGGGCAGGGGCAGAGCTTGCGGGCGGCCCTGGACTTCTGTGGGGGGCTGCTCACCTGGACAGCAGGGAGGTGAGGTGGTCTGCAGTGGTGGGGTCCGGGTTGATGGGGGGCGAGGTGACAAAGGCCGCAGCCTTCGCCCAGTTCTTGCTCCAGTAGTGTGAACCATCAGCACCCAGGCTGGCAGTGATGGGCTCCCCAAAAACAACCAAGCCTGCAGCAAGCCAGGCCTGTGAGAGGAGCCGGCCTGCCAGCCCGGACCCTAGAGGCCAGAGCCCAGCACGGGCCTCGCACTGCCGCTGCCAACACCTCTGCCTCTGCTAGCTCTCCTGGCCAGAGACGGCTTGTCTTCCCTTCTGTGGCCTCCAGCCCTGGACAGGCCAGACAGTAGCCCCAGGGGGCCCTCAGAACAGCAGGCTGCAGCTACTGATAGGCCACTCTCCATACCCAAGGTCTCTGCCCAGGGTCAGGCTGCCAGGCACTCCAGCTGGCCACGGAGCCAAAGGAGCCTCATGCTCTGTGGCCAGCTCACTGCCTGTCTAGCTTGGCCTATTGGTACAGCAGCTGACCAGTCTTGGCCCCCTGACGGAGGGGGCCCCACCAGTGATCAGGGGAGAACCAGGCCTGAAGTAGGGTGGGGTGCCTCAGAGGAAAGCCAGCCCTGCAGCAGGGGCTTCTTGGGGGCAGGAGTGAGTCCCAGGCTAGCCCCCAGACCCCCTCTCTCTGTGCCGGGACAGCCTCATGGGCCCTCTGCCTTGTTAACAGGGTGGGTTTCTCTTTCAGCCCATGATGCAGAAAACAGGTCCAAGAACACACCGCCTTCTCAGAACCGGTCCCAGAAATGAGTTCTCCATGAGACTTGTGGGGTCAGCAGGAGGTGGGGACGTGAAATGTCAGGTCCCCGGTCCTTCCTGAAGGCCTTCCTCTTCTCCCACCACCTCAGTCCTGTGCCCTACCTGGGCCCTCTCCAGAGCCCTGGGTGATTGCTGGGGCTCCCCAGACCCTCTGAGCTCAGCAGCCTTGGGTGGGGACCACTGAGTGCAGCCCCTGCTGAAGACAGCTACAGGATCCCACCTGCCACAGCATGTGTGCCCACCCCGGCTGGCTGGCCATGCTGTGGGCAGGGGGCATCCTGGATGCACAGCAGATGTCAACGTGGGGCTTTTCTGGGGAGCTAGGAGCCTCTCTCTCAGACACACGTGCTCAGCTGGTTCTGCCCCTTGCGATGGGCAGCTGCTGCTCCAACAGGCCAGGGACTCTGGTCCAGCCCCCACCCCTTGTGGGCACCAGGGTGTCTGCATCTCCCTTGGACGGTACCACTGGGTGTCAGCAGGCAGGAGGTGTCCCATCAAGAGGACAGGTCAGGCCAGGCTTCCTTCTGTCAGGCCTGCCCTCCTCACCACTGAGGGCCCTGGAGTTAGCCAGACAGGCATGCAGGAAGGCAGGCCACACTCACCCCTGCGCTTGGCTTGGGCAACCACATCGGCTGCACCCCTGCTCATCACCTTGGTGACATACAGTGGGCAGTTGGCCTGCTTGGCGATGGTGACAGCTCGGTACACAGCCTCGGCCTCCACCTGGGGTGGGTGAGGGAGTGGGCACTCAGGTCACGAGAGGTCCCTGGGCCCTCCTGGCCTGCTGATGGCCCGTAAGATTTTGGGCCCCAAGGGCCACCCTTGGGGTGAGGCCCCAGCCTGAGGCTCAGTGCCTGGTCTCTGGGCTGCCCTGTGCAATCCTCAGGGTCTGACCACACTGCTGAGGTGAAGGCCACAGAGTGACCAGTGGTCACGGGAGGCAGTGGCATGTGCTGGCAGGGGGCTAGGGCTGAGCTGATCTCCACCCAAGTGGTGCAGGCAGTCGGGGTGAAGTGCACTCTGGGGGCGCAGATGCTGGGCACTCTCGGCAGGCACAGACTCACCTCCTCGGGGTGGCTGAGCACGTGGCCCTCAGGGCCAGTGATACCTCGCTCCAGCAGCCGCTTCTGCTCCTGAAAAACCAACAGGTGCCTCGCTCCAGCCCCAGCGGAGCCTGAGCCCTGGTCCTGAAGTCCTTGGCCACAGGCCCTGCTCTCCAAGTGGAGTCCTGGGCCCCAGGGCCTCCCGAATGCCCCGACCATGAAGAACTCAGAGGAGGGTGGGCTTGGGGTGCTGGCCCAAACTGCTGGCTCCTGACTGGCAGGACTGAGACGCCCTGGCCTTGCCCAGCACCTTGTCCCCATGGAGCACCTGTGGCATGAGCATGGGGCAGGGGCCCTGCAAAGTCGGGGTGGACGATCACTCTTCGGCCAGCACTGTGGTCCTAGAGGGACTGTGCAGATCCCTCCTGTGCTGAGGACATGGACGCCGACAGTGGCAGGAACACAGGAGAAGCAGACCCCAAAATGAGCCTCTCGACACGGTGTGCGTCCCCAGCATCCTCCGCCTGCCCCCAGGGTGCTGGGCAAACTCCTGACCCATGACATCCTCCTGACGGTATGGGCTGGGCTGACCATGGAGGTGTACACAGGCCCCTGATGGACTCAAGGCTGGGCAGTGGACAGGGCAGGGACCCTACCTGCTCTCCCTGGGAGTCACCACTGTCCTGTCCAACTGGGGAGCAGGCAGGGCTGAGCCCTCCCGGAAAGTGTTTATGGGTTCAGAATATCAGTGAGCGTGTCGTGTGCAGTGACCCCACAGAGGCCCAGAGGACGACTGGCCTGAGTCCTCTGAACTGCCCAGGCCCCTGCTGCACTGGCACATCTGGTGCCTCAGCCAGAATCAGTGCACCCACCAGATGGGTGTCCCGCCCCACGGCCTCAGGCAGGCTGGGATGTGTGTGAGGGGCAGGGCTGCCACCCCTACAGGGACCAAGTGCTCCCGCCTGCAGGCAGTGGGTCACACCCTCCATCCCCCAGCCCTGCAGCACCTCCTCCACGATGTCCCCGTTCTCCGCGTGCACCTGGGCCACGGCTCCCAGGTCCCGGATGATGCTGAAGATCTCATACATCTGGGAAGAGAAGTGGACGGGGTCCAGTGTCTGCAAGGCTATGTCTGCTCCAGCAGTGGCCGAAGACACCTGGCCTGTTCCCTCCTCTCCACTCCTGCCCTTACCTGGCCGTCAGTACACTGGCACCTGTCCTTGTATGTCATGAAGACCAGGAAGGAGTTCACACCTGGAGAAGAGGCAGCAGGGGGTCAGACGGCCTAGGAGACCTCTGCTCTCCAGAGGGGACTGGGGCTGGGCCTCTCACATGAGAGCTGGGGCTGGCGCAGCCACTCCGAGGGCCTGTCCCCCACACCAGTAAGCTGGGGCATGCGGATGGAGTCGGGCACGCTCCAGCTTCCTCTCCTGAGGTTCAGGAGCCATTGCTCACCCAGGGGCACAGGCAGGTGAGAACCCACACCTGTCTGGCAGACCTCATCACCACAAGACCAGAGCTCTGTGAGGGGCTTGCAGCCTGAGCTCCACCTGCTCTACGGGAAATGTCAGGGCCCAGTCGGGAGGGCTGAGCTCTCGGTTCCTGGGCAGCAAGAGCCCACCCCTCTTCCAGGACCAGGACCTGCATGGTCCCTCTGAGGCAAGAGGCAGCCCTGACCTGTCCACCATCCAAATACACACAGCCTCCTCCACCATGGGCTGCAGTGCTGATGGTCACCGCGCACTGCCGGTAACTGAGTCATCCTGTGCCATCTGGGTTATCCTCCCCATGACCACAGCATGTGACCTGGGGTTTGGGGTCTGTCCTGGAGTATCTGATATCGGCTGTGGGTCAGGGTCAGTCCATCCCTAGAACACTGTCCCAGGACTGCCAGACCAACACCTGGTGGCCCTCTGGCAGGGTGAAGGGGCTCTGCAGGTGCCTGGTTTCCACCTGTGCTCAGAAATGTGGCTGCAGGCCTCCCAAGTCCAATTGAAGACCAGCATGGAGGCAGAGCTGCTACCTGCAGCAAGGTCTCCAGACCCAGAGTGGACAACTGGCCAGCCTGGGCAAGGGAAAAGCATCCTGAGCTCCAAAGGGTACCGTGTGAGGATACTCCATCTGTGGGAACTGGGCATCCAAAGGAGATGGCTTTTACCCGTTGCTCCTTCAGGGCCACAGTGGATGGGCAGCGGTATCTCCTGGGAATGTCAGAGCCTGTGGCCTCCTGAGCCAGGCCAGAGGCCTGTAGCTGGCACATCCTACGTCCTGGCCCGTTCCAGGCCCTGAGCCATGGGCCATGCTCAAAGCTTGATGACAGAGATACATTACAACATTTCATCTTTGTCAAATCGTGATGGAACGCTGAGGTGGTTTTTAGCTTCAGGATTTCTATGGAATAAAACCAACCCTTGCTCATGGATGGGTATGTTTCAGCACAGAGAAAAATGGAGAGATACAGATTTTAAAAGTCCCCTTCTAAAGGGACTAAGGGTCCTGGGAAAATATGTACCACTTTTCCTTCACGCTGGGTGGTTTCTCTTCTAGGGAAGGGGAATCCGAGCCTGGGCTGATTTCTGCACCCTCCGTAGGGAGCATGGCTACAGGATGAGTCCCTTGGAGGGGAGGGCTTCTGATCTAGAGCCTTAGCAGAATCGCCTTTGAGTAACTTCTCCAGCTTCTGCTCCATTCCTGGGCACCTGGTCTTGGGTCAGGTCAGCGGATCCTCAGGAGAGGCCTCCTCCCATCCAGCATGCAGCCGGCCCACAACAGGCAAGCCCAGGCTCCCCCAACCCGACCCCTTAGTCCTGGGCCATGGGAGTGCTGCTCACCCTTGTCCTTGACCAGGGCCTCCAGCTCCTCCTTGGTGCTCTCGTGCCAGCGGGGCACGTCCATGTGCAGGGAGTAGTCACAGCAGGCTGCGCTATCCGCCCTCTCCCGCCACTGCTCGTAGGCCGCCAGCAGGCTCACCCCCGTGTCCGGGAACACGTGGTCCACTGCAGGGGCAGCAGAGTCAGCCAGGCTGCCCACCAGCTGCTTGGTCCCACTACTGCCTCCAGGGGAGATTTGGTTACATGCTCCCAAGAGACCAGAAAACGGATTTGAGGAGGTGCCACAGAGGGAGAGGCCACCTCTGCCCCCAACCTGCATCCCCAGTTCCACATCCACCAGCCTCTCTATGGGCAAGGCAGTGAGTTCAAATCACCCCACTCCGAAGGAAACTGTTGCACCCCAGGAAGTGCGAGCGGCAGCCAGGGGCTTTGCCTGGCCTCCAGCACCAGTGGGGCCCATAGAGGGAGCGCTGTCCATGGTGCTGGCCCCGCATGCTGTAGGCCTGCCCCATGGTGCCCAGCGGGCCTCACCGAGTCCACACACACCAATGGTGCCCTCCCAGCCCCTGCACATGGCTACTGTGCTGCCTCCCACCCCTGCTCACTGGCCTCCCTTGGGACGTGCCAGGGAAGAGCTGACTGGGGCCACCAGACAAGAAGACGCACCCTGGGGCAAGCAAGAGCTCTGCCTCCATCCTGCATGCCTTTCACAAGGGGCTGCACACATCCCAGTACTCAGACCACAGCCAGACCCCCTGGAGGGGGCTGCCTGCCTTGCGACCCTCGCTGCTCACACCTCCAGCCCCATACATGCCCCTGCATTCTGTCAGCCTTGGTCAGATCGCTGACCGGCTATTGTTCCTTCCCTTGAGGACTGAACAAACCAGACCAAGCTGCAATGGTAGCCATGGTTGTGTGTCACCGTGAAGTGCCAGGGTCTGCAGGGTGCCCTCCTGGCAGAGGCAGCAGCAGCATTCACTGTGTCGTGCACACAGACCTCACTCCCCAGGAGAGTGCTCCTCCCCTGCCCTGCTGCACGGCTCAGGAAGGGACATGGGGCCAGGTTCCGGGAGGCTTCTCAGACTACAGAACAGACGGCCGAGCCCAGCACCATGGGGCCCACGGCTTTCCAGGTCACAAGTGTGAGAACAGGTTGGGCTGAGGGCTTGTCCTGGCTCCTGACCTCACCATAGGCAAGTTCACGGTGGCCCAGTGGGTTCATCACACAAGTTTTTAAACAGGGCTCCTCTGCTGAGCTTGGGGGTCTCAGTGGGAGCCCACGGACCACAGCCGCTCAGGAAGAGGCATCCTGGAGCACACAGCTCTGTGGAAACAGGAGCTCTGGCTGCCGTTAGGAATGATGAGCCCTGCTGTCCGCTGGCTCCCTAAAGCCCCAGCCTCCACCTGTCACTGTCCCCTCACATCTCTGACAGAGGCAGGAGGACCGGGGCCACACTGCACACTCCTCCCTGGTCCAAGGCATGCAGGTTTCCCTAGCCCCAGTCACTGGTCTGCTACCAGCTCTCCAGAAGCAGCGACTGAACACACATCCATTTCCCCCCCCCCCCAGGACTGCCAGGCGCCTTCCTGAGCTGGCCAAGGCCAAATGGCCCAGAATGGGAAGCAGGAACAACAGGAAGCACCCAGGGTCTCCTAGCCTGCACTCTGAGGGAGAAGACGGGACTGGGAAAACCACAGTGTGCAGCACCCTCCCCAACACACCCGGCCGGATGCTCGCTGGCCTCCCTCAGTGAGGGAGGCCCAGACACTCACGGATCATGGTGGTCCCTCCTGCCAGGGCCGCCTTGGTGCCTTGACAGAAGTCATCAGCCGGGGTCATGCCCAGGACAGGCATGTGCAGTCTTGTGTGGACATCCACTCCACCAGGAAGGACCATCAGGCCATGGGCATCGATGGTTTTGATGCCCCCAGGGACAATGAGGTTTTCTCCAATTTGTCTGAGAGCAACAAGGAGATGCCGTGCTGTTCACAGAGCGTCTGGATGGAATCTGAAGGGGCTCTGAGGAAGGGCAGTGGCCCTGGGAAGTGCTCGGGCTCCTGTCCTTGAGGATGAGGGCAGGACCCCAGCCCCCACTCCCAGCTCCTTCAGAGGCCAGAGAGAGCAGTCTCCCACACAGCGGCTGGAGACGGGCCGTGCTGAGGCCCGCCTGCACAGATGCTGTTCTCTGGTTTCCCACAGGCTGCCTTACTGACCAGCTGCTGGAGCCACCTGACAGTTACAGCAGCGGAGTGGACAGGCTGCTCCGTAAATATGTACTAAGCACCTACTGTGAGCCCAGTAGCCTACTAAGTGCTGAGATAACCCAAAGAAGCTGTTCTTGTCTCCCAAGACCCAGGGACTGTCAAGAATGTCACCCCCAAAGCCAGACTGAATCACAGGCACCCATGACACTGTTTCCAGGGAAAGGGGTTTGGGGAAAGAGCAAAGCGATTACACAGACCTCATCCAAAGTTAACTGCCTGGGGAACTGGTCAGCAACGCACACGTGTGACCAGTGAAGAGGTTGTGAGTAGAAACTTACTTAATCAAACCATCTTCCACATACAAATCCGCATGAAAGGACTGGTCATCATTCACAATCTTCCCACCTTTGATCAGAAGGCGGTCACTCTAGTAGAGAGAAAACACGGATGCTTTTTCTCCAGAATGAGTTACTCAACACTTTTACTGAGACTGCTTCCCCTGGAATCATGAAGGAAACAGCTGGGCACGACCTGGAGACATAAAAACAAGCTCCACCCCTGCACCCGCGCCTTGTACCCCAAAACGGAGCGCTCAGAGGCAGAAGCCACACAGAGTGGTGCCAGGAGGTGTGGGGCGGGGCAGCACAATAAGCAGGATCCCACCCTGGATGCTGCACCCAGTGGGGAGACAGATGAAGCAAGAGAGCACGTGTGCGAGATCATCAGACTGTGACGGATGCGAAGAGCACAAAGAGGTGACATGACGGGAGAGAGCGGAGGCGGCTGCCGGGAAGGAGAGAGGCCTCTGAGGGGCTGGACTGGAGGCAGTGCCGTGCGGGGGTTCCGGGTCAGGAAGCACCCTGAGCAGGAGAGTGCATGATTGATGTCACACCCCCGGAGGGCTGCAGCCTTGAGCGGGGAGGGGCAAGAGACCGGGGCAGGACCGGTGCAGGCAGGGTGGATGGGCAGGGCTGGAGAGTCCAAGGGCTGGCAGTGGGGACATAAGCAGCTCTGACCACGACTGGAGGATGCTGTAAAGGGACGGCCTTGGCTACGGGGTAGGGAGTGGACTGTGGAGTTGAACAAGGAGACCGGGTTCTGCCTGGGTGTCTGAGGTTGTCCAGGTAGATAAGGGTTATGGAGGAGCAATGGATTCCAGGGGGCCTGGGATTTGCAGGGAAGCGCTTGCTGGTGGAAAGGCCACGGAGAGAAGGGAAAGGAAGCCAGCGGTGACCACGGGTTCTGGCTACCTGGAGGCACTCCAAGTGGGTGAACCAGGTGCCAGGGAGTGAGGCCAGTTCTGTGGGCTAACCTCACTGCTGTGGCAGTAGACAGGGATTGAGTCCAAGGCTTGGCAGCCACAGAACCACTTCTAAGAATGCTACCAATGGTCAGGAAGAGGAGCTGGGCAGAAGCCGGGTGTCATCCGTGGGATTCTGCATGGCCATCAGAGGGGCCCGCCTCGCCTCTGTGGTGGTGAGGACAGACTCACAGAGGAGGACAGAGGACCAGGCACAGGAGGTCAGGAGTGGTGAGAGCGCACTTCCTTCTAGACCACCTGCACTTACAGAGGTGCTGGCCTCGGCCCACCGTCTGCCTGAGGCCAAGAGAGCCACCTGAGAGCAGCAAGAACAGCTCTGGGAGGCGGAGGGCAAGGCACCACTGTCCTCAGACATCTGACCCGTGGTTTTTAGGTTGCATATTGGTTGAACAAAATCAAAAGAATATTTTGTTGACTCGTAAAATCTTACAAAATTCACATTTCAGTGCCAACAGATGGAGTTTCTTTAGAAACTGCCCGTGACTGTCTTTTCCAGGACTGCTCAGGTGTAATGGGAACAATGTGGTCCACAGAGCTGAAAACGCTCCCTGGCCTGTACAGAAGCAGCTGGCCAAGCCCATCCCCACCTCACCCTGCAGGCTCTACGGCCCATTGGGCCCATGGCCACTGAGCACTAGCCTCAGCCAGGACCCATCAGAGCCACCCGCTGCTGGGCCCCTGCAGCCAGGTTCAGGCCAGGCTGCTGCCCCAGCCAGGACCCACCCACCTCCCCACGGACCAGCTCATTCTCAGCAAACACTGGAAGATCCAGCCAGAAAAGGGAAGGCTTGGGGCCGGAGGAGACTTATGATCTGGGGTTTCTGTTCATGTCCTCAGTTTTTAGGCAACAGAACTTGGATTCTGGGGTCTCTCCTGGGTTTGGAGTCAACAGGAATGAGCTGGGCTGTAGTGGACACTCAAGATACCCCATCAGGATGGGTGAAACTGCTGGTCAACAGCCCAGCCTCCTCCTAGGCTCTGCTGCTTCACCACCTTGGAGGGTTCTCTGGCTGTCCCCACACACCACCTGCCACCCGAGTGCCAGCTGGCTGATGGGGCTTCCTCCTCAGGCCTTGACCCTGTAGGGCAGTGGGCAGTCTTGAGGCAGGAGGCCCTCCTGTTCAGGCAGAGGCAAGTGGAGAGACTCTTTCCTCTTTGAGTTTCTCAGGAAGGAATGAGACCTCTGAAGGCTACTGGCCTACATGTCAAACAGATTCCACCGCCCAGAGTTGGGTCTGGGACCCTAGGAGACTCCCCTCCGCTCCCCTTCCTCGGGTTCCCAGCCGCCTCTGTGGGGAGGCTTTGTTTCCTGGGAAGGCGGGGTGGACAGCTGGACCTCCTCCTCGTGGTGCCTGTGGGTGTCTGGGAGGGGGATCTGTCCCGCCAAAGGCTGGGGTTGTAGGTTGTGGTCAGTGGTGAGTGCTCGCCTCTCTTGGAATGTCCAAACCTGGACTTCCCGGAGGGGTCCAGGGGCCTCCAGGGGCTCTCGGCCAAGCGGCCAGGGCTAAACCGCTTTGTTTCTGACAAAGAGCTCCCGACGCCACAGAGGCGCGTCCAGGGGGCCAGCGGGCGCCGGGCTAGGCCAGGAACAGCACCTGCGCGTCCGGAGGCCCAGCGGTCAACAAAGGCCTCCAACGCCAGCCTTCCGGAGAGCAGATCTCTCTGCCCAGTCAGCCCACATCATCGTCCGCCCGGCCCCGCGGGAAGACAGCCACCTTGAGCTTCCGGCGGCAGGCGCTCGAGGCCCTGGGCTCTTCCCAAGAGCACTGGAGGCTCCGGAAAGCGGGCGGACCGGGCCTGCGCGCCCGCTCCGCACGGGGGTCCCGCGCGGCCTCGCGGTCACTCTAGTCGCGAGACTGGTATAGCGCCAGCGCCGGGACTGAGCTCGCGCGGAGGCGGAACCACAGGCAAGACCAAGAGGGCCCGCCCCGCATACAGGCCCATTCTGGGCGGCGGGCAGGGGGCGCCTAGCAAGGCGCGGGCCTGAGCCGGGCTCACCGTGATCCGGGGGATGCTCTTCTTGCCCTGGAAAGACATCCTGTTCTGCAGGCTGGCCTGATCCCTGGCACGGGCAGCGCGAGCGCGGGCGAGTGAGCGGGGACACGCGGAGAACGGCGTGCGCGCGGGGCGCTGAGCCGCTGAGTGCGAGCGCGCGGGGCGAAGGGCTCGGGTCCCGGCTGCTGTCTCCGCCCCTGTCCCCGCCCTCGCAGCGGTGTTATTTGCATTTAGGCCCCGCCCCGACGCAGCTCATTTGTATTCAGGCCCCGCCCCGTGTCAGCTCCCCTCAACCTCCCAGCCCAGCGCACCCAGTCGCTGCCCGCTAGCGTCTCTGCACCTGGAACCCGTGCGTGCTGAGGCGGTAGGAGGAGGACTGTGACCTGGCCCTGACTCCGTGCACAGTTTGCACCCCGGGAAAGGGGTGGGGGAGGTCGGGAAAAGTCCTGCCAGACCCCGCTCGTGGCCTCCCCTTGGTGACTTGACACAGCCTGGGTTTAAACCAAATCCCGCTTCCAGCCGGCGCCGTGGGACCCCGGAGTGCGTCCGGAATATGTCTCTGACCAAGGCCGGCCTGCTCTGGGTAGGGCCTGGGCTGGGGAGTGAGCTCCAGGTAGTGTCCTGGACCTCAGGACCTCGTGGGTGTTCCATGAGCGGCCGCGCGAAGCGGGGCGAGAGAGAAGGGGACAGACAAGTTGGAGAGACGAACAGATAAAGAGTGCGGCAGAGAGAAACAGAGATGGAATGAGGACTGCGAGGCCAGGCCCGGTTGGGGTCGCAGGATGAAGTCCAGGTCCCCAGGGCAGAGGGTGGAGGATGCGCTCCAAGCCCGCGCTGTGACTGTGCGGCGTCTCAGGGAGTCTCGGCCCGCATCCCACCCGCACGGACCCCTCAGCGTGCGTCCTGGATCCTGCAGCCTCTACCTGCAGAGGGCCGCCGGCTGCCGGGACCACACCGGGCCACGCTCGGTGACTGACCGCGACTACCGGATCATCTACTTCTGGCTCGCCGGGTCCCTCCGAGCGGCCGTGTGGTTCGCGGAGAGGATCGTTGGCCCGAGGGCTCTGGTGACCGCCCCGCCGCACGTCCAGGGGCAGCGTCTTGTTCTCAAAGGCATCCTCCACGCAGCCGAAGACACCGCCGAGCTTGGGCCTGGCTGGAAGCTTAGCAGGCCGGTGCGGACGCAGTGCGGTCATGGCGGGAGTTGGCGCCAGCCCGCTAGGTACCTCAGCCCCCTGCAGGAGATCGACGCTGCATGCGGACTGGGTTGGCTGGCGGCCTCCTCTTCTCCCCGCCCCCCACGACCCCCAGCCACCCAGCCCCGGCGAGTAGCTGGCGCTGTCCAAGCAGCGGGTGCTGAGCACGTCGCTCCTGGTTTAGGGAAGCGGCTTGCCCTCCGGGCACAGGTGGGCTCGAACTTCCGCTCCACACAATGGAGGCGAGGTTGTGGGGAGCTCACCTAAGAGCCGCTGTCTACGGCAACACCCGCCACCCTCCAGTCCCCTTATGAGAGCTCACATCCGCAAGTGGACCCTCTGGGGAGGCGCCGCAGTAGCAGCTCCAGACCTCCCTTAACCCAGGTAGAGATTTGGTTGAGACAAGGCAGAGGGGTCTGCCCAGAGATCACAGGGCGATGCCCTTATTCTATGGGGTCCAGCAGCGACTGATTTGGAACGGAAAGACCCCACCCGGCCTTTCCATTGTCAGTACAGCGCACACTTCAGAGCCCAAACTCGCACAAAGAGCCACTGCGGTGCTGGTTACCTGCTGACATGAGCATGTCAGGAAGCAGAGTCCAGCAACTTTCCCAGACCCTTGTCTTACTCTGGAATTCCACTCCCCCAAACCAATGGATAAGCCCCTTCACTCACCCATGTGTGGTCTCTTTGATGAGCATCGTGCCTCTCCTCATGCTTTCTAAAGTCATTTGAATTCTTTTTCTGGTTTGCATTTGACAGAAGTGTGCTGACCTCAACCAGGTGCCACCAGGTACCTCTGATTACAGAGGTGTTCCCCTCAGGTGTCTTTAGATTCCTGGGACAAAGTTGCAGGTAAGGCCTGTGTTCCCTCCTCGGAAGGCTGAAGGGCCAGATCCCTTTCTGGCAGGTAAGAGGCTTTTTTCCCCCCCCAGAGAATGGACACAGAAATGCAGAAATGGCTAATATAACCCATAAGCTCAAATTTTAATAATCCTTAGGGGGACTTACTTTGATATTCTAAGATTTAAAATGATTTTTATTAAAACTGTACAATAATTTACAAATGAGTAAAAATTCTCTGGTATATATCATAGGAATCACAATACAAAAATATGTGTAAAATTTCATAGTTGATTACCATACAAACCTAGGTTAGGCCTGTGAATGCTGTTTAGCACTGAACAGAAATCACATGTTTAGAATGTGGTTATTAAGGAATTTCCTCAGAGAGCACAAATACTAACTGGCTTCTTGACATGAGAAAACAAGTCTTGTTCACTTTTGCATAAATTTACAATAAAGCTTTTTAAAAAATATACAGTAAACAAATATATGCTTTGATACAGATATTCACATGATTTTCCTGAGCCTGAACTTAAATTCATTACTGTGTTAAAACACACAACCCAGCTTGAGGTTTCAGTGATGGACTGATGGTAAGTGCTGATCAGCTCTCCATGCCTCAAAGCCACGCGCTCCCCCACCCCAACTCACCAGTGTTCACAAGCTGCGTAAGGCACTCAGGTTTCCTGAAGGCAACAGATTCTGCAAGGGCAGAAGGCTCGAGACACAGTCTGGGCCTTCGCACTGGAGCCCTAGACCGTGGGTGCAAGGCCAACCCCACAGGGGTCCACCAAGGAATCTGCAGCCTACGTGGATTTCCAGTTTAGGTAAACCGAACACTTGGGTCCCTCTGCTGAGCACACAGCACGGCCAGGTTGGTGACTGCTACTGGAATATGATGTGACTGTCCCTGTCTCAGTGACGCCGTAAACACCCTGGCGGCATTTCAGGATACTTTCTCTTGCCCCATCAGGTGGTGCCTCCCATGCAGATCTCTCCTGTTTGAGGAGCTAGCAGGAAGAGCCCAAATGCTCAAGGAAATGCAGTCCAGCCCACTGTTTGGAATAACAGGTGTGGCGTGGGGTTTAGAAAATGCACCTTATTTCAAAACACTTGAGCTCTTCAGACACTCGTCACCAGCCCAGCAGAATCAGTGATAAATGCTAATATTTGCCTTTTTTTTTTTTTTTTGGCAGAAGCCCAGTTCTGATTTCGTAATCAGATGAAGAGAAGGTGCCTCTGACATATGAATGGGAGCAATGGTATCGAAGGAGGAAGGACAGTCCCAGTGTGTGCTTTTAGGAGTGTGGCGGGGTGCCGGTTCAGTTTGGTACATGGGGTGTTATTTAAAACATTCAGCAGCCATTTTCCTTTCCTATGTACATACTTTTACATATAAACAATAACAACTTCATAAGCATTTGTACATATTTACATGCATCTCCTTCCTGTATAATTAGCCTTTGAAAACAAAATTATAGAACTGTGATTTATAACGTCTGGAGGGGTAGGAGGGCTTACCAAGCCTTCAGACCTACACCCAACATGCAAATCACAATGATCTCATCAATCCAGAGGGATTTGAATTTGGGCAAGTCTCAAAGTACATCTGTAGATCCTAATCAGCTGGTGTTCTCTTGCAGGTACACACTGGAACCAGCCCCAGCAGCTCCTGCAGAGGCAGCCAGGCCGGCAGGGAGCCAAGTGGAGTTATCTGTGGAAACTGGCACTGCAGAGTCCTTCAGACTTGACCCCACAGTTCATCCCTGGTTCTGTGACAGCTTTTACTAATTCAGGCTATTGTTTGCCATTCCATTCTGAGTACAATCAATGGACCAAGAGGGTGCAGTCTTTAAAATGAGACCAACCCATGCACAGAGGCTGAATAAGAGCTCAGACTAGAGACAAATCCTGACATCAGGCTTAGCTAGAGAGGCACTGATCTGGGCCAGCATCTTGGCCAAGTGAGTCAGGAACTGGCTTGAATGACAACAGAAAGGACGGGTCCTTCTTGGACGAGTGCAGTTAATAGTGCATTTCCCAACAGAGATTCTGCACCCACCCAAAAAAAGCATATCTGTCTGATCCTATAAGCTTTCCCTGATTTTCACCTAGGGAACCATGCCTGGTCCACCACCACTCTGCCATCAGCACCAGAGTGGAAGATTTCTTCTGACACAAATATAAAATGAACCTAACACTTTCAGACAACATAGCCATTCCTCCCTCCAGCTACTAGCTTTAAAAACATCCTCATGCAATGCTGCATGTTACATGCACTTGTGGCTGCGTATCTCACTCTGTGCATCAACTTCTAGGTGCTCAAAAGGGCTCCCATCCAGGCGCTGTGCTCCAGTGCACGTGCACAAACCCTCACACACACACCCCTTCTTGGTTCAGCTCTAGAGATGGTGACCTTGGACCACTGCGGACATGATGGCAACAGGACCGCCTGGGAACAGGGAGCCAGTCTTGTTCACATGCTGCACTTCCGGGCTGTGGACAGGATCCCCCAGCCGGAATGGAGATCACTCAGAGCTGCCTTCATCAACGTGCCGTCTTCTCCTGAAAGAGTGGACACGAGTACCCTCTCAGTTAACGTGTCTGAAGCACACCAGGGTGTGCACACGGGGGCTGTGTGCAGGAGGAGCACGGGGCAGAGGCTCTGATCAGCCTGGCTCTGCACATGGACAGTGGGGTCCCCAGGGGTGCTGGCTCTATGGACCAGCACAGCTGTGGTGCCGAGGCTTGAGCCTCCAGCCAGGAGATGCCAACGGCTCTCCCAGGGGATCATGTGCTTGCAGACGAGTCTGTGCTCCTGGGGAAGCCAGCTGCAGCAGGGGCCACAGTGGCCAGGGAAGTCACCTGCATTTCCACCAATTTCATTGCTTCTTATCATTTAGAATGTGGGCCTCTGCCAGGTTCTAGATTTCTTATGGCCTTCACAGTTTTGAACATTTTTGAACAGGTTCTAAACAGTTGCTGTTAGAAGCAAGAAGGAGTGGGCCCTGGGTCCACGTGGGGGTGAGGGGCCCACCTCCAGGCCGCAGGCAGCAGGATCTGCAGTTTCGGATCCAGGGCAGTAGGAAGGTTATTCTGATTTTGGTTTTTCAACCTGACTTCCAAGCAGGGGGATCTTTCCTTGCACAGAATGAAAACAAAAGTGTCCACATCACACAGACCACCACACCCCCACCCTGTGCGGGAAACTGCTGCAATCGAAATCACGTGCTGCTCTCTGTGCGCGTGATGAGCTTCCTTCTAAACAGGTTGGTACCAAATCGCCTTTTCTTAGAATGTCCAGCCAGCCCCAAGGAAAGCTGAAGCCCAGAGAGACAGAGAGAGCACCCAAGGTGCCCCTCCAGGCTGAGCGAAGCCAGGTCCTGGCCCCACCTGTCACCACATGGCTGCCCCTCCGAATCACAGGATCACCTGCCCAGGGCGTGAGCTGCACACATGCAAACATGGCAGAGAGTCTTGTCAAAAGTACAGCATGCCATTTCTAAATGGTCACTCCCCAGATTGTGGGACCACAGGGCATTGGCACCTGTGTCACTGGACAGTCCCAGAGTCCATTGCGCCCACT
Organism: Sciurus carolinensis; assembly: GCF_902686445.1. Lineage (NCBI taxonomy): Eukaryota > Metazoa > Chordata > Mammalia > Rodentia > Sciuridae > Sciurus > Sciurus carolinensis. Next base: position 175,457,725 of record NC_062217.1, on the reverse strand, counting down.
CTCCACCATCCTTCATTCACGGCCACATGTGCCTCACCCACGAGTGCACCACACCGCACGACGCTCATGCTCCACACGCATGTGCACGCAGGCATGCCAGACTTGGTTCTGCCTCCGGGTCCCAGGCTCCCTGAGCCCCTCCGGCCCTGCCTTCTCCAGTTCCGCCTTCTCTGGGGACGTGACATTCTCTCCCCCAACCCCCATCCCCAGTCACTGCCTCACACAGGCAGGCAAGGTCTCAACCAGACTGGAGCCACACAAGTGATCAGGAGTGAGGCCATCTCGCCTGCCTGACTCGGTCTTGATGGCCTACAGGGCTTCTTTGCTTCCCATGCAGGCCGTGGGCCGATGCTCGGTCAGCCTCTCAACTCCTTGCTTATGAGTGCCCTTGTGGACGGGGGCCTGAGGCTGCTGTCCACAGAAGGGCCTGCCTGCCAGTGGCCCTGGGCTGGCATCTGAAGCACCGAGTGATAAGGCTAGGCCTGCCTAGACCATGCAAGTGATGTGACTCAAACCCAGCTCTCCTTCTGGGGCCTGGCACTGCAGTGGGTGGGGTGCCCCTCTGAGCAGCCCCAGTAAAGGTCCCCAACTCTGCAGCTCATCGTTCGCAGGGAAAAGGGGCAGGAGCTGATCCTGAAGGGCTGAGAAGGCATGAGAGGAGGCTGGCGGGGTGCATGGTGTGTGCTGGAGCTGGTGCCTCCGGCAGAGGTGGAGACCCACGCTTCCTGTGGTGTGACGTGTCAAGACGGGACCAGCTGGAGCCACAGTGCTGCCCGCTCGGAGGGGGCGCATCTCCTGCAGTTTGAACGAGGGCCGTAGTGAGGACAGGCCAGGTGTGGGAGCCTGATAACCAGGTCATGGCTCTGGCTCATCTTGTGATAGAAAGTGAGTGCGGCAGGGTGACAGGGGCGGCAGGTGTCCGGCTGCACCACAACCCGGCTGGTGGCAGGTCCCAGCGACAGGCCCCACACCCACCTCTGAGAGCTGCAGAGGCGGCACCCGTCCGTCCGTGCGGAGGGGAGCTGTGCACACGGGCTGGGGAGCAGCGTTCTGATTGATGTCAGAACAGAGCTGCGGAGCAGACCCCGCCGTCTGTGTTTGCACTGGGGATTTCCACGGGGTCTCAGCTGATGGGAAACACCAAGCTGTTGGCAGAGAGACAAGCACCACCTTGTGGGCCGCAAAGAGGCAGCTTGGATCAGAGCCAGCTGCAGACGGTGCCGCCATCTCCACAAGCGCCAGACCCACAGCCTCCCCAGGGCTTCCGGAGATGCGCGATTGCAGGGTTCCTGGCAGGGCGAGCCTGCAGCCTGGAGCTCCCCTCTGCCCCAAAGGCTGTCCCGCACGCCCAAACCAGTCACCTCGCTCGAGCACACGGCCAGCTGGCAGGGTGCTGCAGGGGGGTGACAGAGCCTTCCTCACAAGCTTACTCAGGGAGAGCGCAGCAGACTTGTCCAGACCACCAGAAAGCACGCCACGGCAGACAAGACCCCCTTGACGACCTCAGCAGCCTGAGCCGATCCTCCCCTCCTGGCTCTCTGAGGGGTCTCTCCTCAGCCCTGAGACAGGCGCCAGCGCTGCATCAAACTCCTGCCCGCCAGCCTCATCTCTGAGGTCACCCCCTGCCCTGCACTCATGGAGGAGAGCCCCTGAGGCTGGCACGGATGCTGGGAGGCCCTTCTGTCCCAGGGCGGAACATGACCATGCTGGGCCCTGGGCCTCCCTCTTCCTGGTTTCACAGCAGTCTAATGAGTAAGTAATAAAGACTGTGGACGCTTTCACAGAGCAGAGAGCAGGTGAGGACCTGGCCCCAGGACTCTTTAGTGCTACAAAGTTCAAATCTCCCAAGTCAAGTCGACTGGGCCAATAGAATGTCCAGGCATTCAGCCAAACATTCTGCATGCCTCTGAGGGTAACATCACAACCCGCTGACTGAGTCAGGGGGATGGCCCGCCAATCCATGGAGGGTCTGCAGAGACCAAAAAGGCTGGGTGTGGGCCTCCTCCTGTCTGCTTTGAACCGGGATGTCAGTCTTTTCTGGAATTCAGACTTGGATCAAAGGTGGGCTCTCCTGAGTCTCCAGCGTGTTGACACAGGTCTTGGGCTCTGAGTCTCTGTGATTGATTTGCAGGAGCCAATTCTCAAAATCCATCTCTCTCCCACCCATAGACACACCCTGAGCACCTGCCCTTCAGCAGGTGGCCCTTCCCTCCAGCAGGTCACAGCACCTGCTGGTGGCTGAGAGAGGGCAGCAGTAGGGCCTGACTCCAAGGCCATCCCTTTGCCACACCACCAGGGATCCAGCACAGACAGCCGTGCCGCAGACCCACTGGAGGACAGGTGGCAGGGAGGGAGCCTTGGAGCACTAAGACCCCAAACTGCACAGCATATGACTGTAAGGAAATTCAAACAGAGAGGGGAAAGGACATTTTAGCCACTATACAAACCCCAAACCCAGCAAAGAGGTCTCTTCCCATTAGAGAGTCCACTGTCCCCCAGGGGTCCAGGAATGCAGAGCTGGAGAGAAGACACTGGTGCTGGGACCCGGGAGAGCTGCTCCTCGGAAAGCGCCAGGAGAGCGTGAGGGTCTGGGACCCACACCGAGGACCAAGGCCAGACTGAGGTGGGGATGGTGACCACACCCATGGGGAGCAGGGCAGGGAGGTGGGGAGGGAGGAGGGTGGGAAGCAGGAGGTGGGAGGCACCTTGGATGGGCCTCTCCCGGGACTCCGGAGTCAGGGGAGCCCAGGGAGAAGGCGTAGACACCACCAGCTTCACAGCCTCCCTGGTGACCTGGAGACTCCGGCCTGTGACTCCACCAGATGCCTGTGCTCAGAGCCCTGGCCCAGCTCCAGCGGCCTCAGCAGGAGGCTGGCCCCAGCCCCTTGCCTGCTGGCCGTTAGTGACACCTGACCTCATGTGAAGCTCCCTGGACAGGGCTGGCAATGGGGAGCAGGAACTGTCCTGGCTCAGAGCATCTCTCAAGTCAGGGGAGACCCTGACTGGGAGTCCTGGCAGAGTGGGGGTGTCTTCCTCCTGCCTCAGTCCTCACTTTGATGTCTGCCAGCTGGTGGACACAGCTGCCTGATCCCTTGGCCCTGGCCAGCCCTCTTACTGCTTTTGTGACTCTCCACTGCCCTGACTCTCCTGAGCCCCCATTCACTAGCTGTTCTCCCTTTGAACACTGACCCTGCAGGACTCAGAACACAGGCGGACCCCAGGTCAGCAGTGACGTAGCACCTGCTTTCAAGCATCTGTGTACCTATGACCAGTTCTGCTGAGGAAGCCGTCAGCTGCAGGCAGGCAGGGGCTCACTGACCTGAGCAGGAAGGAGGAGGGCTTGGGGGAGGAGGGGGGCACACTGAGGGTTCCCTAGCTTTGTCCTGGAGCCCTCCCAGTGCAGAATCCTGGGTCAGCTGGCCACAGCCTCACTCCTGCCACTCCCTCCTGCTAGAAAGAAATGTCCACATCACTTGCTGCAGAGAGCACAGAGTGCACAGGACTGCCCGCCTCACCTGACCTGGCCAAAGGGGAGAACTGCTGATCAGCACAAAGCAAACGGAGCTCCGTGAGACAAGGGCAGGGCCCAGCGTCCTTCCTGAAGACCTGTGACTGACAAGATGTCCACTGCCGAGTCTCGGGACTCAGCACTCCTGACCACACCACCTTGGCACTGAATGAAGTCTTCCTGGCCAGCCAAGGCCTGCTGCCCATGGACTCCTGGGCAGGACCTGGGCCCTGAGCTCAGCCTGCCAGGTGCCTGGCTCCCCCTGCAGCACAAACCTCTGACTCCTCCCTGGAAAGCAAACCTCTGGTCCAGGCCTGCAGGTGGGTCGGGTCTTGGCCTGCTGACATGGTGGTGTCCAGATACTGGCTGGACACTCTTCTGGGTGTGTCTACAAGGGATGAGAGCTTGACCCAGGAGACACAGTGAAGGTGGCCCTCCCAACACGGGGCCTTGTCCAGCCCCGGAAGGCCTGGCTGGCATGGAGATGACGCCTTCCTGTCTGACTGGGGCAGACCGCAGGACTCTGCCCTGGGCGTGGGGCCTCCAACTGGACTGGAGACCGCAGGACTCTGCCCTGGGCGTGGGGCCTCCAACTGGACTGGAGACCGCAGGACTCTGCCCTGGGCGTGGGGCCTCCAACTGGACTGGAGACCTCAGGACTCTGCCCTGGGCGTGGGGCCTCCAACTGGACTGGAGACCGCAGGACTCTGCCCTGGGCGTGGGGCCTCCAACTGGACTGGAGACCGCAGGACTCTGCCCTGGGCGTGGGGCCTCCAACTGGACTGGAGACCGCAGGACTCTGCCCTGGGCGTGGGGCCTCCAACTGGACTGGAGACCGCAGGACTCTGCCCTAGGTGTGGGGCCCCCAACTGAACTGGAGTTACTTATCTGCTCCCTGGGCTCCGGCTTGTGGGCAGCAGGTCATGGACTTCCAGCTCCCTCTTCAAATATCTCGCTCTGGACATGTGACTGCAGGTGTCCCATGGGTTCTGCTTCTCTGGGGGACCCTGACTCACCGGGACTCACTGGCAGGGCCATGCCAGGTCATTCCTGCTTCCCTCTTGGTGGGGAAGGCTGGGGCTCCAGAGGAGCTGCCTGGCCCCTCCTCTCCACCACACTGCTGCCATAACAGAGGGGACCCTGGCTTTGAGACCCTCACTCAACTCCAAGTGACCATCTTGAGTGGGAAGCAAGGGAACCCACCCAGCTGCTTCCCATGAGTGACGGCAGATGAACTGTGACGTGGGACATGGGGACAGCTGGGGAGTGGAGGAGCCCTTAGTTCTGTCCATTGCCCTCTGGGGACCCTGGTGGCCTCTTTTGGCCCCTTTTGCAGGGATCCAGGAGCCAGCAGGCTGGGTCTTCCTGGACAGGTGACCTGGAGCAGACCCAGGTGACTGCTGCAGCTGGAGGGGATGCACCTGAGGCGTCCATCCAGTGAGAAAGGAGGAAGGTGGGGAGAGCCAGGAGGCAGGCCCGGCACGGGAGGAGGGGAGGGGAGTGAGGCGCCAGGCCAGACAGAGGGCGCTGGGTGCGCCCAGGTGCCCTTGCTTGAAGGCTGAGCCAGGTCTCCTGGAAGAGGGCACACTGTGGACTTCTGTCCCCACCCATGCTGGTTATGGGAAGGTGTGTCCTCAGCATGGAATGGCCGTGGCTCTGTGGCCACATGGCCCAGGAGGGCCCTGGGCTGCTGGCTTCTTCCTGGATGCCTCTTGCCTCCATCTGCTTGACCAGTTGGTGGCTGCAGTGCCCCTTGTGGCCTCTTTGTTCATGGATGGCTTCTGACTGCTGCAGAGGGAGGCAGCCAGGCTGCCCTGAGCTGTGGGTCCTGATCTTTGGAGCCCAGAGTACTGACAGGGCTCAGCCCACACTGCAGGGCGCGGACATGGGCTGGGCCTCAGGGTGTGTGTGTGTGTGCCCGGGCTCTGAGGGCTGGGCACAGGCCCAGAACGACACAGCCATCATCGCAGTCCCCTTCTGCTGCCCTGCCTGCTCCTGGGAAGACCGCTAGAGTGAGGGGTCATGCCTGGGGAAAGAAGAAGGGGTCTTTCCAGCATGGGGGCCGAATGGAAGCTTCTGGACTTTGTTCATGGTACGGGGATGGGTCGAGGTTGGTGCCTCTCACCAGATCTGCCTGCACTCCTGTCTGCCAACCATCTGACCACTGGGGATCCCATTAAGCCTGCATCAGCCCAGAGTGGCCAGGGCCAGGGTGGACACCTCAGACAACGGCCTGAGGGTGTTAGAAGTCAGCTCAGTCTTATGCCTCCTAGAGAGACAAGCTGGCTTGCTCTGATGTGCTGGCTACTCAGGAGAGCTCGGGTGGGGCTGACCCCACTACCTAGCCTCCCAGGCCTCTGCCTGACCACACACAAGTACCCAAAGCACAGTGGTGCTCACACATACACAGCCAAATGCACATATGTGTGCACATGCACACGCATATGACCAAACACAAGAGCGGGTGCCCATACCCGCACGCCCCAAGGCACAGGCACCATGCACACACTGGCCGCCCGTCTCCTCGGTCCCTGGTTTCCTTTCCTCTCTGGGTTACAGCAGCTGCTTGCAGTCCTAGGTGGGGGTGCCCGGTTCCCTCTTCTGACACTCTCTAGAAGTGACGTGACTTATTACTGGCCTTGTGGCTGTGTAATGAAAGGTCCATTAATGCTTTGATCAAGATGGGCACATGGTAGAGAGCCAGGCACTGGCCTGCAGGCCGCAAGCTCCCGGCTGAAAAGGATGAACTAGACACCGGGGCGCTGGGCAGCGAGGGGCGCCAGTTGTTCGGTTTCTGTCTGAGGCCTTGTGCCGATCACTCAGAGACACTGGGAAACACCTTTGCCACGTGGTAGAAACAGGACTCTGAACAAAGAGTAAGAATGAAAGCGAAGCCGAGCTGGGCCAGAGACGGTCCGCGGCAGCTCCGTGGGTTGGGCCTCGGGTCCCTGAGGCTCCGGGCGCCTGCCCTGAAGCGTGCCCCGGGAGGGATGCCCGCCTGGCACACAGCAGCCTTACGAGGACGTCTGAGGAGCGCCGCTCACAGAGGCAAAGGCAGCCAAAAGGTGCACTAGCAGAGAGGGAGCACCCCGTGAAGCCACGTCTACTGCTGTCCCTGGGTGAACCTCAGCACACAGACTGCAAGGATCACACCCAAAGGTACCTTTCAAGCAGATATTTAAAACCCGGAGAAACCACGTGTGTACTGCAAAGCTCTGGGGAGGGCCGGCTGGGCCACAGGTCAGAGGCGGGTGCTGACACACAGCCACAGACACAGAAGAGCACCCCACCCAGCCGGCTGTCGCGGACCAGAGGCAAGCGTGTGGCAGGCACCCGCAGCAGGATGGGCGACTGCACCAGTCACCTGAGGAGCTCCTGCGTCAAGGGACGAGGGAGGGTCCGGCCTCTGCTTCTGAAGGGCAAGTACAGCCAGCCCACCAAGGCTGCCCGCAAGCTGACCCTGCACAGGTGTTACCTGCCACCCGCCTCAGCTGACCTCAGGCCTAGCTTCCCATTGCTCCCATGTCTGGCTGGAACCCAGGCTGACCACAGGTGTCCCCTGAGGTGGACAGTCAGGGTATCACTCACAGGCATGGCAGCAGAGCTGCAGCCAGCATCTGGGTTAGGGACAGCCCCCCCCCCCCAGCTGCCTCAGAAGAGTCCTTGTCACTGCTGCCAAGAGACCCAGGCCAGCCTGGGTGTTCCCAGGAGGGCCCTGGAGAACAGTCCTTCCCAAGTGCAGCCTGGGAGATGGGTGGTCCACGTGTGGGGGAACCTTTTCTAAGCAGCTCACTTCCGTTCTTTTTTTTTTTTTTTTTTAACAATACATATGAATTCAGTAAGAATTTTCCATGGTTATGATGAAGAATATAATAGTTTCTTACATGAAGCCTCTTGTCCCACATGCACACCATGCTCGTTAACCACAGGTGTGCTCTGAGCAGGAGCAGCTGACCCCTGGGCTTCAAAACTGACCGAGCGGCCATTGCTCTGGCCCACTTGGCCTGCACCCTGTAGGTGTCCGTGACCAGCTCAGAAGGGCAGGCCGCTCATTGGCATGCAGCCCTGGTTCTGGGAGGTGCTGTAAATTTAAGTTGCTGACAGTTAATTTCCAACGCCTTGGGCTCCAGAGCCTGGGCTGGAACAGCCACGGTCCTGGGAGAGCCTGCCCCACCCCAGGACCCAGTGAACCAGTCTGGGTGTCCAGCATTGATGCACCAGTAGCTGGCCTCTCACCCCTGTGCTCCAGTGTGCGGTGACACCGACTGATGCTCCAGGACATGTGACCACAGAGTGGGGCTCCATCCACCCAAGTAGAGGGGGTTCACTCAAGAGGAAGAGTTCTTTACAGTGAAGGTGGGGACAAGGACGTGAGAAGCAGCCACCCCACGAGAGATAACTTCAACCCACACTGTGCCCCGTAGGCAAAAATCAGCTCAAAAGGATCATAGCTGCTTTCAAGGTAGGACAAAGCCATGCATTTGAGAAGGAAGCCCAGGAGTGACTTAGATGAAGGCAGGATTTCCCTGTTTCAACACCAAAAGGCCCTTAGGAAAGTTGATAGATCGGCCTTCACAATTAAGTACTTCTGCCGTTCACAAGACACTCTAAGAGAACAAGAAGACAAAGGAGCACCTGGGAGGAATCGTTTGAATCGTCTCTCTGGTTAATGCATGTGTTTGGGATACACAGAGACTCAATCCCATAGGAGGAAAGTCAACCGATCTGAACAGACATCTCACCAAAGAAGATATGAGTGGAAGCTCAGCATGTGAAAGATTGCTCGGTATCATTATTCGTTAGTACACATCAAAACCAATAAGAGGCTGCTGCCCCCCTTAAACAGACAGACACAAAGAGAAACATGACTGCATGGAGCACCAGCAAGGATGCGGAGCAACAGGAAGGCCTGGTGTTGCTGGCCGGGCTGTAAAATGGCGTGACTGCTCTGAACAACAGTTCCCTATGAAACAAGCCTATGCTGGCCATCCTAGGTCGTCACCCGAGGAAAGCAGCTCACTCACACATGGTGGCGCCTGTAGTCCTAGCAGGCGGGGTGCAAGTCCGAGGCCAGCCTAGGAAACGGAGCGAGACCCTGTGCCAGAACAAGAGAGGATGGGGTTGGCTCAGTGGTGCAGCACTCCAGGTCCCATCCTGAAACCCAGACCAAAAGCCAGGACTCACAAGCACATTAAAACCTGTGCACAATTGCTCGCAGAGTTCTAGTCAGGCTGGGCCGTGCTGGAAGCCACCAGGTGACCCTCAGACAGAGACTGGACTCCATGCACCGCAACGGAGCAGGAGCAGGGCTGGGAGGGACACAGAGAGGGTTCTGAGCTGTGCATTCCAGGATTCCATCTGTGAGTGAGAAACGGCAAAGCTGGAGGGGAGAACAGAGCCAGGCTGCCGGGGGATGAGGAGGGCTTGGCTGAGGGGCAGCAGGAGGGAGGACTGGCCCGTCCGTGCCCCAACTGTGGCGGGTCTGTGTGCTATGTGTGTGTCAAAACCCAGAGGGCCAGCACCCACGCAGCACCCACGGAAGCGTGCCTCGTGTAAGTCAGCAGGTAACCGCCTCGCGGGGTAGACAGCAAAGGAACCTGGCTGTGCCACCAACAGCCAGGGTGACTTCTTGGGGGTGGGGAGACTGACATCTGGAGAAGAGCCATCTGCCTGGAGATGGAGGCCAAGGACACAGCAGCACGCCCCGCCCCGCTCCACCTACGGAACTTGTGCAGGACGTGGTTAGCAACTCTGGAACGGCTTCGTGTGCACTAAGAACGAATGGACAAGCAGACAGGGTGGGAGCCAAGTGCTGCCTCCATCTGCCTCCATCAAGAGAAAGGCTAGACACAGGAAGGGGAGGTGGGGTCAAGTCCGCTTTAGTGGCCTGGAACCTGAGTCATGGTGATCCCACCTCTTATAGAGGCTTGGTAGTGATGGACAGTCAGACAAGTGACTGCAGATGGGTCGACAGAAACAGATAGATGGAGACAGGTGCAGACGCGTGATGGACAACTGGATAGGTGGATGGACGAGGGGTGACAGGAGAACGGAGGGTGGACAGACAGACACCTGGGGAGCCTAGGTTAGTGTGAGCATGTTTCAAGCTCTGTCCCCTGGCAGTGGAAGCACAGCAGCTCTAGAGGTCCTGGTTTCTGAACACTCTCCCCCGACAGAAGGACCGGTGCTCCCTGGGAGGGGTGGCCTGGAGCAGGGACACTGCGCACCAGCAAGGAAGAAAGTGCTCAGGTAAGGAAGGGGTGTGTCGAGGGACCCAGGTGCCAATCACAGGGACTCTCGGTGGCTCTGTACCCACAACGTGAATTAAATCGCCAAGAGTCCATGCAGACATCATACTTGAATAGAAAATGGAACAGGGAGAAGGGACAGGTCTTCTCCAAAGAAAATGCTGATTACGAGACCGTAGGAGCAGGCGACCAGGCCCACCTGATGGGCACACCAAGGAGAGCTCCAGAGACACAGCCTGGCCCCGGGGTTAAGGAAGGAGGCTGACACCTGCACCCCGCAGGTCCCTCAGGGACTCTGGGGCTGTGTTTGCACACGGACACCGGGTGCTGGGCTGGCCTGTGTTTGCTGCCCTCACTTGCCGGCAGGAGACCTGAGACAGGCGTGCAATTTGAGCTGGCAGCGGCACACTGAGCGAGGGCGCGTGTCCCCCGTGTTGAAGTTCGGAAGCAGCCCTGGTGAGCAATAGAGCCGGCGGTTGGGTCCAGCGCCCTCGTGTGGCAGGCCATGTCCGGCTGCCTTGAACAAACTTCCAAGTGAGCTTCCTGGCTGGGGTCCGAGCAGGCTGTGGGATGCAGGGACCACATGCTGCCCTGCACCAGGGCCCGACCACAAGAACAGGGCCAGAATACAACGTGAAAGACCAGGAGTGTCGCCGCCCACTTCTGGACAGAACCACCTCTCCCTGGCAGAGTTGTCTGCCCGGGAACACTGCATGGAGAGGAGCCCACGGCCCACAGATGGGTGTGGGTGGGAGGTGGACCTCCCTGAGAGGCTCATAGGATGATCTGCCACTGCCACCAAAGAGCCTGCTCGCCTCCACCAGGCCATGGGAGGGGTCTTGGAACACCCCCACCTAGGAAGTCCTATTCGTAAAGATGAGCTCAGCCAGAGTGCCACGCACATCCTGCCCTCACCTCCTGCTGCCGCTGCAGAGCCTCCCAAAGCAGACAGAACTGCCAGACACGCAGCGGATGCCGAGTCCAGGGACAGGGACGACAGGGAGGGACATGCAGGAGAAAGCACTCTGGTGGGCCAGTGGGAGGAGAGCTGGTCTCTGCCACACGGGGGCGGTGTTGGAGTCCCGCCTCACCACTGTGCCCCTCACCTAGCCCACCGGGCCGCTCTCCACTCTCCACAAGAACCCTGGCCCTGGCCAGTCGGGGCTACAGAGGCGAGCCTGCCATCATGCCCAGAGCCTGGGGGAGTCCAGGCTGAGAAGCTGCACACACAGCTGGAGACCCACCCTCAGTCAGCCCCCTGCTGTGGCCTGGAGTAACTGGTCAGGGATGGAAGGCTCAGGGGGTCTCAGGAAATCCCTGTGCCCAGCCAGCTTCTCCCCATGGGGTCTTAGGAAATCCCCGTGCCCAGCCAGCTTCTCCCCATGAGGGGAGGAGGACCTGCGCTGGCCCAGCTCCCCATGGCCCCAGAGCCGGCAGAGGCGCCCTCACGTGGCGGGGTGCGCTACCTACACGCACTGCTTCGCTTGAGTGGCAGCTGCCTCTGCACCACAGAGCTGGCAGCTGGCGGCATCGCTTCACATCCCAGGCCAGTGCTTCCCGCCTGGGGGGACTGGGGCAGGGCGCCTGAGGAGCAGCTGAACTCTCACTGCCCCGGGGACTGGCAAGGACCCACTGGTGTGGCGGCAGGGCCACAAGTACAGTTGCTCTCATGAGGAGCCAGGAGGCTTCCTTCCTTATAGGTTCTGGGGCAGCGGGTGGGGCTGGAGCCCACCCTGGCAGAAACGACAGCTCAGGTGGGTCCTCCAGAGGGCATCGCAGGGCTGAGGCACAGGTGGGCACAGGAGAGAAGGTGGGGTCTGCAAACGTGCAGGCAGAGCTGCAGATACCCGGGCTCCCCTGGCAGAGGGAAACTTAACTCACATCTCAAAGAGGAGAAGCAGCGGGCACGTCACCCCACCCTGGGCTGCCAAACAGGGCAGGACAGGCCCTCCCAGAGGACAGCTGTCCACCTCACCTGCAGGCCCCAGGCTCCAGGTTCCCCTCTGACGTCCGCGGAAAGCCAGGCGCTGCTGTCTCCTCACCTGGGCCTGCTCCTGGCCTCAGATGCTCTGGACGGGGAAGCTCTGGCTACCTTGGCTGCTGCAGAGGGCCTTCAGGCTGGGTGGTGTTTGGCGGGCGCCACAGTTCTGGACTGTCCTGCGAGCACCCTCAGCAGTTCCGCGGCTTTGGGCCTTCATGTCTCGGGGTGGGGCGAGAGGCCGGCAGTGGGCACGGTCCTCTGTCCCCACGAGATGGCAACGAAGCAGAACAAGAGTGGGTGTGGGTTTGTCCTCAGTGAGTGCTCAGGACCCCAGCAAGTGGGTCACAGCCTCGGCGTTGTGTGACCCGTGGTGCCCAGAAGCCTCCTGAATGAGTGTGCCGCTGACGCCGGGCCTCCCCTTGTCCTGTGCCTTTCTGAAGATCTTCCTCCAAGAACACTGACAATTACCACAGGAATCGGGAGGAGGGCCGCCCGGGGCTTGCTCCTGAGCAGGAGCGGGGCTTACCCCTGCTTGGCAGGGAACGTCACACATCCTGGTGACCAGGATGGGGACTGCTGTCTGAGAGGGGGGACCCCAGGGTCCAGCAGCCAAGGCCAGGCCTCTCCCAGAGAGGCCCCAGACAGCAGAACTAGCTCTGATTCCGGCTCATCCCGAGCAGAAGGTGCCCCCCTCTCAGAGTGTCCCGTCCCCCTCGTCCTCCACAGGATGGGTGAGTAGAGCTCAAACCCTTCCGGGTCTGTAGGGATGAGATGCAGTGTCCTGGTTCGTTGCCAGCACCTGTCACTCTCTGGTCCCGCTGGAGGACAGGGGTCCGACTCTGAGGGGGGCTGCAAAGACACAGATGCAGAGCACAGGCGTCAGGGGGATGGGGCTGCTTGGCAGGGTGACCACTGCTCCCCGGAAAGGGCCTTCTTGGCACCTGCTGGAGGGTGGGGTCCACAGACTGATAACAACAAGGATGCTGTGTCCCTGTGCCTGCTTATCTGGCGGGTGGGAAGCAGTGACCAGGCATGGTGGGCAGCCTTTGTCTGCGGGCTGAGCAGAGGCCTGTGGGCTGCGACCATGGGCTGTGGGTGAGCCCATGTGTCAGGGGACAGGGGCCCCAGGCTGGTGCTGGGGAGCTACCAGAGAAGGAGCAGGAAGATCACAGCGTAACTGTTCTGCCGCAGAAGAGGTTGCCCATTGCCCATGCTGGGGTCCCAGTCCTGGGGCAGGCTCGCCCTGCACCCTTGGGTGGACCCCACCCCTGGGAGGGACTCCTGGCTCTGGAGGGCATGGTGGCACTCAAACGTGCTGCATAGGCCCTCAAGTGGCCTCCTGGCTTCTTAGGCTGCAGACGGGCAGTGCCTGGTGGGCAGGGGCCACTGTGGTCTCACCAGAAGCAGAGCTGGCCCCTTGCCCCAGGCAGCCTGTGAGGTACTCACCACGTCAGAGGGCCAAGACCAGCTATGACCAGAGAATGAAAGCTAGGGAGAAAAATAAGAACAAAAATAGAAACTGAAAAGGAAAGGGGGTGGAGAGACGGGAGAGAGAGAGAAAAGAGTTTGTAGTGCTTCTGGCAAGAAATGACCTGGTTTCAGACAGCAAGACAGAGGGGCCAGATGGGGACGGCTGGGAGCATCAGGACATGCAAACTGTGAGGAACCAGGGTGCTGCCCCACGGGATGTGTTTGGGGACCAGCACTGCCCAGAGCTGGGCTGGGCATGTAGCAGGGTCCCCGCACCTAGCCACTCCCCAGCATGGCAGGAAGGGCAAGCCTCCTGAGGTCCGGGACGTGTGTATCTGGGGTCCACACAGCCAATGTGCCGGGGCACAGCAAGCCTCACGGGGGTTGGGGACGTGGGCAGCCGGGGCCCCTGCACAGCAGGGTGGGGCGAGCCTCTGGGGCCAGGGGTCCGTGCAGAGAAAGTGAGCAGGCTGCTGCTGGTGGCTGCAGCCTCACGGGCAGATCCCGGGTGCCTGGCAAACAAGAGCTCTGACACGACTTGGGTTGCGGTGCCATTCTGAGCCGTCACATGCAATGACACCTGCATAGGTCTAACTCTTGAAGCCTCACCCTGGTGGCAAAGCCAGGCCCTTCTAGAGAGAACCTGGCAGTGAAGCGTTGTTTCAGCTAAGCTCAAACAAATGCCCGGACTTAAGGCTGCTCTGGTTTGAATACCCACAGGAGCCCTGGGGGAGAGCATGATGGAGCTGACCTGGCCTGGGGAGCCTTTGGCCTCAGAGGCTGCAGCTCCAAGAGCTGAGTCCCCTCCAGCCTCACGAGGCACCAAATCCCTAGTGGAAACCTCATTCTACAGGCCGCGCCCTGAACAACCCTGGGACCTCTCCTCACAGAGGATCTGCACACCCAGATGAGGCCTGCCGAATCCCCGAAGCCCCCACAGACAGGCAGTGATGGTCACTGAGGAGGGGCAGACGGGCTCGGGTAGGTGGTGGAAGGGCAGTGGCCAGCTGTAAGGGGACTGCTTTCTAGAGAGGCCTGTCTCTCCTGGAGGGCAGGGAACATCCAAGGCGTGCCTTAGGGAGGCCCTGACAAAATGACAGCCTCCTATTCCCTCTGGAATGGACAATGGGAGTCCCACTGGCCACTTCGCTCAGTGGGAACTGGTCACTTAGGTGAGATCTGTCCCACAGGCAGGACCATTTTCTAAGAAACCACTGAACCAGCCCCAAGTTGCATGCAGAGAAAGAACAGTCGAGGTGAGCAGACTCATGAAGAGTGGGGTACACCCTCTGCCCTGACAAGGGAGCCCCGAGTCTGTCAGTGCCGGGGGAGGGTTGAGTGTTTGAGTACCACCCAGCGCTTCTGCATGGAAAGGGGCCCCAGGCCATTGGTCCAATATACATGGCCGCAGGGGGAAGCCGAGGCCCAGGGAAGCTTGGCCCACTGAGGCTGCAGGCCTAGGTCACGGGAGGCGGCTCCTGTCTCCTGGCCCAAGCACCTGGCAGCTCCCACTTTGGCGACCCTTTCTGCTCCACTCCACCCTGGCTCAGGGGGTGGCCAGGCTGCTCAGTGGCTCCAGACGGGAGCGACCGCTGTTCTGGTATCATGAGCCCCACAGGCAAGACAAGCACCATGTTGCCTTCATGTTACCTTTTCCTCCAGCTCCTTTATTTGCCTCTTCTGAGCTTCTATTCTTTCTTCTAACTCTTTAATTCTCTGCAATGATAAAAGGAGGAAAATCTTCAATAATCTGAGTATTTGAGAAACTGAGAGGAGAAAAAGAAGGAGGAAGAGGAAGAAGGAGGAGGAAAGAAGAAGTCTTTCAAGATCTTTGTTTATTCGATGGACTAACAGCCACAGAGCAGCTGGCAGGTTGGGCTGGCCTCTGGTCCTGTGGTTCACAAGCTGGACACAGCTGTCCCCAGTCTGCCACTTCACTCCAAAGAGAGTGGAGGCTTCCTCCACAGCTACACCTCCTGTGGCAGGAATAATATTCTTTCAACTCCTTCAGGTCGGAATTCGTAGGCCAGACACCAAGGTGATGGTAAGGAATCAGTCACTGTCCTTCTCAAGGAGAACCTTCCTCCCGAGGGGGAGGCCCGGGACCCTGGAAGCAGCCAATCTGATGCAGCAAGCGGACTGCAGAGGCCATCCTCACCTTGATTACCCTGGAGACCAAGGGGACCATGGTGGGTGGGCTAACAAGGGGTGGGCAGCCCCTGGACACAGCGTCACCCCACTGACTGTCACAGTGAGCCAGTGCCCAGTGCAGCCGCTCACCTGGGTCTGCAATCTGAGCCCTTTGCACCCCGTGGGGTGCTCTTAGCTTGGAATGCATCCACAGAAGCCCCCTCCAGGTCACTGGCTCTCCCAGGGGAGCTGGGGAGCCCAGGCCACCAAGGCTCCTTGCCTCTCGGGAGAGTAAAACTGGCCCAGTGGGCTGGGCTGCCAGCCGCTGTCCCAGACCACAGCCTTCCATGGGGGGGCGCCATGGAGACCCGGAGCCAGAGCCTGAAAGAAGGAGCTGCCACCTGGGGTCTCAGCAGCGCAGTGCGGAAGTTCATGGGCGGGCAGGCCATTGGCCGAAGGCTGGGCGAGGCCACCGTGCAGGGTACGTGGTTAGGGGCTGGGCCACGGGACACGGTCACTGGAGGGCCACGGAAGGCAGCACCTGACCTCCGACTCCACCCTGGTCTGCGCACCTGCTGGGCCAGCTGCAGCAGCTCCATGCGCTCCCGCAGGATCTGCGCGTCCCTCTCACGCAGCTCGCTCATGACCTGGCGCTTCCACTGCTCCACGGCCGCCTGCAGCTTCTCGCGCTCCTCCTCCGACAGCAGCTCCGCCACCTTGGCCCCAGCCTCTTGCTGCAGGGCGTCGAACAGCATGGCCTCCAGCTCCAGGACGTGCTGGGCAGAGGGCAGCCCGTCAGTCCTCCCTGCTCCTGGAAGTGACCCACCCTCCCCAGGGCTGGACAGGGAGGCCGGGTCACCTCCATACTGGGGACAAGGCCTGCAGCAGCTGGGGGGCCATGGTGTGCCCATGGGCTCTGGGGAGGGCCTGGAATCCCGTGGGCCACCTTCCCTACCCAGCAGAAGACAGGAGCCAGCACGTGGAGACCCCAGGGAGGATGACGCCCCAACAGGCAGAGGGCAGGGCTGGGGGCACCGGGCAGCGTGGCCAGAGAGCAGTCCTGCCACAGGACGGCAAGGGCTGAGCAGGGTACGCCCTCTCCTTTCTCAAAAATCCGGTTTGGGACTGAGGTGCCTCCGCGGATCTACCACAGGGATGCCTTTCTGTTCCTCAACTGCCAGCACTCAGCTCCTGAGCCCAAGGGTACGGATCTGTTCTGCAGAACTTTTAAACTCCTTCTTCAGCAAAGCGTTGAAGAAATCTTTAAGAAACAAATCCTCAAATTTTCATCGGAATTCTCATTTTGATGCCCTTTCCTCCCGTCAAACATTCAGAAATGTGTGCTCCCTTCTCTTCAGGCAAAATGATTATGAAAATCCCTTTGGCTCAGCAAAAATTTTAGGAAATGAAAAAAAAAACCCACCCCTCTGGGCCTCTGTTACGTGTTACGTGGTGCTGTTGTCTAGGGCCACAAAAGCCCCTGCTGTCCTGCACTCTCAGATCTCACACCGTCACGTCTCAGAGCACAGGAGCTTCATACGCTCGAGACGAGCTTCAGCTGTGTGTGCGTGTGCCTGTGCGTGTGTGGGCACGTGTGTGCATACGTGTGTGCGTATTCATGTGTGCACGCGCATGTGTGTGCATACACACACACTTGTGCAGTGCTGGGGATCAACCCCAGGGCTGAGCATGCCAGGCAAGTGCTCCATGCTCAGCTGCACCCTGAGCCCCAGCCTTTTAGAACAAGTATGATTGACGGAGACCCTGGAATCAACGTCACAGAGGCTTGACACACGCCTACTAGGAGACTGTCCTGACCTTCTCTGTGGACAGGGACTCTACAAGTGGACAAACCACGGCCACCTCCAACTTCAGTGAGACCTCGCAGCCCACAGCCGGCTCCAGGTGTAGAAGCGAGGTCTGTCCCAACGGCAGCCCTAGAGTGGCTATCACCACCAATGGATACAGGCTTCCAGCAAACTCATGGGACAGAGGATGTCGGGGAAACCTGGGGACCCTCCAACTACTGCCCACTTAAGGTCACTCTGAGATCCTTCTTTGCTGGCCTCAGGAATGACAGACAAAATATGGCAGCAAAGGCCATTGTACAGTGAAGAGAGCTGTGCTCACACAGTGAGTTTTAAACACCAAGATGGCACCGCAGAATGGCTGATCAGGGTTGTCATCCCTGTCACCAGGACCACCATCACCGTCACTTAGCTCTCCAGCCTAGTTTTCAACCTAGAAGTGCCCTAAGCTCATCCCAGCCACAGTGGGCTAGACAGAATCAGACACGCCCTCTGCGGGTGAGCAGGGGTCTGTGGCAGAAACCTCAGCAGAGGGCACTGGCTTCCCTGGCTCCTTGGGAGGGCGGGCAGACAGTGGCCTCATGGATGCTCAGGATTTGGGCTTCCTTCTAAGCTGTCTAACCTTGTGAAAGCTGCAGAGCTCTCTCCTCACCCAGTATGGATGCAGGCCTTCTCGACCAAGTCTGTGCTGTTTATAAAGGTCCAAGTGAAGAGCCCATCAGCTGCTCTGGAGGGCAGGGCCTTGCTGGGCAGGTGTCTATGTGCATGGCCTCAAGAGATGCCCAGTTCTGGGGAGACAAAGCTTTTTGGTCCTCAGTTGGGCACATTTCTGCTACATGACCCTGCCATGTGGGCAAGGGAGGTGCAGACAGACTTGAGAGCCCTCTAAGGTCAGGAGGCCACCTTTCTCCCCTGCTGGGAGACCTCGGCGAGCAGACGAGGTACTCCAGACCCCAGGAAGACCCCACTGAGCTCAGGAGGAGACCACACACCAGCTTCACTTGGCCTGACGGGGCAACAGAAACTGAGCTGCTGGGCCTAAACCGGGCGGGAACAGCTGTGGTCGACCAGGACACAGTGGCCACTCCCCACACGATGGCCTTTATCCTCCTAGTGACTCCAGGAGGTAGGAGCCTACATATTCATTTGCCATGAGAGGCCAAGTCACCAGACTCAGATCTCTCTGCAGGCAAGTGGCTAAACTAGCTGAGCTCAGGACTGCAGTGCGTTGGGCAATGGAGCAATGCTCAGAAAAGAGTAGCTGAGCTCAGGACTGCAGGCCTGCGTTGGGCAATGGAGCAATGCTCAGAAAAGAGTAGCTGAGCTCAGGACTGCAGTGCGTTGGGCAATGGAGCAATGCTCAGAAAAGAGTAGCTGAGCTCAGGACTGCAGGCCTGCGTTGGGCAACGGAGCAATGCTCAGAGACGAAAGGAGAGTCGTGACCTCACTGGCCAATTAATCCACTGGATGGATTAATAATTTGGACGGATTACTTAGCGATAACCAGGCAGGTAGGGCAGGCTGGAGGAAGCAGGGCACTGGGAGGGTGCCTCTGGGGACTATCTCTTGTCCCTGGCTCGTCTTTTGCTCTGTTTCCTGCCTGCCATGAACCGAGCAGCTGTCCTCCTCCACGCCCTTCTGCCATGTGCTGCCCCAACGCAGGCCCAGAGCAATGGTGTTAAGTGACCATGGACTGGACCTCTAAAACTGAGAGTCCTACATAAACTTTTCTTCCTCTAAGTTGTTCTTGTCTGATAGTTTGGTCTCTCACCCCCCACGCCTCTCCCTCTCCCCTCTGCTTCCTGGCCACCATGAGGAGAGCAGGCCTGCTCCCAGTACCTCACTGCCATGATGACCCAGATCACACAAGCCCACAGTGATGAGGGCAAGGAACTGTGGACGGAAACGTCTGAAGCCAGGAGACAGAATAAAACCCCTCTACGCTGTTTTCCTCAGGTATTGTGCCAGAGCGACAAAACGTTGGCTAACACGTGTTCCGCTTTCCCGTGGATTCTGTCTTGTCAGCACCCCGCCTGCTTCGAGTCCTCAGGGCCTGTGCTGTGCCTGGCTGGGGAAGCATTTGCTAACCTCCTTGGGGCAGCAGAATGGGCTCGGGACTCTGACTGGGGTTGAGGGAGGAAGGCAGAGGTGGAGCCCTCTGACCAGCAGGGTGGGAGCAGGTCCTCCAGCCTGGTCTCCCTTACCTTATGAGCGTGGTCCAAGGCCTGCTTCCGGTAGTCCAGCTCCTCTTCCAGGTAGCCCTTCTGCTTGCTGAACAGCTCCTGAAACACGGAGAACCAGGGCTGGGCCTCGGGCACGCTGTCCTGGGAGGCGGGAGCGGTCCAGGGCCACGCGGCTGGGCAGAGGCCACCAACCTTCTCGCTCTCCAGATCCACCATCTTCCGCTGCAGTGCCGCCTCTGTCTCTTCAATCCGCTGGAGCCACTGGGCACAAACAGAGTGAGCAGGTGACAGAGAGTCCGCTTGGGTCGCTCTCACAGACACCTAGGCCGCCCTCCCCCCGCTCCATGGAGACAGCCTGGGACAGGTGGAGGGAGGCCTTGTTCAGAGAGGAGGCCATCATGGGCTCTGCACACCTGGTCAAGTCTAGTCCCACCTGCGACCCTAGCTAGTGTCCAGGAGTGCTGGCCCCTGGGAGAGGACAGATGTTGGTCTAGGGTGCAGCAGAGCTGCACCCTGCACTTTAGAGCTCTGCAGGAGAGGGAGAGAAGGGTGACCCCTTTCCTGAAACCCCCATTTGCTAGGCACCCCATGCTGCTGCTGAGGAGGGTGCTGACAGTAGCCCCCAGGCAGGTATGGGCTAGGGGTGGGGCCAGGAGCAAGTTAGTGGACTGGGCAGCCCCAGAGGAGGGTCCTGGCAGGTCCATCAGGAAACCTGGCAATCTCAGACTCCACCCAGCTTCCAGCCTCTAGGAGGGGACCAAGGCAGAGCTGGCATCTGGTGGTGTCTGGATGAATCTGCCCTCTGTAGAGGGGTGTGGCCAGTGCTGTGAGAGGCCTGTCCCCTGGGGCAGAGAGGACTTAGTGGACCACGCCCACCCTCTAGCCCCTTTCCCAGGCAGAGGATCTTCCAGGGCTGAGTGATACCAGGGAGGCCCAAAGGAGCCTGGCCCTCCCCCAATTTCTGCAGGTTACCTTTTCAGCCAAGGTCAGGACCGTCCTGGCTTGTATGACAACCACTTGCTCCTCATTGGTCAGGTTCTGCACCCAAAAGCAGAACACAGGCATAGTCAGAGGCAGCACCTTCTGGGGTGGAGCCTGGGTGATGGATGCACAGCGAGGCTGATGGGATGGGCATGGGGAGCTGGGCTACACAGCACGATGCTCTTACCGAGACACCTACCCGGGTCTCTTACACGCTGTCCTCCACCCTGTGCCCTCGGTACTGTTCAGTTCATCCTCTCACTGCCAGAACTAGGAAGGTCTAGGGGGATGAGCTGGGCACCGGGGCTAGTGGATGGGCCTCGACCACCTCTCCATGGTGAGGAAGGTCAGGGGGATAAGCTGGGCACCTTGGCTAGTGGATGGGCCTCGACCACCTCTCCATGGTGAGGAAGGTCTAGGGGGATGAGCTGGGCACCGGGGCTAGTGGATGGGCCTCGACCACCTCTCCATGGTGAGGAAGGTCTGGGGGATGAGCTGGGCACCTCGGCTAGTGGGCAGGCCTTTACTACACCCTTTCTTTGTTTAAAGTCAGTGCTCTGCATATGCAGCCTCAAGAGTAGATCAACTATTCATGGTTGTGAAATGCTTTAAATACTTGTTTTTTTTTTTTTCCTATATGTTTTATTAATGCTTAGTCCAGAGGGAGCAGCGGGGTGGTCTTTCTGGGAAGGGTCAGTCTTGCTTTAGGGCCAAGGACCTTTTCCTGAGGATGTAGTCACTTCACATGCTCAGACCCAGCTGCCACCTGCATCAGGGTCTGCCAGCTCCAAGGGACAATAGGAGACCCATGACTCAGGACCCATGAAGTGCAGTCCTGGGTCATGAGGTACCTGTGAAGTTTGACTGAAAAGACTGCACAGTAAGACCTGAAGGAATGACCCCTTAGCAATCAGAGGAACTGCCTGGATTCTCCATGGGATGTTCTGAGTGTAAAGCCTGAGACCACCTGTTCTCTTGTCCCCAGTCTCCTCTGTCCCTGTACTCTATGGGGGTGGCCTTGGGGCTATGCGATGGCTCCAGGACAGTCATGATAGTGGACAGCTTGGGTGGATAGCTGTGGGACTGGAAGGAGCCCTGAAACAGAACTGGGCAGAGCTGTCATTTTAAGGCTACCAGTTCATCAGCTCTGTGACCCAGGTGCCTTCTGGAGCCTCAGTTTCTCTAGCTGTGAATCATAGGGTGCCCAATATGACTTTCAAGAGCCCATGATGGGGGTTGATTCCGAGTTAGATGCCAGAGTGCATCACGCCCACAGCCATCCCTACTGTGGGGTGGAGCTTCACCACCTGCAGTCATGATGGAGCCACCAGGTCTGGGAAGGGGCAGGAACAGCCAGGACAGCCCCCATGCTCTTCTAACTGCTCCCCAGGTGATAGGCCAGCAAGGAAAAAAGGCATTCCTACCAATACAAGGCCCTGCCCAGAGCGGTTGGGGAAATGTGTGGAGGATAGAAGGGCAGGTAAAGGATGGATGGATGGATGGATGGATGGATGGATGGATAGATGGATGATAGGTGGACAGATGGGGGACAGATAGAATATGTACTGATATATGGAGGGATTGATATGTGGATGGATATATGGATGGATGGAGGATGGTAAACAGATATACAGATGAATGAGTGATGAATGGATGAATGGAGGGTAGATGAATGGATTGATGAATAGAGGGCAGATGGGTGGAGGGTAGATAGATAAATAGATGAAGGTTGGATGGATGGAGGATAGGTGGGTGAATGATGGATAGGTAGGTGAATGAATAGGTGATGGGGATGGTGGGTAGACAGATGTAGAATGATGGGTGGAGGAGGATGAATAGGTGACAGGGATGGATAAATGGATGAATCAAGGATGGATGGACAAAAGGAGGATGAATGTATGGATAGGATGGATGGAAGATGAGTGGATGATGGGTTGATGGATGATGGATAGATGAATACATGGATGGATGGATGGTAGATGAATGAATGGGTAGATGATAGATGAACAGATGGAGGGAGGGAGAGTGCATGTATGGATGGATAGTGAATGGATTGATGGAAGGTGGAGGGAGTTTGGATGGATGGATGAATAAATGGATGATGGATGGATGAGTAAATGAGAATAAATGGATGGTGAATGGATAAATGGAGGATGGGTGGATGGACGATGAATGGTGGACAGATGGAGAATGTATATATGTCTATATATATGTATGTGGATGGATTGCTGGATAGATGGAAGGCAAATGGATGAAGAGACAGAGGAAGCATATACAATGTATGTCTTTGGATGGAGGATGGAGTTTGGATGGGTGGGTGGAGGGAACAGACGGACTGATGGATGAGTGGATGGATGGTGGATGTGTGGATGGATTGGTAGATGTTGGATGGATGGGGGTGAAGTAGTGCAATTACTTCGTCTACTTGGTAATTGATATTATTTTGAGGAGTTAGCCATAGAAATTGGAACTCTGCCCCAAATGAGATCTGGGGATTATCTACGGACTCTGTTTCTTCTACCAAGTCAGGGAAGTGGGAACCCCTGAATCTTGGTGTGTCTATGAGCAACATCCCCCAACCCCACTAAAGTCTGAAAGAGATTCCAGAAATGGAAACCATGTGAGTGGAAGTGCCCTTAGCTGGAGGTCGGGGTGTGCACAGCAGTGATCCTGGCGAGTGCAGGAACAAAGAGACAGAGCAGATTGCTCTCAAATGCAGGGTGCCCATTCTGAGCAGGCTCTCTGCTTTGGGGAGGGTCTCTGGGCAGGGCAGCCTGTGATGGGACTGAATGGGGCTCACAGAAGCTGGGCGGGGGTGGCCGCATGAGGAGGCATGCACAAGTCGCACAGGCTGGCTGCATGAGGAGGCATGCACAAGTCAGGAGAGCAACATACACTTACGGCGTTATCCCCCAGGATGTCCAGCTTCTTCATCAGCTCCGCCACCACGATGTCCTAGGAGGCGAAAGAGGGCAGGTGAGTGGCAGCCAGGCGGACTGACGGGTGTGGAGCGTGCGGGGGAGGGCTTTACCGTCACGCCTTCAGCCTCGCAGTACACCTGGAGCGGGCTCTTCCCATCCACGAAGGGTGTGTGGTGGAAGTTGATGGCCGGTGACTTCCTCTCCCTCTCCTAAGGCAGAGAGCAGAAGACTGGGCATGGTGACCACTTTCTCCCTGTCTCTTCCCTCCCAGGAGTCTGTGCTGGGGCTCAGGGACCAGGCCAAGCCCACTCAAGGAATCTGGTGTTTCTGAACATCAAGCCCTGGTGGAGGCCCTATGGTAGAAACTCAGTGGACTTGCCCAGGAAGACTGCCCTGGTACATGTGCCGACTCCAGATGGGTATGTGGAATACTGGTTCCATCAAGCTCCTGGCTACGTGGCCCGAGCAAGTCCATCCCAGAGCCACTTGCTTGCCCACTGGTGAACTGCAGGGGGCTGTCAGGAGGCTCAGAGGAGAGGTGGCATTGAAGAGTCACCCTGCCCTGGAGAACACCAGCTGATGATGCTGCACCACCATCACAGGCTGGACCACAGACAGAAGCCCAGGAGGCCAACAGGGATGGGCACCCACGTGGAGTGGCCACACAGCCCTCCTGTCTCCAGTGAGGTGATGGGAGGATCTCTGAGTGATGGAGTCACCTGGCCTCTGAGTAGGTTTCTGACCACTAGGTTGAGCGCCTGCTTGAATGGATAAATGGAGGATGGATGGATGGCCAATGGATGGTGGACCACACTGCCCAGTCACCCTGGCAGTGAGAGATGAGCATGGTGACATGGCTGCCCATGCCCAGCCTGTCCTTCCCCATGGCTCCTCTTCCCTCTGTGGGGCACTGGAGCACATGGGGAGGGCAGGATGCAGGATGGAGCCTGGTCACTGTGTGGTGCCCTCTGCCCCCACTCAGGGGCTTCTCTGAGCAAGAAGTAAACGTCTGCTGGCCAACTGCTGGGGTCTCATCACCCCTGTAGCAGTCGCGGCCACAGCGATGCGCGGGGACCCTGCCCTGAGCGTTGGGGCTTCAGGTGTGGCAGCGGTCCCTGTCCTGGGGTTTGCTCTGCTCAGCTCCGTTCTGCTGCCCTTGCATCCAGGTCTCTGTGGCTGCCTTGCAGGCTGCACCCTGCCTAGATGCAGGGTTCAAACAACCTGCCCCTGCTTCCTCCAGCCCGGGCTTGGGGTTCCTGTTCAAGGGCTCATGAGACTACAGGCCTGAGGACAGGGGCCTGCCCTGGAGCCCTGTGGCCATGCTGGCTCAGGCGCCAGCCCGAGGCCCCTACCTCGAGCTCCAGGATCCTGAACTCCAGCAGCTCGTTCTGGTCCTTCGCGTCCTGGACTTCATGCTTCAGCCGGGCTTCCTCTGTCTCCATTTGTTTTATCTGAAGAACAAAAGATGCCTGAGGTGGGAAGGGGTCCAGTCTCTCCCACTGGAGGTACATGAGGTCAATTGCCTGGCTATCTGGCTGTGCTGGCTGTCCTAGAGATGGCTGACCTGCCCAGAGCCCAGCCCTGGAAGCTCAAGGTGCAGGAGGTCCAAATGCTCAGTCCAGCCTAAGCCTGGTCTGTGCTGGTGATGCTCCATCAGCCTCCACCACTTAGTTAAAAGGGCTTGGGGTGTTGGGGCAGTGAATGGGGAGCTGCAAACCTGCAGAAACAGCCCTGAACAGAGATGGGGAGGGAGGTGCAGTGGAGGGCACGGTGGCCCCAAGCCACTCCTGGAGTCCAGGCTAGACCACAGCCTGGGAGCACACGAATGCCTGGGGGTGACCGGGGGCCCCAGCTGCCTGGCCATGCTCCAGATTTGACACGGCTCATTAAGAGACTGCTGGAATGGAGCTGTAATGGAAGACCCTGATGTGAAGGCCCTTGTTCAGTTGGCAGAGTGCTTGCCTAGCATGTGCCGGGTCCTGGATTCAATCCCCACACCACTGGAAAAAAATACTGAGTCCTCATTCTAGCCACAAACAAAAACGAGGGGCGCTGCAGCGCGTGTCTTCAGCAGTTGCATGAGGGCAGGTGTCCACCATGGGCAGGTGAAGTGTCCTTCCCCTGGGATGGAACTGATCTGGCACTCAGGAGATGCCCAGGAGCACTGGTGTCCTGGGAGGGAACATGCTGAGTCGGGGGCTGGCCACTTCCGCCATGCAGCTGTGGTGCTGGGCAGCTGGCTGCAGTGAGGCACCTGTGGGCCAGGAACCTGACCTGTGCCCACCACAGCAAGAAAAGCACAAGTTCTATGTGTGCATGTGAGCATCTGTGTGTGCACAAAGGTGCTTACGTATAAGTATGCACGTGAGCATTTGCACATGCATGCCAGTGTGTGAGTGTGCATATGTCCAGGTGTGTGTCTTTCTGGGTGTGCCTTGCTGGTGCACAGCGATGGCAGGGCCTCCTGAGCAAGCTGACAGATGCCCACAGTGGAAGGCCCTTGGTGCTGTGGACCCTCTAACTCAGCTCGTTAAGAGTAAGGCTGCGATTTCGAAGGCAGAAGCCCTGGAATGCACGTCAGGGCTCTCCTCATCTGTGTGCACCTGGAGCAGGCCTGGTGGCCCCTGGCAGAAGCTCAGGCGCTGATGCTGCTGCGTGCCACCTCTCCTGGCCCGTTTCAGTCATTCTAATGAAGCCCGGCCAGGTGAGGAGGAGTGACAGTATTCTTGGAGCAACAGCATCATCCAGGGGCCAAGGGAGCCCACACTGGGGTCACTCCAGGTGCCACCTGGTCAGGCTGGAAACAATCTCCCGCAAACAGAAACCCTGGGTCGGCTCAGGCTCTCAAAGGGGCTGTTCCTCAAGGACTGCGCAGCCTTCAGCATGAGCCTTCAGCAAGAGCTCCCTGGCCCGCTGCAGCTTCCAGCTGGGGTGGTGCTGGGGCTCCGCAGGGGCAGCTTTCACACAGTCTCTGACCACCCCCATCCCTGGAGCCCGTCAGGGAAGCAGGACAAATTGGGATGCGCTGCCGCCACAAGCTCCACCAGACCAGGAGAACAGGCCGCGGCTCCTCCAACACGGGCAAGGGGGAAACGCGGCTCCCGAAGATGCGCCTCCAGGGACCTCCGTGGGCAGCACCGGGCCAGAGCAGGGAAGCAACCCAGCTCGGAGTGCTCGCTCACGCCCCTACTCCACCCACGCACGCACGCGCGCGCACGCACGCACGCGCACGCACGCACGCGCACGCAGGGGGTCCTGCCAGGCTCGCCCTGGGGCCGCACGTACCTTCTCTACGAGCTCTTGATTTCTTCGATACAGCGCTTGCTTCTCTTCAATCCACTTCGTGTCCTTGAGAAGGAATGGAAAGGAAGACACGTGGACACTGCAGGAGGACATTGTAAAGCCACATTCCTGTCCCTCAGCACAACGAGAACCCAGTTGCTGGCATGGCCCCAAATGACAGTGGATGGCCTGGGGTGGGTGCAGGTCAGCCTTGGGCGTCAGGCAAACAGAGGCAGGTGCTGCACTGCTGCATTCTGGGACACTGGCAGTCCTGCAGGCCATCGCCCCTGGGGTCCTCTTGTCTGTCCATCTGCGGTTAATGTGTCAAGGGCCAAGGCCCTCCATGGGCAGCTCGGGTAGGGGGTGCCCTGGGAAGCAAGTCCAGCTCAGAGTGATCTCGCAAGGTCCCCCTACTCCACCAGACAGCGTGCAGCCTCCTCTGGGGAAGCCCCGGGTTAGGGTGGAGAAGGCCACCCCAGGAGGGCTGGAGAGCTCACCTGCCCCTGTTCGGCCAGTGCCTTCTCCAGGTCCTCCACCCGGGCCTGTGCCCGCTGCATGTCTGCTTGGAGCTGCTCACGGGTCTGTAGAATGGGAGGAAGGACACATCAGACTTTCTCCAACGGCCAGGACAAACAACGGCTCCCGGGACGCAGGTCAGAGGACTCGTCCTTGGGAGCGTCCCCTCTGGGGCGGTCTCCAGGAAGCAGGCAGCTGTGAGGCTGCGTGCAGCCCGGGTTTCATGTGGACAACTGGGAGTACGTGAGGCAAGGCCCTGGCCCACGCGGCGTGATGGCCCTGACACCTAGCCCTGTCTGTTCACTGTTGGTGCCCAGGGCTGGCCAGATGGGTGTGAGTCTCCCTGGGTGGCACAGAGCTCTCAGAGAGGCTTCTGAGTGGATCTGCTACTGCCCCCGACAATGCTGCTGCTCCCGCACGGAGCCCTCTGCTGGCCCCTGGGATCACCGCCCCTTCTGCGCCTCCCTCACCCTACTGCCCCAAAACTGCCCTTTGATTTACAGGTCAGCGTCCTGAAATTCCTCCCAAGCACCAACTAGTTTCCAGGCAGGTTTAAACTGCTCTCCCTTGGGTTACTTGGGTCTCATGGTCCAAACCATGGGCATTTTACCCCATGGCCTGCCCATGCTCTGGGGCAGTTTCCGGGGAAATTGATGGCGGCCAGGCAGAGATCCATCACCTTGTGAGGCCCATGGTAGGTTCCACGAGCTCCGTCCCTAGCCTTAGGACAATTCGAACAGAGACATTTTTCTTTCTCCAAGGAACATGCAAAAAATAAATCCAAAAAGTCCAAGAAGGAATGTTTGAAGTCCCCCTTTATGCAGATAAATGTCCTTTCCATTCTGATCTCTGCATCTCAAGTCAGAGGTGGGAAAGGCAAATAGTGGACCCCTTTCCTGTCACTGCCCCTGGAGACCAGCAGAGGGCACCCATCAGCCCCCTCCAGTCTTTCCTGAATGTCATCACCCCGCTGAGTATGCCCAGGCAAGGTAGACAGGAGGGACCCTGCTGCCCGGCAGGCTTGCCTGGCAAAGCACAGGGCAGTGGAAGGCCAGTGTTTCAGCTCAAGCTTGTTGGATGAATGAGGAGTCTCAGCAACTTGAAGAAAACTGAGCCCCACGCTGTCCCTTCATCCCTGGGCCTCCCAGTCACAGACTCCCCAAGGCATCAGACAGGTTTGGGTGCAGGTGACTTCATCTCGGTCCTGCAGGCCCATGTGCCTCAGTCACAGTCCCTGACAGGGACTCTTAAAGGACCCTCGCCCACACCTGTGCTGTCTCCACTCGGCCAGTCCCGTCCCCCGTCCAGGACGACCCAGCTACCAGATCCACAAATACTGATCGCTAGTGGCCTCAATGGGCATCACCCAGGACTGGAAAAACTGTGGGAGAGAAGGGGCTTGGCCCAAAAGTTTGGGCAGGTGAAGTGTCCCTGCCAAGGCCTCAGGGCTAAGTGGGAGGAGCCAAGTGGAGCCAAGCTTGGAGTAGAAGTCATTTAGACCTTAACTTCTCGCTCTGCGTCCAGTGTCCCTCCGACCTGCTCCTGCAGCAAGGCGTACGCTCGCTGCAGTGCCTGGTACTCCATGGTCAGCTGCCGGAACCTCAGCTCCGTCTCCTCCTTGGCCAGGCCCTGGAGAGGAGCAGGGGCACCACGTGCACCCAGAGAGAGAGCGTTAGCCTCAGCGCCCAGCACCACCCCAGCCAGGTGCCTGCTCCTCCAGGGAGGAAGAATGGAGGGGTCTCCAGCAGCACAGGGGGGATGACTCTGGGCACCCAGGACTGTTGGGAGAAAGGCTTCCCTGGGTAGACCGTGGGGCCAGTGGCACTGAAGCCAGGGCGAGCCTCGGGTTGGCCAGGGGCCTGCTGGGTCTCCTACTTGCCAGCCAGTCTGCCCTGACCAGCAGATCCTCCCTTATTGACCAGGTCCACACATGGCCCTGCTCTGCAGACGTGTGTCTGGAAGTGTGCTGTATTTTGGGGGAGGGCCCCAGGGCCCCAGGTCACACATCTCCTCTCAGGGTTGCCCACCCCAGGTCTGCCACCCTGGCCAGTCCACTGTGACCTGCACCCAGGCTTCCTCCTGCAGGCGCCCCCCCAGGAAGACACCTGCTGCCCCACAGAGAAGACAGGAGCAGGTCTATCTTCCTTCCGTCCTTCCTTCTTCCTTCTGCCCTTCCTTCCTTCCTTCCTTCCCTTCTCCCTCCCTCCCTCCCTCCCTCTTTCTTTCCTTCCTTCCTTCTCTCCTCCCTCCCTCCCTCCCTCCCTTCCTTCTTTCTTTCCTTCCTTCCTTCTCTCCTCCCTCCCTCCCTCCCTCCCTCCCTTCCTTCTTTCTTTCCTTCCTTCCTTCTCTCCTCCCTCCCTCCCTCCCTCCCTCTTTCTGTTTTCTCTCTCTCTCTCTCTCTCTTTGGAGCAGGTGTTTCTATTGTAGACTTGAATGAGTCCCAGTGGACCCCAGGGTTGGCAGGGTGACCATATCCAGAAGTGACCAAGCCCAGAAACCCTGCCCTCCCCTCTCCCACGGCCTCCCAGGCCTTCCAGCAGAGGTCTGCTATGACGACTTGGTTTTCTAGCAGGCTCATGGCCTTTGGGCCATCCTCCAGTATCTGCCAGGGAAGGCCCCATGGCCTTACCAGGTTCACTACCCTGTCCACAGCCACAGGGGCTGGGCCAGTCAGATGAGCACTGTCTTCTGGCCCTGGGGCTGAGACAGCCGCTGGACTTCAGGGTAGCCATCTGTTATGGTTTGGAGGTGAGGTGTCCCCCAAAAGCTCACATGTGAGACAGTGCAGGAAGGTTCAGAGGAGAAATGGTTGAGCTGCGACAGTCTCAGCCCAGTCAGTGAGTTCACCCCTGATGGGATTAACTGAAGTGGTGGGGTGGCTGGAGGAGGTGGGAATTGGGCGTGGCTTTGGGGATACATTTTATATCTGGAGGGTGGAGTCTCTCTGCTTCCTGATGATGTGAGCTGCTTCCCTCTGCCATGCTCTTCTGCCATGATGCTCTGCCTCACCTCAAACCCCGGAGCTAGCCTTCTATGGACTAAAACCCCTGAAACCATGAGCCCTCAAATAAACCTTTCCTCCTCTACAATTGTGCTGTTCAGAACATTTAGTCACAGCAGTGAAACAGTCGACTAAGACACCATTCCGGTAGGCTGGGCTGTCAGGAGCACCTGGCTGTTTTTACCAGAAAGAAAGCTCTTCACAGTGTCTCTCAGGCCCTGATGAGGGCCTGGCATGGGGTGACCACCCTGGTAGCTATGCAGGCCCTCCTGGGAAGCCCTCTTTGGGAGGGGCTCAAGATCAAGGATGGAAGAAGTGCCACTGGGCACTGGTGACAGCAGGAGTGACCCTCAGCAACCAGGTAGCCAACAAAGCACAGGTTCCTCACTGCACAAAAGCATGGGCTACCAGGGCTAGACCAGGAGTCCTACCAAGAGAGCAGGCCTGGCACTGGATCCCAGCCCCAAATCACCCAGCCTCATGCCCCAGCCTGCCTCAGTGTCCTCTGAGGGCAGACAAGTCCAGAAGCTGCTGTGGGAGACTCACGTTACCTCCTCTAGGTCATCGTCGGGAGTGCACGGGGTCTGGTCTGTCCTGTCAGTTTGATAAGAGATGGAAGATCCATCGGACTCCAAGGAAGCTTCTTCATCGTATCCAAAGAAGGTCTCCACAACCACTGGCTTCTGACCAAAATGCAAGGCGTTGGTGCAAACCCAGACCAGGGCATGGCCATCAGCCCCAGGCCTCCTCCTGCCCCCTCTTCCTGTTGCCCAGTTGTCCACCCACCACATGACACCACCACTCCCATCTCTGTCCATGACCACCCTTGAGGAAGCTAAGTTGCTGGACTGGGTGTGAGTGCGCCATCTTGGTCCACCCAGAGTGGGACTGGCAGAGTGTGGAATGGGGAATGACCTGGAGTCTGACCAACACGCCGCTCCTGAACTTGACCTCTAGTATGCTAACCTAATAGCCAATAGCAAGCACTTGCTCTGATGTGTGGTGCCCTTTCCAGTCAAGCATTTCTGATGTATTTTTATAAATATCAGTCAAGACAGATGGGATATATACAGACAAAAGTGGGACCTCCACCAGCTAGTTGGAGAGCTCAACCAAGCGTCCCCTACTCCTGGCTGTCAGACAAACCTGTAGGTTTTCTCATCCAGGTTTTAGATACTATGAACTCCAAAAGCCACCTCCTCTCAGCCACATGCAGGGACCCTGCCTTCCTTGGCTGTCCTTGTCAATGTAAATGGCCACGGTGGCCTCCAGGTCTCTGCTGAGTCCTCTGCCAGACCTTCCAGGAAAGCTCCTCCTTGGGCCCCGGACCATCAGCCACCCCAAGGACCATGGTGGCTGTTCCCTCCCAGACACCTGCATCCTCTGGCTTTAGCTGAGCAGGGCTGTGCTAGTCTCCTCTCCTCTTGACCAGCCACCCTCTCCAGCTGAGTGGCCACCTGACATTTGCTGAGCTGAGTCCTGACCTCTCTAAGAAAGGTCAATCCTGTGCCCCCATCTTTTCCAGATTTTTTCTCCCCTGAAATTTCCAGAAAATGGACAAGCTTGATAGACCCAAACTCGAGGTTCTCTTGTTTCATTCCAGCCCCCAGGCACTGCTAGTCCTCGGATGTCCGTCCCCTCCCTGACTGCCTGACACTCCACCTCACTCCTGCTTGGTCTGGCAGCCTCTTGGACTCTCCTCCTGCTGACGTACCCTGCCAGTGCCACAGGAACATCTTTGCTGAAACCCTCCTCTTCCAGCTCATTGCTGGTTGGTAACCCATGGTCCTCCATGGTCCTCTGGCCTGACTTAGGTCCTGTCATCCATGCCCTTCCTGCTGACTTCCCCAGTTTTCCCTCCTTTCCTCTCACAGAGGCACCAAGACAGCAGGGGCAGCGGGTGGGGCCTCTGGACAATTCTGGAGCATCCTGGGGTGATCTGGGAGAAAGGCTAGCTGCCTCCTCCCTCCTTGGGCCTTTCCAGGGCCAGGGAAGCCAGGTCTGTGGCTGAGGAACACTGAATGGCCCATGGAGGGACCCCAGGGTGTTTAAAAACAACACATGGTCACATTTCAGAGAAAGCTGAAGATATGTGAGGTCCTCCAAGAATTTATTCAAAAGCTCAATAAAAATCATAGGCCTATCAAGAAGGATCAGACTCCAGACAAGCTCCCCCAGTCAAATTTCCTAGGGATGCAGGAGGTGTGGGGCTCATGGGCAGCTGTGGACGCAGCCTGCACCAGCTGCCTGGGGCTGTTTAAAGCTCAGGCAGGCCCAGGAGGGGTGCGTGGCCGCGTGAGGGTGCAGGCCAGCTGTCCCCAGAGCTGTGTGCCCCATGCAGACATGGGTTCAAGCTCCTGTTACAGGCAGTGAGGACACTGGGGTGGGGGGTGAGATGTCAAACTGAGCCCTGTGCACAGACTGGGCACATGCTGACCTTGTGAACTGGCCAAATTGCAGTTTCTGGAACCAGATTCACCAGCCTCTGCCAAAGCTGTGAAACCAGCCATGTCCTGAGCTGCCCAGAGTCTGGCCAATACCCATCCATCTTACCAACTGCTTGCACTGTCAGAATGCCAACCCCAAGGGGCGGGTCACAACCCCAGCAGCTGGGGCACAGGATGGGCACCCCTGCAAGCCCCCAGTGCACTTCCAAGGGCTTGGCCCTGACGTCCCTGGAGTGTGGCCTGGCAGCCCACATGCACATGATTCTTTGTTCTGGGCCAGGTGGGTCTGACGTCAGGTCACAAGCAGAGTATTGATTTATCCTATTGGATGTTTCTGAATGACAGTTTTGGGAAGGAATAGAATTATTTTCTTTTCGCCTCTGAAGAAGGGCTCCCTCCCAAGAGGCTTTCAGGACATGAGTCTCACGTGCCCGCTGGTGGCCTCCTTTACCTTGGGGAGCTTTGCCATTTTCTTTCTCTGCTTCCGATACCTTAAAAGCTTATCGCGCTCCTGCAAAAACCAGTTGGAGAGGTTTTTTAGGTAGGTGCACAGCTCCACGGGTTTCTTGAACTGCCCACGTCATCTTTTGGGACGTGGTCTCAACATGGTGACTGTTTCTGGGATGCGAACGCAGGGTATTTGTGCAGAAGGCTGTGGTGGCCCATTTAGGTGGGCTCTGCACTCGGGCATCACCAGGACCCTCAGCTTGCATGGTAGGGGCCATGGTGGGGGATGGGAAGAACTGGGGTGTCCCAGGGCCCCTCCCACTCTGCGGGAAGCCCATCCTAGTGACTGCATAGCACCTCTGTGTGAACCAAAAGGCAGCTTCAGCCTAGAAAGGGTCCATGGACAGCTGCACAGGACTGGGGGTCCAAGTAGGAGAGTCACAGCTTGGTACTTACTAGCACGCTCTTCACGTAGCCAGCAGTCTCCAGGGTCTAGGGAAGGAAATGGTAGCTTACAAGACTGGCAGTGAAGCCCTGCAGAGCCCGGCGGCCCAGACCCTGCAGTACCCTAGCTGCATGCCTCAGAGTTCTCAGGGTCCCTTGCCTGGAGGGGACGGTTCTGCCCCAGCTGTCCTTCTTCCTTGCCTAAGCCAGTCCCAGAGGCTCCCTGAGCCTCCCTGAGCCTTCGAGCATCAGTAGCCTCCATTCAAGGCAGCCAAGACTTTCACCCACCTGGCAGCTGGAGGAAGACTTTTGGAAATTGTGCTAAGGTACATTTATTTGTAACTGACCAAGATTTCAAGCTTTTCCTATTCCCCCATAAATTATTATTGTCACTCGCACTGATGAGCATTTATAACTGAATGAGAAAAGGACTCAGATCTTAGGCAGGGCCAGGGAAGACTGTCTTGGGGAGACCACACCCCACAGCCTATGGGGGCAGAGGATCTTTCCATCTTAGGGACTTTGGAAATGGACTTAGGCATTGCACAGGACAGGCAGTGACTGAGAGGGTGCTGCTGTCCTGCTGCTTGCTGACCAAGGCAGCTCGCTGGGAATGGTCTCAGCACGGAGTCCACCAGAGCCCACGAGAGACAGAGCGGGCCCCAAATCAGACTAAGTGGAGCGTTTCCTGCAGCACTGTTTGCACACCTGTGCTGGGGCAAAGGAAGCCCAGGAGAGAGCGGGAGGAGGGCTGCACGATGGTCCCCAAAAGACACGTCCACAGCCTCATCCCCACTAACTGGGCATGGGAACCGATTTGGAAATAGTGTCTTTGCAGGTGTGATTAAGTTAAAGATGCTAAGATGAGCTCATCCTGGACTAGGATGGCCCACCCAACCCAAAGTTCCTGTAGGAGACCGAAGAGGAGACTATTCCAACAGAAGAGGAGGGGCCGCGAGAAAACACAGGCGGAGGCTGGAGTGAGGAGGCCACCGGCCAAGGAAGTTCAGGGACCCCAGAGGCTACCAGAGGGAAAGAGCAGGCCCTCCCCAGGCCCCTGGAAGGTGCCAGCCCTGCCCACACCTCGACTGGGCTGGTGGCCTCCAGAATTGGGAGAGCGAATTGTGTGGGCTTGTGCTGTGACGCCGCCGAGGCTTGTTCCTGACAGAGGTGGGGCCTTGAACCCTGAGTTCCAGGGTGCTGAGGAGCCCCAGGCACAGAGGCCTACTGAGGGAGGGTCCCGGGACCAGCGAATATGTGGGGGATTCAGTCAGGGGAGGCCCCACAGCTCTGGCCAGCCTGGGAGCAGGTGGGCAGGGTGTGGTCACCTTGGAGAGCTCATCGATGAGGTTCTGCTGCTCCACAATCTGTAGCTTCAGGAAGTCGATCTCCCTCTCATCTTGACTTTGATCGAGGTCATTTAGGGAGCTGGGTCTCCGGATGATCCCGGCTCTCTGCCTCTGCAACACCAAGCAGGCCACGTCCCGTGTGGTGGGCTCACCTGCACAAGCAGATCCTGGGGGCCCTCAGCTGCAGGCAAGGCCTCTCTGCTCAGCCTTGGAGCAGTCAGTTACAGAGCCCAGGGGAAACTGAGGCTGCGTCTGGCTGGTCTCTTCAGTGAGTCAGGCACCTATGCACAGACCCCCGGCCGACCGGAAAGCCCGCTGCAGCCTGTGGTGAGAGCACACTACCTCCTCCAAAACTGCCATTACGGGGCTCTGGGCTTGAAAGACTCTCTATGGGGAGGGGACAAAAGTCAACCCTGCTCTCTTCCCTGGGTCCCCCTGATTACTCTCTGGTCGACTCACTCTGTGGCCTCTGGGGCCCTCAGGGCCAGAGGGACTCAGACATCACTGACCTCCCCCGTCTGCAGGAGTGGGCCCCCTACCTGGGCTCACTGCTCTGGGTCAGGCCTGCTCCTCCTGTCCCTCTCCGCAGCCAGGAAACCAGGCCCTCTTGCTACCTTTGCCTGGGATTTTCAGAGTTGAGAGCTTGCTTACCAAGCATTTGGTGTCAGATATGGACAAAGGGGCCCAGAGGAGACAGGGTGGCTTCCTGCAGGCAGCACACTCCTTCCTGTGGCTGGTGCTCACCTGAGGCCCCTCTCCTCTGGGCGGGCTTACTTGCCCAGGAACACTCAAGGACCTGCCGTGAGCGCAGGCTCCAGTGCCTGGCTGGCTCCACTGCCTCTTTAGGCCACGGAGCAGAGCAAGGGTTGCCAGCGGCCAGCACAGACACCCTGTGACCTAGTGGGCCTTACCATCTCTATGTTTTCCTGGGTGACAAATTTCAGCTTGCTTTCTATTCTCCGTAAAGTGTGAGACAAGTCTTCATTTTTCCGAGTAAGGCGTTTGTTTTTATCCAACAATGGCTTGTACTGACTTTCCGCTTCCCTTAAACGCTTTAACTGCAAGAGAAGTTAATTACGGAAAGTGATGTTTTAAGTAAGAGGACAGGACTCCACACAGTTAGCAAGATGTCCAGTTTGACTGAATGACATGACTGCCAGCCCACCATGGTCCAGGGGGCGTGGGTCCAGGACACATGGAAAACCCCAAATCCACAGGTGCCGAGCCCCTGGTAGAAAGCGGCGGTGTCTGCAGTCCCCACACCCCTCCTCCTGCCTACTCCACTCCTCTCTGACGGCTCATGAACCTAATGCAGAGCAGACGCTGCAAAAGTAGTTGTCACATGGTCCTGTCCATGGCACGGCCAGGAGGAAGGCCTGCACCTGTCCAGCACAGAGCTGACTTAAGACCCTTGAACCTGTGGGTGTAGAAACTGTAAGTCCAGAGGCCAACTGTACTTGCAAAGAGGAAAGTTCCCAGGCCCCAGGGGGAGAGCCGGCTGGCAGCTGCCCTCCGCCCACCCCGCGCCCTGGTGAGCCAAGCACTTGGGACGAGTCCTGTGCATTGCAGACAGGGAAAAAGCTGAAGCCAGCAGCCTGGGCCGAGGCTCTGCTTGCTCACGAGAGCTGTGGTCAACCCCAGCACCCAGGCCCTCCACGCAGCTCACACGCCCTCTGAGCTGAAGGTAATTGGAACCCTCAGTGACTAATGGTGAAGGCGACAGCTGACTCAGTGTCCTTTCTCACACCCCAGATCAGGCAGAGTCCAGGGCCCTTCTGCCCCAGGACAGAGCAGGGATCTGCCAGCCAGCATGCGGGAGCAAATGTGGAATAGGCCAAGGAGTCCAGAGGCAAGGCCAGCCTGTGGCCAGCACGTCCCCTTTCCACAGGGAGTGTGGAAGTGGACCCCGGCTCTCCCCACTCTGCAGCCACGATCCCACGAGGCCCAGGGCCACCCCTGCCCTGCCACTGACCAGCTCGTTCCTCTCTTCCGAGAGCAGGGCGTTGCGATCCTCCAGTTTACGGATGATAGCACTTAACTCCGCGATTTTGAGCTGGAAGCGCCGGGCATCCTTTTCATCCAACTGCTGTTCCTAAAACAAAGATCAACTGCAAACCACTGTCCCCAGACACGCATAGCCTTCATGAAGCACAGCCCCGTGGACGCCATGACCGCCTGCGCTTCCACACAGCCGCTGGAGGGTGGGCGTGAGCCAAGCACTGCGAACCGCGTGAGGGGGCAGACTGAAGCGGAATGTCTGGGGTATGCAGATGTGGAGGGCGAGGGCAGGGACATGCGTGCGGGGGGACAGCTGCATGCTTTCCTCGGCCACTGCCCGGCTGCACCTTCGGAAGGGGTCTGCCTGCGAGGTGGACAGTCATGTCCCAGGGTGAGCACAGGAAAAGATGCCTGTTGCAGACTTTGAAAAGTCACTTTCCCAAGGAGTGTGTTCCCTCAGTCCCTGTCTAGAAGGTCACTTTTGAAACCACTGGAACTTCATTAGAGAATCAGTGAAAGCCTTTGGCTGTGGTTTTGGGGTGTCTCTGGAGCAGGAAGGGCTGACTCTGATCAGTCAGACTGCAATGCCCCCACAATGGCAGTCTCTATTCTTGCAATGTCACTGTCCCAGGGCTGGCCCGACTCCAACAGTTTTGTCCTTGAATCAAATAAATATGTCCCCAGCGAGACACTGGTTTGAGTTCCTCAGTCAATGGGTGCAGGAGAGGCTAGGGACCAAAGAGCCAGGGGGGTCACATGGAAGGTCCATGGAGTGAGACCCCCCAGGATATTGCAGGCCACCACGGAGGAATCTGAATGAGGGGTGACAGTGAGAAGGTGGGCAGCTTGCAGTCCAGGTGTCTGCTGGTGGACCGTGCAGGTGGGCATTAGCAGCCCAGGGAGGAACAGAAAGTGTCATGGTCACATGAAGAGCACGTGAGAGGATGGCTGGTGATGAGTGCGAGATCAGCCACAGAGGCCACGCCAGGCACATGGAGAGCGGGAGCCAGAAGCCTGTGCGCGTGGGGCAGAAGCAGCACATGCTCAGAGTGCCTCGTCTCCGAGGGCGGGAGCCAGCACCAGCAGAGTTGGTACTTTGGGATCCTTGGCAACCTGGGGCCTGGGGAGGGGACAAGCCAATGCACCTGCTGTGTTGGAGAGGAGGGAAGGGGACAAGCTTCCAGTTCTCCTGGCCAGAGCTGGATGAGCTGAGGGCCCCAGGGGCAGGAGAGTTGGCTGGACCTGGGCTCTGGACTCCCCAGGGAGCCCCGCAGGGCCGTGTGTCTATACTTGGTTTTGGCCAGGGTGAGGCCCGGGGGTGCTTACAGGGCTTCCCGAGTGGTCTGAGGCGTCTCCTGCACCGCTTGCATAAGGAAGTTCCCGTCTGGGGCTGCCTGGGTGCCGCTCAGCCTCTTTGGCCTGGGAAAGCTGCTCATCTAGAGCCTCTTTCTGGAGCTGCAGTCTCTGGGCATGCCCGGCTTGGACCCCTAACTCTCTCTCCAGCACGAAGACTGCTCTGTCTTTAAATTTTATCTCCTCCATCTACAAGGAGAACAGAACACAATCACACACGCAGACAGGACACAGATCTGCAGTTACTATAGAAACAGGCAGATTGGCATCGGGAGGGGTCCCCACAGCAGCAGCCCTGCCAGCATCTTGGGCTCTGAGACCAGAAGCAAAAGCGGACCATCCTGGACAAGAGTTGG
Source organism: Sciurus carolinensis (assembly GCF_902686445.1). Lineage (NCBI taxonomy): Eukaryota > Metazoa > Chordata > Mammalia > Rodentia > Sciuridae > Sciurus > Sciurus carolinensis. Next base: position 175,419,302 of record NC_062217.1, on the reverse strand, counting down.
TGCCCCACGACCCAGGCTGATGCACACAAGCCCTCTGGGGCCTCCTGGGATCAGCCAGCTCACCCCAGGCTGCCCTGGCCTCTGTGCACCCCTGCACTGCTAGGCAGGTCACCCAGCAAGACTCCCCATCCCCGGCTGCCCTGTGTAACCACAGGGACAGGCACCACCTGGCAGGGTTAAAGGGAGCCGCCTCCTGCTCCTGCCTCCTCCTGTGCTTCAGGCAGAGCAGGGTTATGCCCCGGCTCACACACCTGCCAGCAGGAGGGTATGATGCGCAGGATTCATCTTTAGAACAAGGAGAGGGTATTTAGAAAGACTCTGACTCAAAACCAAACAAGAAAGGGGTTGGGATGTGACTCAATAGCTAAGCCCCCTGGGTTAAGTCCCTGATACCAAATGAAAAAGATCAGGGAGAGGGTGGGCTTGGTAAGTAGGAGCCCTGGCTTGAAAGCTCTCAGGCAGCTGCCCCCAGAACTCGCTCCCCATCCCAGAGTGGCCACAGGTGGGGAGGGTTGGGTGGCACGCAGGAGGCCCTGGCCCTCCTGGCTCCAGGCCACGGCAACGGAGCTGGTGTGCTCACCACTGTTTTCAGGTGAAGCTGCGTTTCCTGCTGATCCTGCTGACAGCTGAGGCTCGGGTGGGTGGGGCACCTGGCCAGCAGGTCTGACGTGCCCAGGGACCATGTGCTGTGAGGTGTCACAGTTCCCACCTGCCCTGAGGAGCGGTATTCTGTGCGGCTTACAAGGGCAGCAAGAAGCCCTTCTGGACACTGCCAACAGCTGACCCTGAGGCTCTCACCTGGGCTGCCTCAGGAACAGGCTTGGCCAAGGTGGAAGGTGGGACTAGGGGTAGATGGCACTGGATTTGTAAGACCATGTCTTGGGTCTACAACATCTTCAAGTGACTGACCAGAGCAGGATGTCTTGCTGGGTCAGCCACCTGCTGAAGTCTCTTGGAAACAGACGAGGCATCTCGTTGGCCCAGAGCACAGATTCACAGGCAAGTCGTGAGCAGAACAGGAAGAGGGGCCTTAACTGCCAAATTCCCATTTCCTGGAGCATGTAGCAGTGCTGGAGGAGGCAGCACGGGAAGCAGGGAAACAGGCCGGTGGAAAGGACACCTTCTGAAGGAGCAGCTGTGCCCTGTGCCCTGTGCCCTGTTCCCTGGCACCCACACACCAGCGTTTACAAACACCGCCTTTTCCCACCCAGAAACGGGACAGGAGCACCCCCGCAACATCCCGCCTGAGAGGTGAGGGAGGCAGAGGACCTGCCTGCCAGGTCACCAGGCAGCAAGGCAGGTGGCCACCCTCAGGACGCTCCAAGATGCCCTGTTTTCGTAAGCAGAGAGACAGGGCTCCACTTGCCAGATACAAATGTACACCCAAAGCCAGGCAGACCCCAATTCCCCTCCTCCAGCCACCCCCACCACTTCAGTTACCACTCAGTTAACCCTATCAGGGGATGAATTAATTCACTGATTGGGTCAAGACTCTCACAGCCCAAGCATTTCTTCTGTGACTCCTCTTGTATTGTCTCACACCTGAGCTTTTGGGGGACACCACATCTAAACCATAACATGCCCCATCAAGGAATGAGGGACAGCCCTGTCTCATAGGCACAGGACGCTTACCAGGGATCAGTGACATGCCTCAGAGGGTTTCACAAACCACAGGTCTCAAGCCAAGACTCCTCAGCCCTGAGCATGCGTACCTACATCTTCTACTCCTGTTACGTCAGGACCGAAGGCCTCCAGGGAGGGTGTGCTTCTGCAGGACACCTGGCCCAGCCCATTCAGATGCTCTGTGGAGCCAGTGGACCCCTCACTCACAGAGGGCTTCTTCCAACCCAGTGACACGTCCAGACACGGACACCAACACCCGCGCCCAGCTAGGCCCAGGGAGCTGCGGCAGACGGCCTGAGATGGGGGCCTGACGCCTACATGCACGGATGTCTTCCTGCAAGGGGGTGACCCAGTGTCCATGAGCACAGGCTGGGGGCTCTGACCTGCTGGCTGTGGTGTGCTGAGCTGCAGCTGCCCCTTCCCTCCTACAGGTTGTGGAGTCCAGTGGGCAGTCCCCTGTCCCCTGCCCCACCCACACCCATGCAAAGAGCCCCCACCCACGAGCCCAGGACCAGGGCTCCCAGGACAGAGACCTCCCAGCTGAACCTGGGGAGCCCTGGTGAACCAGACGAGGCAGTCACCCTGCCACCACTGTCTTGCCTAGATGCTACGGAAGTCCCAGATCGTCCTGTGTCCTCTCCTGCCCAGTCCAACCCGTCTCCTGCCAGGTCGGCTTCACAAACAAGATCAGATCTCCTTGCTCCCGCCAAAGAAACACCTCCCAGGATAAGAAAATGACTCAAAATCAGGACTGAGTCTGCTGATTGCCGTCTGAGCTGCCTCTGCACCCCAACACCCCACGCTGTCCCTCCCTCCCAGGTGCAGGGGCATCCAGAAACCAGGAGAGGTCCCTTGTGGTGGCAGGTCCCCAGGGAAGGGTGTGCAGGAGGCTGCTGAGGGAAGGACGGTCCTTGTCCAGGACCTGACTCGCCCTCCCCTCCCCTCCCAGCCCAGAGGACGCAGCACACTGCTTCCTAGCAGCTGCTCTGAACAGTGCAGCATCAGAGTCACCTGGGCCCCTGTGGGCAGCAGATCCCTGGCCATACCCGTGGGCCTGTGGATGGTGGATCCCTGGCCATACCCCTGGGCCTGTGGACAGTGGCTCCCTGGCCATACCCGTGGGCCTGTGGACGGTGGATCCCTGGACATCCCCCATGTACAGAACTAGAGCCTGTAGCTGGGGCCTGGGGGCTGCCCCTCATGAGCTCCTGCTGAGGGTGAGGCCACTGACGTGGTGCAGCCACACCCTGCATGCTATACCCCTGCACACCTGTGCCCCTCTGTGCCCATTCAGCACTTGCCTCTCAAGACACATCACCACCCCAGCTGAGGCTTCGCCCCACCTGGGCTGACCAAACTGACCATGCTTCGGTGCCACCAGCAGAGTCCCTCTCAGCCCACACCAAGTGTCCTTAGAAGAGGATGGGAGTCTGGTCCCCAAAGCCCTCCTGGCCCAGGCAGCGGGCCCTCACCTATAACAGAGGTGGCTCTCCTCACCTTCTTCTTCAGAGGGATCCGCGTCTCAGGGGACCCTCCCTGCCTACGAGCTCTCCACAGGTCACCTGAACACATACACGAGTCTCATGCTTTAAAGAAGGCTGTCGCTCACCAGCAGGTGTGTTGGGGATGAGGAAGAACACAGTGTGTCTATCAAGTGGGGCTCATTTTCCCAAAGAAGGGTCCAGGAAGAACCTGATGAGATGACAAGAGCAGGGATGAGCTTGTCACCCAGCTGAGAATAGGAGGGGACATGGGAAAGTACACTTATGAGATAGTGTGGCCCACAAAGCAGCAGCCAAGAGGGGCTGGCTGGACAGTCTCAGGTGAAGGGGCCAGAATAAACAGGTGCTGCAGCTTCTTGCACTCCCAGACGGGGTCTGAAGTTGGTGTAAAGAGAAGAACATGCCACTTGAGGCCAAGTCGAGGAGCCCAAGTCCCCAACATCCCAGAGATGTGCCACGATCTGCTGCATGTCTGAGAATCAATTCCTGGGGATGTGTGTTGTGAAGAGTATGCTGAAGCCCCACAGCCTGGGGCAGTCGCTAACATGACGAGGATAGTGGCTCCCAAACCTGGTCTCACACCGGAATCACCCCAGAAGCACTCGGAAAGCACTGATGCTCAGAAAATTCTGGTTCCAGACACGATGGAGTCATTGGCACTAAACTCATCCTTGCACAATAAGCCCCTCTAGGAGTCAATAAAATACACCACACAGGGCAGGATGCAGAGGCAAGGAAAGCAAAGGAGGAGAGCCCCACCCTCCCTGGATTCCCCTCAGCCTCTCTCCTGGGACACAGAGCCAAGCAGAAAAGAGGAGCTTCTTGGGGGAGGAAACCAAGATCAGTTGCGGGGCAGCTGGGACCTGTGAAGCAGGTACTGGAGACCAGGAGGTGGCAGGAAAGGAGCTCCGACGGCCAACCCACGGTCGACTCTTAAGCTCTGCATTGTGTGGCTTCGTGAAAACACTTTCTGAGAATCTGCAGAGTGAGCAGAATGTGAGGGGTTGCACAGTGCTGGGGAGACTTGAGTCAAGCCCAGACAGAACCGAAGACACTGGTGAGCATGCTGGGCATTCAGTGGAGACCCTGAAAAGCCACACTGCAAAGCCAGGACAATGCCCCGCGAGGAAGGACTTTGCTCCAAGAGAAGAGGGCAGAAATGGATCTACCTAACATCACAAAGCCTCAGTCAAACCTCACAAGAATCCAAGTGGTTTGCTGATAAGCTAATCGTCTGCCAGGACAAAACTCAACATTCTTTGGAAAACGGCAAGAGAATGCAGAGACTACAACACATCACCCACAATGCCAAGAATATAACAAAGAATTACAAGACATGGCAGAAGTGTGAAAAAGCAACCAGCAACACGGATAAAACAGTCAGCAGAAGCAGACCTACACAAGGTAGCCAATAAGAACTAAAAATAACTGTGATTCGTACACCAAAAAAATCAATATGATTAAAACATTAAAAGATTTTTCTCATAGAGGTAGAAAATGGATAAAAGCATAGTAATTCAAATGAGAATCAGAATCTACCAAAAAGAATTAAATAGATACCAAAATTCTACATACTGTACCTAAAATTAGGAATCCATTAGAAAGGTTTAAAAGTGGACTAGACACAAAAGAATCATAAACCAAAGATAAAATAATAGAAAATATTCAAGAGACACAGAAGGAACAGATAGAAAACGAAAAAGGAATTGAGTTCAAGGGAGCCGTGGGAAATAGTTAAGTGTCTAAATCACGCGTGATGGAGGCCTAGGAAGAGCAAGGAGAGGACACGCCTGATTAGGTAGTGGTCAGGACTCCCCACATCCCGTGAAAGACCTTGCTTCATGTTCCAGAAGCTCGGCTGGCCCCCCAGAAAAGAAAAGAGAAACACACTAGCATCACAGTGAAGCTGGTGAGACCAACAACAGCACCTTCCAGGCCGATGGCAGGGACACTGTCCCCGGGCCGACCGCAGGAGTGGAGATGCTCCTCAGGGGACACCAGTGCAGCATCCGAGGTGCTGAGAGGAGCACTGACAGCCTGGAGCTCCGGCTTTGGACAGCAGGGCAAACGCCGCCCGTGAGAACCCTGTCAGTGAACGCCGCCCGCGAGAAGCCTGTCGGTGCACCCCACAGCGAGGAAGTCTAAGCACGTGTTCCCAGCCCAGGGCGAAAGGTCCCTTGGAAAGCCAGGACGAGCTCCACCTGAGCAGACAGGGAAGACCCCGGACCGCTTAAAGGCGCAGGAGACCATTTCTTTGGGGGTCTGTAGCACGGGTACAAGTAGAGTAAGTGACACCAGCGGAGGAAGAGTGGGGTGATGGGAGCTGAGTGACAGCTGATGTGGGCTCTTGTGCTCAGGGCACGTAGTAAAATTGCAGACTTGAGAGACAGCAGTAATGCAGTGATACGTGTTAGGCTGTCTAAATTTTATATGGAAAAGTAAAAACAATCTGAGTAGCAGAAAGAACAAAGCTGGAAAGCCAAGGCTTGCTTCAGAGTGACAGAATTTAGGCCCTGTGCTAAGGACGCAGGGTAGAAAAACCAATCCACAGAACAGCACAGTCAGAACAGACCCCCACGAGCCGCTTGACATGCCACAGAAGTGCAGCTCGGACTCCGTGGGGAAGGACTGAGTTTCCAACAGGGCCCTGCAACAGCTGAGCATTCACCTGGCAGGTCAGGGACCCCGGCCCCAACTGCACACCGTTCACAAAAGCCGATGCAGATGGATCACAGAACCGAACCTGGAGAAAAGAACAGCACCGTGCCCAGAGGACAACACAGGAGTAGCTTCCTGACCTTGGGTGAGCAGAGGGTTTCTAAACAGGGTGCAGGTAGCACTTGGGAGGAATCGGCCAGCAGGACCTTCTCCAGGTTAAGAGGTGTTGGGTCAGTCACAGGCCGCGTGCACCCGGCAGAGACCTTGGGCCACAGAAAGGCTCTTAGGTTCCCACTCAGAAATGGGCCGGCTTGTGGACGAAGGCCTGCGGGAGCGGGAGGGCGCTCTGCTCTTCTTCCTGTCTTGGGGACCAGCAGCAGAGCTGAGCCTGCAAGACCCGGGGTGACAGGGAAGCCTGCCCACTGGAGGCAGGAGGAGGCTGTCCACCCTGGGAACCTCAGAGTCCTCCCTGCTGGGCACGCGCCTACCTGTAGCCCAGCAGGCCCCCTTGGCTGTGGAGGGAAGGGAGCACCTGTGGCCACCCGAGGACAGCAGGAGCACTCCACAGCCCAAACAGGGCCAGGTCAAGAGCCCCTCGCAGAGGAACGCGTGGACACAAGACCCTGCACATGCTGGGAAGGGTGGCTCCGGGCTCCGGAGCAGGCAAGGGCAGGCCAGGCCGGACAGCAGGGAGGGCCCTGATGCTGTGCTCCGTGGTGGCCAGGCAGGCGATCACTGCCAAAGCTCCCCAGTGTCCCTTCAGATTCCTGTCCTCGGCTTCCACAGACAGCACCATCTAATCCTGCTGCCTAGCCCTCGCCCTCTGGAATTCAGACTCCAGCTGTCTGCAGCACAGGGGCACGGAGACTTCCAAAAGCTCTGGATTTTCCCAAGTGTGTCCCAGGCAGGTGCCTCAGCGGACATCGGGGGCCTGGCACTAGGAGACGGATACTCCTTAGGGGGGCCTTAACCTGGGACCCTCCTCACCTAGCACAGCTCAGGACACCTGATTCAGCAAAGTCGCTCCCCAGGAGCGAACGAACCAGCCAGGAGTCCAGTGGGGGCTTGGATTTGCCGTCAGGGTCTGGAGCAGCACTGGAGGTGTCACCCAGGAGACCCTGGGACTCAGACACAGCTGCTGCAGCTGCATCCAGAGGCACCATTTTTTAGAAGGAACTCATGCCAGGCTCTGCCTGGGCCCCTGGGACGGGGAGGACCACCGCACACTACTGGTCACTTGCCTGAGGCAAATCTCCCCACAGCCTGGGAAGGCAAGGACAGCCACCCCAGCCCAGCACCCTGGGAAGAGCTGGCCTCATCTGCACAGCTAGCTCTTTTTCTGGGTGAAATCATGTCCACGTTCCACATCAGCCAGCTGTCTCATCCACTGGGGGAGGTGGCACTATAAATCATGGATTTTTATGAGAGAGGAAATTGCTTTCTGCCTGTAATTCTTTATAGAATTTTTAACCACAGCCTGCTGAACTGCAGCAAAGGCGTGGAGTGTGCCGTGATCGTGTGCCCAGCCACCCCAGGTCCAGGGACAACACCGCACAAATGCATGTGTCCCCAGTGTAGCCCTGTCCTCACTGTCACCGGCCGGAAGCTCTGGGGGGGGGGGTGTGAGTGGTCACCCTGCCAGAGCTCACGGAAGACTCTGAGGGTAGCCGGCCAGCGCCTGCAGGTGTGCCGTCTCCTGCTCCCTGGGTTTCACGCTGACGCTCCCATTCATTGAGTAGGACAGGAATCAGCTCAGGAGCTTCTGTACAATAGGGGGCTGTGCAGCTCAAGCCCCAGGGCCCAAGAATGGCAGGTCTGGGCCACGCCAGGGAGGCTGTGACCCCAGGGCTGTGTCCCTAAACCCAGTCCAGGGCATTCCACTTCTCCCAGGGACGGAGAAGCAGCTCTGACCCCTTAGTCCCCACACTGACCTCCTGGGCAGGGTGGGGAGTTGCTGACGCTGGATAAGCTGGTGTCTCCAGCAGGAGCCTTGCACACTCCAGCAGTCCCTGGGCACAGCCCCCACACACTCAGTGCTGCCCTGGGGTGCCCGGCTGGGGTGCCCGGCTGGGGTGCCCGTCTGGAGGTGCCTGTTGGCCACCCGCCCTGGCCTTCTCCTTCCTCTCTCCTCTCCACTCGGCTTCTCTGAAGCTCTGAGCTCCATCGGACCACATTCCAGGCAGCACTTGGGGTTCAGGACAATCAAGGCCCTGCGGCTCTGACAGTGGGCATGGCACAGCCTGGCCAGGTGGAAATCCATCCACCAGTACTCACTGGGCACCTGCGGTACAAGGCAGAGCCTGAGCAGCCAACAAAAAGACCCAGATTGAAGCGGAAAAGCATTTCTGGCCTGGGTGGGACGCAGAACTTCGCTACAGTACCCACTTTGGGAATGGCGAGTGCACTCCCGCTGCCTGGAGGAGCCGGAAGCCCACAGCCTTGTGGTCACCTCCATTCCCCACCCCTCCCTGGGCCAGTCCAGCCAGCCCTGCCACCTGGGCATGGAGCTTGGTGCTCTGCGCTCTGCCCGTGTGCCTGGGCTGTCCCTGGGCTGCAACCCAGACCCCTGGCTGCAGTGCTGCCCCTCCTGCGGCCAGGGCTTGTGTTCACACACTGCGACTAGGGCCCAACACCAGATGACCCAGGAGGGGACCATGTCAGATTGCAAAAGGCTGCAGGGCCTTTGCTCCCTTGAGGGCTGATGCAGTCCTGACCCGTGAGACGGCTGGGCCTCGATCCACACCAGGAGGGCGCCCGCCGGGCTGGGGTCCAGCCTGAGCTGCAGAAGCAGGGAGGGTGACGTCTTGCCTGGCCTTGTAAAGAACTAAAACGGTCGCGTCCCAGCACCCAGAGCCTCCCCCGGAAGGAGACCAAGGAGCCCAGGGCTGTCCTGTGCCGGGCCTTGCTGGGCGCACAGACACTTCATGGCCCAGGTGAGCTGGGGCAGTGGCCAGCCTGGGACCTGGGGCACCTTCCTCTGACTGCAGCTCTCTGCCAGGGCCCAGGGGAGGCTTCCGTCCTTCCCCTGGGTAAAGTCCTGGCCAGCCCAGTGCACCCAGCCCTGCTGGCTCTGCTCTGGAGCCAGGCCCACCCTCAGCCCGTCCCCAGGGTCGGGCCGCCTTCCCGCCACGCTTTCTGTACTGCCTGCTTCAACTCCTGCTCCGCAGCTTCTATCCCAGACCTCTCCAGAAGTCCCTGCCAGGTCCCTGCTGCCTGTCCCCAGGCCATTCCCCCTGCCAGAGGGGCCGCACCCAGCAAAGCTCTTCCAAGCCCTCCGCCTCACTCACTGGACCTCAGGCGCCTCTGCCCAGTGGGGTCTGGGGTGTGGCCCTAAATTTACACTCAGGTTTCAGAGGCCAGAGTGTTCTCTCACAAACTGGAGGCTGAACAAGAAGACCTAAGAAGTCCTGAGGCTGAGAGAGGGTGCTGAGCCGTGGGCCTGGGGCCCGGCCGCTAGGCTTGGGGTGACACTACCTGGCTCGTGGTGACGCTGGCTGGACTTGGGGGTGACTAGACTCGTTGCTGACTCTGGATCCAGAGTGGCTGGACGTGGCTGACTGGCTTTGCCCCGGCTGCCAGTGATCCTGAAGCTCCTCATCTTCCAGGTCGTTTCTAGCACTTTCTTTGGGCTTTTCATTATTTCATTTAAATCCAACAGAACAAAATTAAACAAAAGTTTTGACATGCCTTCATTGTATATTTATATAGGAGTCGTGAATATACCTCAATTAAAATTCATCCTTGAACTGCCTATTACAGAAATTCCAATAGTTTGCTTATTTTTGGTTCCAGGGACTGAACCCAGAGGTGCTTAACCACAGGTGTGCTGAGTCACATCCCCAACCTTTTTTCTTTCCCCACTTAGAGGCAGGGTCTTGCTAAGTTGCTTCGGGCCTTGCTAAGTTTCTGAGGCTGGCTTTGAACTTGCCATTCTCCTGCCTCAACCTCCTGAGCCACTGGGAGTACAGGCATGTGCCACCGTGCCCGGCCTCCAGTAGCTGTTATTTGGGAAGTTTGTATGGGAGTCTAAAGGGCCAAGAGGAAGCAGGGTCCTCCTGAAGCAGAAGAGCAAAGTGGGAGGACCCCCAGCTGCTCTGGGAACGAGGGCATCTGGCAGAGCTGGAGCCAGGGGGCTGCAGAGAGCTGGGGGTGGACCCTGGGGAGACACCCGTGCAAGAGCACTAGCAGAGGACCCGGGCGCTGGGGAGGGGCTGCTTCAGGAAGGGCTGCTGGGACGGCCTTGTCATCCACGTGAGGGACGGGGGCCCAGGGGTGGGAGCTTCCACAGAGGACAACCGTGCGGCTTTGGAGAGGCGTGACTCCAGAGAAAAAGCATCTCTCCAGACACGGCAGGCACCAATCCCGAGGGAAAAGACCGACACTCCAGGTGACTTGGAATCTAAAACTTCAGGTCCCAAAATGCCGTCATGAAGAATGTGAAGAGATAACGCAGAGGTGCCTGCGTGTTTATGTGAATTTCAGGGTGGGTTGTCCAGGCCTGCCAGAGACCCTTGGGGCTTTTGATAAGTACCTGTTTGAACTTTGAATTAACCTCGGTGAGCTTCCAGAGGAAGCCAGTGGAACCCCAGGCAAGCAGGCAGGGACAGAGCCGAAGGAAACTCCCTAAAAGGCCAGGTAGCCACTGGCCTCAGAAGTAGGAGGGACAGCACACCAGGGGGCCAGAGAGGAAGGCCAGACACTTGCCCTGCAGAGAGCAGACGTTTCTGACGGACACACGGACATGCGATGGTGAAGATAAAAGGGAAAAGTCAGAGACTGGAAGGCAAAGCTGAGGGCTTTCCTGGTAGCAGAACAAAAGCCAAGGTTGGAGAGAAAGGCAGGAAAATTAGAGTGTGAATTCAAAGGCCCAACAGCTGAGTGGCGGAGCCATGGGGAGGACTGTGGCAGGAACCCACTCCTGCCCGGGCTGCTCTGCCACGGAGGCTTACTTTAAAATGGACATTATTTTCCTTCTCCTCCCAAATTACTAAGTGAATTTCAACCCCCCGGCCCCCAGGGCACACCTCTAATGCAGCCTCTGAATCCCCTCTTTAAAAACCCTGCTCCCCTGATGAGTAGAATCACAACCTCTGGGACTGTCCCATGTCTCTCCTCTGCTGGCCAAGCAATAAAACTTCTTTTGCCTTTTTCTCAAAACCGGGTTCTTGGTATTGGTCTGGCATTCAGGGCGAGGACTGAGGTTTTGGCAACAGAACCGAGGGGAAAAAATGGTCTAGAAAATGACACAGGTTTTCGCAGCTGCACGTTCACCAGAGGACTTCCAACCTCCCAGGGCCACCAGCAGGTGAGCGCCGTGCCATCGCCCTGGCTGCGCACACCAGGGCTCAGGAGACTGGCTCCCATCTTTGCACTCCCAGGGAGCCTCTAGGACACGTCCACCAACAGAGAAGTGGACCGAGCAGCGGGGAGGACGTGGGACTCTACGGAGGGAGGAGGAGTGGGCCTCAGGCAGCTGGAGGGCAGCTGGCTGGTGGTCAGAGGGGAAGAGCCGTGGGGACAGGAGACAGTGTCTGGGGTGACCCCAGAGAGGCAGCACAGGGATTTCCCCATGGTCTTTACTGCACTGAGAGGAGATTTACTCTCCCATTGGGAATTCTGGGGTGGATTAGTGACAGGGGCACAGAAAACGAAGCAATTGAAAGATTAACTCCAGGGCAGCCAGCAGGCAGAGGCAACGAGGCCCACTGCGGGTCTCAGGGGCCTTGGGGGCTGGCCCTCCCACAGTGTCAAAGGGGAGAGGGTCCAGTGCTAGGTGACAGGTTCCCTTTCTACTCTGGGTCTGCTCTCCACCCACTGCTGGGCTCTGGGCCTGGAGGGCTGGTCTGTGCTGCAGGATGGCACCCAAGGGCCCACACTGGCCGCTGGCTGGTTTTGGGATGGGAGGCAGGGAAACCAGAGAAGGGTGGTCCCTGGGGGCTCCCTGGCTGGGCTGGAAGTTGGCAATGGGTGAGGACCATTTCCTGCCACCACCTTCCTGTCCTGAGCCCCCACCTTCCTCCATGGCCAGCCCACCTGGTCCTGTCCTACAGCCCAGGCCTTTGGGGACTGCCCTTCTCTAACTCTCCTGAGGGGCCTCTTTAGGGTGCACCATGGGTTCCTGTCCAGACATGGCCAACATCACCGGGCAGCCGTGAGCAGGAAGAGTGCAGCTGTGCGCGTGGGCAGGAGGCGCTCTGCAGAGAGAAGGCCGCTGACCGGCAGTGGAGAAGCAGAGCTCGCGCATGCTGGAGAGAAGCCCACGCAGCGCAGAAGAGGCGCAGGAGGCGTGGCAAGCCGAGGAGATCACTGGCCTCAGGGCCATGTTGGGGCCAGGGGTGACAAGGACTGGTCTTGGTTAAGGACCAGCCACCTCCTGGTTGTGGACCTGCAAGTCAGCCCGGCAGACGGAAGGTCATGTGGGCTGGGCAGCAAGCGCTCTCCCCAGGACAGCCTGACAGCCACCTCCTTCCCTCCACTGGGCAGAGGAGCACGAGGGATCCTGGCCCAGGTCCTGGGGTTGCTGATGGATGGAGACAGGTACTGGTGGTGGGGCAGGGAGCCCCAGGGAACCCTGGGAATAGGGAGGGCCTTCCGGGTCAAGAACCGGGTGGGTCGTGTGTTCACTCACGACCCCCAGGTTCCCCTCTGCCCGTGTCCAGAGAACCACTTGAACCCCCTGGGAAGTTCCATATGGTGGTGCGGCCTCAAGACCACCTCTGGAAGCCAGGGGAAGGGAGGTGGCTGCCCTGGGGACCTTGTCAGGACAGATTGCTGCATCCCATGAAGGGCAGCTCGTGCCCAGGGCCTGGGTCCCCATGAAGCACAGGATGGGGTGAAGGGTATGCGTTGCCAAGACAGAGCTCCATCTCCCCCAAATGACTCAGAAGAAGCAAGGGAGCAGGATCAGGTGCTGGGTCCCCCAATGTTCTCGTCAGCTTCTGAGCACTGGACTCTGAGCACTGGGTTGCAAGAGCACCAATGACGGGCCCGCTGGGGGACACCTGGCTCTGAGTTGCTGGGACACACCAGAGGCTGCCAGCATTTGCCTGCACTGAGCTGTGAAACTGGCACTACTGCCCCAGAGGGGCACACGCCACAGGAACGCCAGGAGGCCTCCTGGTCTCACCTCTCTGACCCAGTGAGTCCAGCGACTGTGGAACCCCGTAGCTAAGAGGTGCGGGGCTTCTGCCCTCAACACACTGGGGCCACCTGGCTTCAGGTCCTCCTGAGGCCTGAGAAGGGGGAGCCTTCCACGAACCTCTGGGGGCTGGGGGACACTGGTGGGCAGACTTCTTGCTCCAGCCCAAGTGGGGACCCGGAGACACCCCGGTGGGCAACAGGCAGGCGGAGGCTCTGCCTGTCCTGCAGTAGGAGGCTCACGTCTCTGCAGTCCTCAGGACGGGCAGAGGGCCAGAGCCCGAGAGCGCCCGCCGCCCGCCCGCGCCACGTACCAGCCTGCGGATCTCACGCTCGCACTCCTTCTTGATGCGGCTGATCTCCTCCTGATGCAGGTGGTACACGCTCCGGATCTCCGCGGCCTTGACCTTGTCGGCCTGCATGGCTAGCGTCAGCGCTGCCTCAACCTGCCTCTTGGCGCCCTTGAGCTCCGAGATCTCCTGCTGCATCCGGACCTTCTCCACCTCGAAGCCCTTCTTGGCCTCCTCCTTGGCCTCGCACAGCAGCAGGGCCTTGGCCTTGTCAGGCAGGCCTCCGCGCAGCGTGCTGAGCAGCGCCTGCAGCCGCTGGATCTCGTTGTCCTTGATCCTGATGACGCGCAGCAGCTCCGCCTCGTGCTGCCGCAGCAGCGCCTCGCGCACGGCCTGCAGCTCCTTCATCTTCTCCTCGTGCAGCTTGCTCTTGAGCTCCGTTGCCAGCACCGCGTGCTTGCGCTGCTCCTGCTCCCGCACCTGCCGTAGCTCCTGGCTCTTCTCCCGCTCCACCCGGCTGACCTGAAAGACAAGCAGACTGCGGTTGCCGGCCGAACACTGCTCGGGGAAAAGCAGGCGCCTTCTGCAAACGGGGGCTCCTTTCTGGAGTGCTTTAGAACGCGGACTAAAACCCCGAGTCAAACCCACTTGGTGGCGAGGCACACGGGCCCCAGGGCTCTGGAGCACGCTTGGCTGCAGACCCTGCTCACCCGCTCCAGTCCAGTCCCCTCTGCCTACTGCCATGTCGGCAGCCAGCCGCTCCACCTCCTGTCCCATCCTGCGCTTCAGAAACTGCTACCTAAGCCCCGGCCCACGGCTGGGTTACTTTCTACACAGAGCAATCACTCTGTTAGTCAGCTTTCCATCACTGTAACAAACATCTCAGACAAATCGACTTGTAAAGACAGAAGTTTTGTTTGGCTCACAATTTCAGAGGTTCCAGTCATTGGTCAGTTGGCCCCTTGCTTTGGGCCCATGGTGAGGTGACAAATCATGGCAGGGGCACATGGTGGAGCGAAGCTGCTCTCAGGACCCACTTCCAGGGCAGGACAGGGCCTCCCCTGGGACCCCCCTCTTAGGAGGTCCCCCAGCTCCCAAGGACACCACAGGCGAGGACTAAGCCTTTAGCACATGGGTCTGTGGGGAGCATCTGAAATCCAAGCAGAGCTCGCTCCCTGAGAGCCCGTTCCTCTCTGGGATGGCCCCCCAGATGCAGCCTCCGGGGTGAGGGTGGCAGGCTGCCTTCTTGTTTGCTTCTGTCTCCCCATCAGGACAGACTGACACCGCTCGCTCAGCTGGTGCCCTGTTGTCCTGTGGGTTCAACCCCAAGACTCCCTCAGGAGTCCCCTGCGGGTGCCACAGTGCCAAGGGTTCCAACCACCAGGCTCTCCTGAGCTGGCCAGGGGCCCCGCTGTCTGGACTTCACCTGGGCCAGCTGACAGGTGCTGGAACCAGAGCAGGGACACTCGCTGCCCTTCCAGCAGCTCCTCCTCCAGCTGGAGCTGACCTCAGGTTGCTGGGAGTTCCTGGGCATCTGGGTGGTGGTGCTCCCGAGGTGCTCCTCCCCTGGAGCCACTTCAGTAGAATCGCAGAGCATGCTGTGTGGGGGAGTGGGCAGTGGGCTCCCCTGGGCACCTGCAGGTACAGCATCCAGGAGACGCTCTGCACCTGGACAGCAGCGGGAGGCCCTGTGCTTCTCAGCAGGAATGGGCAATTCTGCCTTCCAGCCCTGGAGACTGAGGACGGTGCAGGGGCACTGAACTGCTGGCCCACACAGGCCCAGGTGGCTGGGAAGTGTCGGGAGCGTGAAGCAACTCTCCAATAACCTGTGAGGGAAGCTCTTCGAGGAAGACGCGCTGAGCCGCCTCCTGGTCCACGCTGGCTCTCACCCAGCCTGCAGCCTGTGGGACTGAAGCCGGGCGTTGGCCCTGGACACCTGCCTGAGCACCTGGGTGAGCAGCGAGGGCTTCCCCTTGCCCCTGGGTGCTCTGGCCCCACGGCAGGCTCCGAAGGCCAGGGGTCAGGAGTCTTCACTCGGATGGCGTCTGCTCGCACGCCTGGCTGCCAAAGGCAAGATGAGCGTTTGGTTCTTCCCTCTAATTCCTCCGTTGTGGAGATCAGAGTCGGTTCCCCGTCAGTCTCAGAAGGTAGCTGATTAACTGATTCCTAGGAATGTGTGGATGTGCACGTCCTGCATGGGCTCCCTGCTTTGTGCCTCTCATCCTCTGCACATCGGCCCTCTCTGCTGGAGGCCCGGCGGCCCTGGCAGTCTCCATGCTCTGGTACCGAGTGCGGCGTGAGCTTGCGCTGAGCTCCTGCCCACATTTCTCTCCAGGTGCTGGGACGTCATGGGAAATGGCACTCAAGGTCACCACTGGGCCCTGGGCTGCTCACTGCTTCTGGGTAGGTCACCGTGAGGACTTTTAGGGGACAGATGATATCTCACTTGTGGTTTTATATATATGTATACAAAACATATTACATATAACAAAATGCTACATATAAAATTATACATCGCACCTTATGCTAAACAAAATATTTTAGAAACATATGTCACCCATATGTGTGTGTATGTCATGCTGACATTTACAATTTCCAATTCAAATTCAGGGCTACAGAGCTTCTGATTATCCTGCAAATTATAGCAGCGTCTCTGTTCTTCCACAGAGGATCTTTGTTCTCCAGGAACAGAGATGACAGAGCACCCTATCCTCACTTCATCTGCGTTATACAAACAGTGGCGTCGATGCTCATCTCAGCAGGGCCAACCCCATTCCTGGCCAGGCCTGGACTTCTCACCTCTCCGCATGCTCCCAAGGCTGCAGGGCCAGCTCCCACAGCTGCGGTGCCCGGCTGCTCCCTCCCTGCCCGCCTCGTTCAGTATCTTCCCTGAGGAATTCCAAAGCATTTCTTCATCTTCCCACTGGAAGAAAGCCTACCAGGCTACCCTAAGCCAGGGTGGTGAACACAACGCTCTCGCCATCCTGGGGTTCGTGCTGGCCAGCAGCCTGCTGTCCCGGGCCGCTCTGGGGTTTGGAGACCCTGCAGAAGCACTTGCGGGCACAGCATCTCCTGGAAGCCTAGTGTCGGCACCACCACCCCACCCTTTATGGCCACGGCAGTTCCCTAGGCTTGAGGCCCATGGCTCACGAGTCTGGGTCAGGAAGCTGTGCCATGCCACCCCTCTCTTCTGCCATTACACTCTTGCTCCCAGATACCCGGTGAGCATCCGATTCCCCTCCCGAGTCCTGGGCTGAGGCCAGCCAACTCTTTCGCAAAGCCTTCCGGGGTGTGTTTGGTGCTGGCCGCTCTGGGCGGGGCCCTGGCCACCTGGCGTCCTCCTTCAACAAGCAGCTTCTCTCTCTTCACCTCAGGGCTGCTTCCTGGAGGCAGCGGCCTAGGACGGCCTGTTTCCTCCTGCTCTTGCTCAGGAATGGCTGGGGTGCTGGTGTCCTGCCCCTCCGCTCCCCCACGGTCCACTCTTCTCCCAAGCCCGTTCCCTCTCCTCACCAGCACCGCTGGACTTCTCTCCTTTCACCTTCGGTTCTCCCAAACCGTCGCCTGTTGGTTTATGTGTTTTTGTGCCCCTTCTGGGTTAGTCTCTGCTTTGAAGATTTGTCTCCTTCCTGGTTTTGTGTGTCCTGCACACTGTTGGTGCGTGTTCTGATTCTGATTTATGATTTTGTTCACTTTCTCTGGAAAGGAGCCTTTGCTAAAGCGAAAGCTTCACTTGGCCTGTGGATGCTCAGTAGGTAGCCTGCACCTCTGCCTTCGTTTCCTGTCTTGTTATTGCCTTAAGCTCTGGGCCAGCTCCCCTCGGTTCTGCACGTAGGCACATCAATCATTAAGGGGCGCTCATCTAACAACTAGTAATACAAGTTGTATGAGCCCTGAATTTCTGAGCCTGTCTCATCCCCCTCCAGATAGAGGCGAGATTTGTAGCAGGCCAGGCACAGGGTGGCACGCCTGTAATCCCAGCGGCTTGGGAACCTGAGGCAAGAGGATTTCAAGTACAAAGTCAGCCTCAGACATTTGGTGAGGCCCTAAGCAACTTAGCAAGTCACAAAATAAAAAATAAAAATGATTGGGTATGTGGCTCATGGTTAAGCGCCCCCGGGTTCAATCCCCAGTACCCTGCCTCCTGCCACGTACAAAGGGAGATTTGCAGCACCCTGTCTCAGGCACCGGGAGTGGCGCTAGAAGCCTCTGGTACTCCCCTACACGGCAGTGCCTCCAGGACCAGCACCCCACCAGGAGGCAGCCCCGAGGCAGGAGTGACCTTCTGACGGGCCCTGCTCCTTCCAGGATCACAGGTCTGCAGGATAACACCCTGAGCAAGCGGCAAGTGCCCCCTGGTGATGGAGGCTTCTGTGAGCCACTGCACTGAGCCAGAATGAGCCGACTACCGCTGTGCGACCGTGGCCACCTGACTGTGCAGACCGCTGGCCCCCAGCCCCTCCTCCATTTGAACTGCAGCTCCTGGGAGCACCCTGCGGACAGGGCTGTGATGTTGGGCCCACTCTGCCCCTGTGACTGGCCACTGTGATCAACGTTCCCTGCTTCCCAACCTTTTCTGCTTGGTTTTGAGGAGAGCAGCTGGGCCTGGTGTGTTGGATCCCCGGTCAGGCTCTGGCCAAGGACTCCAGTAACAGCTTTTCACCGCTGTGACCAAAAGACCGACAAGAACTGGAGGAGGGAAGTGTATCTGGGGCTCGCAGTCTCAGAGGCCTCAGGCTACAGATGGCCAGCTCCATTCCTTGGGGCTCAGGGAGAGGCAGGACAGCATGGCAGAAGAGTGGCGGAGGACAGTAGCCCAGGACTCGATGACCAACAAGGAAAAACACAAACCCCAAGGGCCGCCCCGGGACCCGCCCCTCCAGCAGGCCCACCTGCTGCAGTTGCCACTCACAGATCCCTGTCGGGGTCAGAGCACTGGCTGGGTCAGGGCTCCCACGGCTGAACCTCGCCTCTGAACCTCGGAGCACTGTTGGCACCTGAGCTCTGGGGGACACCTCAGCCAAGCCGTGACAACATCATGTCTCACGTGACTCGCAGTGTCTTTGGTTCCTTCTGAAACAACCCGAGGTCCTCGCGTGAGCATGCTGCCCTCGCTGCCTGTAGGGATGTTGCTTTGCTTCTCACTCCTTCTTCCTGGCACGTGATGAGAAGTGAGATCATCCCTGTCTCTCCTGGAGTCTCTCCTGGCCCCGCGAGGCCTCGCCGGGTCGGTCCCACGTCACCTGCAGCTGCTCAGGTGGGTTCAGGCGGTACACTGTACCTCTGTGGCCTCCACAGGAGGACCAGGCAGCTGTGAGCCTTGGGCGGCTTCCTCCACCCCTCCAGGGCCAGGAGAGGCAGAGCTGCTCAGAAAAGGCCCAAGTGTTCCGGGGCCGTTTCCAGGGTTGTTTGTCCTCACGGCCCTGACAGGGGGCTGGGAAGTTGGAGGCGAGTGCTCCGTGCTCCAAAGTCCCTCCCACAAGGCACCTGGACCCCAGAGACAGGGGCTCTCTCGACGCTTCACCTGCTGGGCAGGGTGCACCACGCTCGCGTGCCTGGCCCGGCACCTTCTCACTGACATCTCTGCGGAGGCTGCTGGCCCCAGCTCGTGCCAGGCTTGCCGGCCGGCACTGCTGCTCAGGAAACTGGTTCATCTCCGGGCAGGTCACTGCCACGGGTCCCCCTCCTTCCTCTCGTGGAGAGTGAGCTGCAGCAGACGCTCCCTGCCCCTGAGAGTCTGGCTGGGCAACTGAGGGAGTGGCTGGGCCACCGTCACCTCTCCCTGACCACACGCTCCCGTGACTGCTCCACTCAACAGGGTCACACCCAGATTTCCACGTGCGGCCTTCCTGCCCCCACCTGCCCCCCCAGTGGCCACCACCAAGTGAGCTTTTCCTCCTGAGAATCACGTCACAGGCAGCTCTGCTTCACTCCCGCCCATCATGCGTGCGTGGCCTGTTACGTGTCTGTTCTCTGCTGTTGACGGCTGCGGCGTCACTGCATTTTTGTGGACGGAACGACTGGTCCAGACCTCTGTGCCTGCGTGTGACTTTGGCCCACAGGAGCCTCACGCAGAGCGAGCCCCACCTGGCTCTGTGTGCAAGCAAGGTGCGCCTCGCAAGCACAGCCCCCCGTTGCTAAGCAACCGAGCCTTAGCCAATCCCAGCCAAGGCTGCCAGAGGATGCCCAATAAGGCACCAGGCAGTCTGCGCCATCAGGTGACCTCCCTGCATTTCCTGTTGCGGGACATACGCGCATGTCCCCACCTTGAGGGGGGACACAGGGACCATCCTTATTCTGGAGTGCTTCTGGGTTCTAGAACCTTTTCTTACTCAAGTACACTTTGTTTAATTGAACTGGTCTCACATTTTAAACATTTTCAAACAATCAAACTGATCCAATCACTTGTGGATTACAACTCTGAAGGCAAGATTTAAAAGAACATCATGTTTAAATGTTAATTATATTCCTCACTTAAGTACATACAAAGGCATTCAAAATTTTGATCCACGTGGAAAATATATTAGTATAAACTGAATAAATAAGTTTTATCCTAAAGATTAAACAGCTGTCCCAATTCTATTTACACTAGAACCAACCTTTTCTCTATTTAACTTAACTACTT
The DNA here is from genome assembly GCF_902686445.1 of Sciurus carolinensis. NCBI lineage: Eukaryota > Metazoa > Chordata > Mammalia > Rodentia > Sciuridae > Sciurus > Sciurus carolinensis. The sequence continues at coordinate 175,399,470 of NC_062217.1, read as the reverse complement.
TTATGTACTGGGGCTCAGACAGAAAAGAGCAATTTTAAAATGCATTTAAATAAGGAACTAAGAACGAGGCTGGGCTGGAGAGGCAGGGCTGGTGGGGGGGAGCCAGGAGTGGGCTCCCCACTGTGGGGGCCACAGGGCTCGGGCACTTGCAGGCACTGGATTACTGAAGGGGTCACCTGGCCAGTTTCAGAGACCACCTGCTCACAGGTAAGCATCTGGTCAGGTTGGTGCTGGAACTGCACATAACGGAGGCTGGGCTGAGCCAGGGCCAAGGAGGTTCCCAGCTGCTCACAGAGCACCCCCTAACCAGAAGCAGGAAGAGGGCCTGTCCCCCTCCCCAACCCTCCAGCTGGGCAGTCGGCAAAGGCATCTGGACAACTGGTCTGCAGTGTTCCTGAGTCAGTACGACTCCCTGCTTTATCTATAGTGCGTCTTAAAACTCCTTCCAATTCCCGGGCATTCATCCTTCCAGGTTAGAGCTCAGGGACTTCAGTCTCAGCTCTGCCCTGGATCTTGGGCCAGTCATTGACCTCCTGAGCCTCTCCAGTCACACAAGAAAATGCCCTCACACAGATGGGATGCAAGAAAGCAGCCCGAGGTTCTCAGCCACAGACCCCTGCAAAGGACCCTGGGTGTGGTTACCTCCGGGCATGTTCTCTCTTCTCCACCTCGTATCCTATGGTGGACTAACATAGTTCATCTGCCTTTGTAGCCTCAGGCAGAGATGGGCTGGTTCCCTAGAGAAGGCACTCCAGACTGGACGCGGGGAGACTGGGCTCTGTCCTCAGCCCTTGTCATCACGGTGCTGTGTTCTCTGGATGCTACCTGCCCACAGTCCTGTGCGTGAACACACAGCTCCTCCCACAAGAGCCCAGTGCTCTCACTGAGCCATCGCCAACGACTGGGCCCCAAGGGACATGTGGTTGTTGACCCACACTTCCCAGTGGAGAGTGGGACTCTTCTGAGCCAAGCTCCCTCGGGTCACTATTTCGTGGCTCCAGCTGCACGTTGACTTTGGGAAACATGGATCTTTGGTCTATGGCCAAAATATTGACTATGGGCACAGAGGCAGCCTGCGTGTTGGGAGTCTTTTTTCTTTCCCCAGGTAAGTCAATTGTGGGCCACAGTGGAGAGCTGCAGCTGAGGAAGAGACCCTGGGGTCTGAGCTGACCACACCTGGACTCCATACCTGGGGCTTAGTAAAGGGATGTGAGAAAGCTGGGTGGGGGGTGCTACAGAAGCCCCAGGGAATGAGGAAAGCCCATTCAATCACCCTCCCGAGCACACACACAGACACACCGTGCACACACAGACACACCATGCACACACACAGACACACCGTGCACACACACACCAGGCACACACAGATACGCCATGCACACACACAGACACACCATGCACACACAACACCAGGCACACACACACCATGCACACACAGACACACCATGCACACACAGACACACCATGCACACACACAGACACACCATGCACACACAGACACACCATGCACACACACAGACACACCATGCACACACAGACACACTGTGCACACACAGACAACACCATGCCACACAGACACACCATGCACATACACAGACACACCATGCACACACACAGATACACCATGCACACACACAGACACACTGTGCACACCACAGACACACCATGCACACACATAGACACACCAGGCACACACACAGACACACCATGCACACACCACACCAGGCACACACAGACACACCATGCACACACAGATACACCATGCACACACACAGACACACCGTGCACACACAGACACACCATGCACACACAGACACACCATGCACACACAGATACACCATGCACACACACAGACACACCATGCACACACAGATACACCATGCACACACACAGACACACTGTGCACACACAGACACACCATGCACACACACAGACACACCATGCACACACACAGACACACTGTGCACACATAGACACCACAAATGTTCACAGCCACACACACACACACACACACACACACACACGTAATGACTCTTAGACACCTTGCTTGTGCCAGAGTGAGGCTCTGAAATGCAATAAACAGAGTTGTTTCTGGAAAATCCAATGAACCTCCCCTGAAAGAACGGGGAAGGCCTCTCCACTCACATCTGCCAGAACTGGTCACATCCCAAGGGCCGGGTGTGCTCCTCGCCAGCAGCAAAGCAGACAACCTGACTGCAGGCGGCATGGTGTCTGCACGTGCGTCTGCGGACGCTCCGGCCTCCCTCACTGCAGCGCAGGGCAGCCCTGGGTGTGGCCCTGCCCAGCTGCAGGGGACCTGGGAGAAGCAGTCAGAGGCCAAGCAGTCCTGCCACAGGCCCAGGGACCTGCAGGACAGAGGAGTAGGCCCAGACGGTATCAGGATGAGAGGAGGAACCTGGGAGAGCGAGCGAGGGTGGGAGGTGGTGGGTGTGCAGACTTCCAGAACCGAAGAACCAAAGTGTGCGCCCTGGCAAGGCCCAAACGAGCCGCCGAGCTGCGGGCAGTGCTACCAAGCCTGGCCTGGCCATAGGGAGGGGTCCTGGAGGGGGCCTCTGTGGTCATCGGGTGCAGCTCGGCTCAGCAGGCCCTGACCCCACCCCAGCCAGGTCAGGGGATGACTCCAGAGCTGAGGCTGGTGAGCAGGGGTTGGTTCTGATTCGGGCAGACTGGCACGTGGCAGCCAGGTTCCCTCCTGGACTGTGGCTGCAGCAGGAGGGCTTCACGCTCACAGGTCCCAGCTGGGGTCACAGTCACCACCCCTGTGTTCTCCACATCCTGGCTAAACACGTGCCGGGGAAGATCCACTGAGCGGGCAAAACCACCTGGGTTTCTGTATGTCACAGCAAACAGGCACGAAATGTCAGAGGAGCGTTCACGATGGCGTCCAAAACACCAAACGCCTACGAACACATGCTGGGAAATGGCCTTCCATGCCGAAAACGTAGTGTTAACAGGACTTAAGTACATGGGAGAAGAAATCGCATCATGATGTCCAGACTCACTGCTGCACACAAGCACTCTTCCCCAAAACGACCTGCAGGTTCCGAGCAGTCCAATCTACAGGAGACCATACAAATGGAGACTGACGACGGAGTCTAACTTTCATGCAGAAGTCAAAGAACTAAGACTGGCTAAGACAGTTCTGGAGAAAAAGAAGGACTCTGCACAGGCACACGGCAGCCACGTCACGCCCTGAGGGACAGTCCAGCGGGTGCCGGCACTGACAGCAGGCAGCCAGGGGCACCACGCAAGTGTCTGCAAACAGGCCAGCGGCCACTGCTGCTGCCCGGCAAGCCTCTGCCGTTCTCCGTAGGAGCAGCAGTTGCACTGTCCCCCAGTGACTGACAGGAGCTGGCCAAGCCCCCTGGCTAGGGTGGCAGCAGGGGCTCCTCTCAGGGCTGGAAGCTGGTTTGGACCTGACCTCCTTGTGGTGACGATGGAGGCCAAGGGGTGAGTGGGAGAAACGGAGGACAGGACTGTGGCCTGGCCCTGGCCACCTCTGCACTGGCCAAGCTGAGCAGGCCTGCAGCCACACAGCCACAGGCACCGTGCTGGGGCAGTCTCCTCAGGGCTGCACAGGCGTCCCTCGGCAGGACAGTGAGCCGCAGTGCTGTGCCCCGGGTAAGGCCTTTTAAAAACAAGTAAAAGAACAAATGGCACCTGGTCAATTTCAAATCCATCCAGAAGAAGCCTCGACCCCAGCACCTCGTGCACAGAAGTCAGTGCTAGGTGGGATGTGGACACACGGAAGGTAGAGGGTGGAGTTCCTGGAAGAGGATGTGGGACAGTATCTTGGGGGCTGCGGCAGGGCGAAGGGTTTTCTCCAGGAAACAGCAACAAGGGAAAAGTTGCCATGACCCGCTGCCGTCCTTCCGGGAGGTCCTCACCGAGCATCCCGCTGTGGAAGCTGCTCTGCTCCCGTCAGCCGCCTCCCAACCTGCACAAGTAGGTTGCTAGGATTTTGTCCATTATATTAGCAGGCTCAAGTCACAGCCTGAACGTGTGCATGTCTCTGCATATTTTTTCTTGAGATGATTCCTAAAAATGGAAATGCTGTCAGCATCTTTCAGGTCCTGACACCCGCTGCCCAGTCCCCTGCATGTGGGGTCCTACACCCACCGTCTTCCAGAAGGTTCTGAGGCTGTCTCTTTCTTCACCCCAACCCACCACGTGGGAATTAGCAGTGTTGTAGAACAACTTAACACACTCCTGCTTTAGTCTGTGCACCATGGAGTAATCTTTCCGCTGCTTCCGCCACCTGGTTACTCTCTGTCTCCTGAGCTAGTTTGCAGAATCCTGGAAGGTGGAGGTTGAGTCGCAGAAGCAGGTCAAGATCCATTAGTGGGCCATGAACTGGGTGACTGAGTCTTGAGACTCAGGCTGCACAGGGCCAGCTGCAGGGTAGGTGCATTTCTTACCACAGGACAAGCCAAGGTGTGCCGGTCACAGCCTTTTAAAACCCAGCAGCGGGAATACTCTGACCTAGAAATCCAGTGTGCAGTGCATCCCATGAGGAGGAGGGAAGTGGGAAAGACAGGAGCCACACTCAGACCCGAGCAGGGAGAGCAGACCAGGCAGCAGGCACTGGTGCAGAAGCAGGTGGGACTGGTCAGGACACAAGCACAGGCCGAGGCCGGCCTCTGGGGGAGGCCGAGACTCCTGCCCTGCCCAGGGAGAATCCAAGTCCCCAAAGCCCAGCTCTTCCCAAAGCTCCTGGTGGGAAGACTTTCCCCCTGCTGGAAGCATGGAAGCTTCACGGCACACACCACAGTGTCACATGGTCCCGGGGGACTGGCCAGCAACTCTTTAAATTCAAGACATTAGCACAGAGCTCTGGACACAGAGCCACTGGGACTCTGTAAACAAAACACTGAACAAGAACAATGGCACACAGTGACGAGCCAGAGAAAGAACTCGCCACACTCGGGAGACCTGCGCCAAGCGGAGGCAGTGTTCCTGAGCAAGCAGGTCCAGGTAGAGGCCGTGCAACCGAGGCTTCCTGGCCGCCCCTCTCCTGGCCACACTGCTAATGCCGAGGGCTCCCTACCTGCCTCCTGGTGACTCCTGCTCCAACCCAAGCCCTGTGCTCCCAAGGGGCAGCAGACATACCTCAGCTGACCACCAGAGGACCTCGCTGGGCTGTCAGGGGCAGGTCTCCAGGTGACCTGTCAGAAGCAGGGCTGGAGGTCGCTGCACCGACTTCCCACTCAGTAGCCGGCAGCCCCATCCATTGGCAGCTCAGGCCACGACCTGGGAGCCAATCTGCTTGGGTCCACCCTCATACTCAGGCTGACCTGTGGTGCATCCTGGCCTTGCTGTGGTCCACCAGCTGTGGTCCACCATGCCACACCTTGGCCAGGACACAGGCAGCTCAGAACCGGCCACTGGCCTGCTCGTGCTGCTCCCGGGCCCCTGCCACAGCCCTGGTGGCAGTTTTAAACAGCTGTCTGTACAGGCAGCCCTCCACATGGCAGGACTCCACCTCCGAGCTGGGACTGGAAATACTCAGAGCCAGAGCTGCATCTGTACTGGGTGAGCAGACGTCCCCTTGTCATGGTTTCCTGAACAATTCAGTGTGGCGACTATTCACACAGCATTTACGCGCACTAAGTGCTGTGAGTCATCTGGAGGTGACCTAAAATTCCAGGCACCGTGAGAGTACTACGGCATCTGATCAAGGGACGGGAGCGCCTGGGAGCTGGGCATCCCGGGGTCCTGGAACCGCTCCCCGACAGATGCCAGAGGACGACTGTGTCTTAATTATGTGGGCAGCTTCCACTCATGATACGGGAAGTGCGCCGGATCAATCCAGCGACCACGGCCTGCGGAAGCTGCTTGTGCCGGGCATGCCCAAGTCCCTGCCACGCCCACACGGGACCCCAGCGGTCTCTCGGGGGGATGGGCTTCTCTTGTCCAGCATGGTGTCAATAGTGCCTTGCACTCTCCCAGGGCTCCTGCTCCAGACCGTGGCTGTGGACCCCCGACACCTGCCTTCTGCCTCTCCACCAACTGCCTCCGAGGCTGCACCACCCTGGCCTTCCCGCCCCGCCTTGCCTTCCACCCCACACCAGCCCCACCTGGAGACCCCCACCCTGGGCTGACCTCAGAGCCAGCCGCCGCCGGGGTGAGCTCAAGGCCAGCCTTCAGGAACCACCTCAGTGCAGTCGAGGTGCCTGCTGGCCCTGCTGTCCCCTTGCCTGCTTCCCCGTCACCCCCAGGACCAGCAGCCCCACGCCAGTGCTCAGCAGGCGTTCGGGTGGGTGCTCAGGGGCAGCCCCGCACTCCAGCACAGAGCTCTGCACACGCTCCAGGCTGCGCCAGGTCTCTCGCGGCTCTCCAGGTGCTTCCCGACATGCAGGTCTGCCATTGGACCAAGCTCAGTCCTCACGGCACCTCGTCCACAGTCTAGGAGCGTCCCTTAATGCACACATCCCGCAGCAGGGCTGTGGTGCTGGTCAGGACAGCAGCCAGGGCCCCAGCAATTGCCAGCAGCAGGAGCCCTTCAGGAGCTGGAAGCCAAGCGCCCGAGGCCCACGGTCATTCGTATCTCTTCTCTTTCAGGGCAGCTGAGCCCCTGGTGCAGGGCTGCTGAGGGAGACTGCCCCTACCTGTCCAGCTGCCGTCCTTCAGCAGGTGGGCATCTTCCTGCAGCTGGGCCCACAGAGGCCTGCACCTGGACAGGGGTCCTCCCAGGTGGGCGTCTTATGCAGCTGGGCCCACAGAGGCCTGCACCTGGAAAGGGTCCTCCCAGGTGGGTTATCTTCCTGCAGCTGGGCCCACAGAGGCCTGAACCTGGACAGGGGTCCTCCCAGGTGGGTTATCTTCCTGCAGCTGGGCCCACAGAGGCCTGCACCTGGACTGGGGTCCTCCCATGTGAGCATCTTATGCAGCTGGGCCCACAGAGGCCTGAACCTGGACAGGGGTCCTCCCAGGTGGGTTATCTTCCTGCAGCTGGGCCCACAGAGGCCTGCACCTGGACAGGGGTCCTCCCAGGTGGGTTATCTTCCTGCAGTTGGGCCCACAGAGGCCTGAACCTGGACAGGGGTCCTCCCAGGTGGGTTATCTTCCTGCAGTTGGGCCCACAGAGGCCTGCACCTGGACTGGGGTCCCGCCTGGCTGGGACGTCCTCCCATGTGGGTCTTATGCAGCTGGGCCCACAGAGGCCTGCACCTGGACAGGGGTCCTCCCAGGTGGGTTATCTTCCTGCAGTTGGGCCCACAGAGGCCTGCACCTGGACGGGGTCCTCCCATGTGGGTCTTATGCAGTTGGGCCCACAGAGGCCTCACCTGGACAGGGGTCCTCCCAGGTGGGTTATCTTCCTGCAGGTGGGCCCACAGAGGCCTGAACCTGGACAGGGGTCCTCCCAGGGGGGTTATCTTCCTGCAGTTGGGCCACAGAGGCCTGAACCTGGACAGGGGTCCTCCCAGGTGGGTATCTTCCTGCAGTTGGGCCCACAGAGGCCTGCACCTGGACAGGGGTCCTCCCAGGTGGGTTATCTTCCTGCAGTTGGGCCCACAGAGGCCTGAACCTGGACAGGGGTCCTCCCAGGTGGGTTATCTTCCTGCAGTTGGTCCCACAGAGGCCTGAACCTGGACAGGGGTCCTCCCAGGTGGGTTATCTTCCTGCAGTTGGGCCCACAGAGGCCTGAACCTGGACAGGGGTCCTCCCAGGTGGGTTATCTTCCTGCAGTTGGGCCCACAGAGGCCTGCACCTGGACAGGGGTCCTCCCAGGTGGGTTATCTTCCTGCAGTTGGGCCCACAGAGGCCTGAACCTGGACAGGGGTCCCTCCCAGGTGGGTTATCTTCCTGCAGCTGGCCCACAGAGGCCTGCACCTGGACAGGAGTCCTCCAAGGTGGGTTATCTTCCTGCAGTTGGGCCCACAGAGGCCTGAACCTGGACAGGGGTCCTCCCAGGTGGGTTATCTTCCTGCAGCTGGGCCCACAGAGGCCTGCACCTGGACAGGAGTCCTCCAGGTGGGTTATCTTCCTGCAGTTGGGCCCACAGAGGCCTGCACCTGGAGAGGAGTCCTCCCAGGTGGACGTCTTATGCAGCTGGGCCCACAGAGGCCTGCACCTGGAGAGGAGTCCTCCCAGGTGGGTTATCTTCCTGCAGCTGGGCCCACAGAGGCCTGGACTGGGGTCCTCCCAGGTGGGCGTCTTATGCAGCTGGGCCCACAGAGGCCTGCACCTGGAGAGGAGCCCTGGCCTTTTCGGGTTTGCAGTATGGGGGATTGAACCTACGATGCTTTACCACTAAGCTCCAGCTCCAGACCTTGTCATTTTTTGAGACAGGGCCTCATTAATTTGCTGCTGCTGGTCTTAACTTGTGATCTTCCTTCCTCAGCCTCCAATTAGCTGGGGTTACAGGTGTGTGCTACCACACTCTGCCAAACTTATGTTCTAACTTATATTTCATATTTTCTATTCCCCTTTGGCTAAGACTTAAGCATATATCCTATAGACCAAGAATCCACACCGGCTAGTGGTGAGTGAGCAGGGCCGATTTCAGGTGAGGTGAGACGGGGAGATTTGTGAATGCTTCCTGCAGCCTCATTTCTAACTGCTTCCAGAAGCGGCAGCCTCCCAGGGAAGTCCCAAGGCTAAGCCAGACCCCGCTCCTTCAGCTGCGGAGGGTCCTTGTGCAGAGGCACAGTGCAGGTGGGCTCTGGAAGAGAGACACAGGAGGCGCAGGTGCCGGTGGCATTCGTTGATGCCATTCCTGGTGACAGCAGCCCCGAGGCCATGGGAGTGGGCACGCCCCTCACGCGACCACCCCTTCTAGTGTGGGGGGCGGACAGGCCCGAGCCTCCCAGCACTCCTTCCTTAGCACCGCCTGGCTGTCCTTGTCCCATTTTGCAGGGGGCTGAAGGCAGGAGGGCTGGGACGAGGCAGGACTGGCAAGCTTCCTCAGTGTGGGTCCAGCTGGAACCTGTGGCGGCTTGTGGGGTCCACCCGAGACCCGTGTAAGGAGCAGGCACCGCCAAGTCCTCTCACGACCCGCTAGTGAATGCTGGAGGCCGAATCCCACACAGTCACCATGGAACATGACTCTTGTTTTGCTGCAGCTGGGAGGCCGGTAAGAGGAGATCGGGTAACTCAGAATACCTCCGCGTGGACCGTGCGGCCTCCCAGAGTCGTACCTTTGCTGGTAGGAAGGAAGGCAGGAGAGGCTCACAGCCGGTCAGGACGCCATGTCTGCAGCACAGGGCCTCCCAACCCTCCAGGGGCCACCCTGCCCTGGCTGCCACCCTTGCCTGAGGTCACCTCTCTCCAGATCCTTTTTCTGTCTTCTTCCCAGGAGCTCACCTGTACTTCCTAGTGGCTCCTGGGTGGGGTGCAGGTAGGAGGGGAGGCCAAAGGTCATGCCAGCGATGGAAGGAGGTGGGGGTCAGGGGCCTGGCCCTGAGCAAGCCCCTCACGGTCTCCCCTAGAGGCCCACCCCAGCCTCTAGCACAAGCTCAGTCTCTCTCTAGCCCTTCCTACAGGATCTGAGGACCTGGATGGCCAGTGCCACAGGCTGTCCCCACGGGGTCTGCCGAGCTGCACACCCCTGCTGAGCTGTCCCTGTGCCTCCAAGTGTGGTCACAATGCTGTTCCTCCCCACCAGACGCTCTGAGCCAGGTCCCCACGTCTCCAACCACACAGGCGCCACAGCAGCCCGTTCTGGGGGCTCACGTCCACTGTGGATGGTGGGTGCAAAGTCAATGTCTCCTCCAGGGTCGTGCTCTTCCCAAGCCCTGATCCCGTGTGGCAGGGCCGGCCCACCAGCTGGGTGCTCCACACGCCCGGGTTTGGGGACATCTTCATGGAGCCTCTGCTCACAGGACCCTCCTGCCACTTGCCACTCCCCTCCCCAGAGCTCTGTCCTGAGTCGCCTTGGGAACCTTTGGGGGCCTGTGGGACTGGGGGTGGGCACCCCTGCAGAGACCCCCCTGGACCCCTCAGGGCTCGGGCAGGTGGGAGGCCCGGCAGGGGAGGGACCCACCTTGCTCTTCTCCTGCTGCAGCTCGATCTGGATGTCGGTGAGCTTGGCTCGAAGCTCCTCATTGGCGGCCTGCAGCGCAGCCAGCGCCTCTGCCTTGTCCCCCTTGGCCCGGCTGCCTGCGCCCTTCTTTGACATGGTGAGGCTGGATAGCCAGAGGGACACCCAGGGGCAGGTGCTCCGTCTGGACTGGGTGTCCACGCCACGCTCCCGCAGGTGTCTCCTCGGAGGCTGCTGCACTACATTGTCTCCTCACCTGGAGGGAAAGCACACCTGAGTGAGCCTCCTGAGTGTAGCCAGATGCCCACGCGGAGCCTCGGCCTGGAGCTCGGGGGCTCAGGTGCCAGGGCAGGGGCACGCAGGCTGGGCCTGCTGGGGAGCCAGCCCAGACCACAGGGCATCTGCTCCTCCCTCCCGTGCATGTCCTGAGCAGGGACTCCGTACCTAGCACATAATGAGCGCTCAGTACGTTGGTTCTGCTGCTTTAGCAGAAGAGACTGCACACCCAGGTTCCGACCCAGAACTTGGCATGTGGTGTGAGGCTCGGTACAGCAACGGGGGCTGAAGCCAGGCTGGCACGAGGAAGGCCCTGGCTGCAGCCTCCTCCCAGACCCCGGAACTTTGCTCGGTTCTCATCCGAGAATATGGAGAGTAGGGTCCTGCAGGGGACGTGCGTGCCGTGTTCAGAACAGCGTCACCCACACAGCCAAGGGGGAGGCAGCCACGCGGCCACCGGTGGTGAGTGGAGAAAGTCGGCCACTGGTGGGATGGAAGCCTGCCTTTAGGAGGAAGGCACCGTCGTCACGTGACAGCAGGGACGTGCCCCGAGCACAAGACGCCCAGTGAGGAGAGCCAGTCACGAGAGGACGGCCCAGAGCGGTCCACTCTCATGGGCGTCTGCAGCCACACAGCAGGCAGAGCGGCAGGGCAGGGCAGGGCAGGGAGGAGGAGCAAGGAGCCGGGCGGGGTCAGAGCCAGGTTGGGGTGAGAGGTCTGGAGTCGGTGCACCCAGACGTGAAAGCAGCCACACCTCCAGGCACTCCAGTGCGTTGGAGGGTGAACTTCACGTGATGTGTTTTTCACCACAGCTTTAAATTTTTAAAAAACATGGACTTTCCCCGGGGAGGGAGTGCACACTGCAGCCTTGGAGACGCCAATCTGGGGGAAGGACAAGAACATTCAGTGCCCGTCACTCTACAAATTAGAAATGACGACTCGAGGATTCCAGACACGGCTGAGGCTTCGCTGCTGGGCCATGTCACCTGGACAGAGAGGCCCTCACCAGGGTGACCGTGTCCTTCCAAGAGGGGGGACCTGCTCAGAAGCAGACACCGCAGGGGGTCGCCTCGCCAAGGCTGTTCTGTTGCTTTCTGTTGAGGCGCCAAGGCCTGGTCTTCCCCAGAAGAATGGGGAGCAGGGAGTCCAGCAGGGCTCAGGACCAGCACAGGCGGCTTACGGCTCCTGAAGGGCTAGGTGGCCGTGGAGCAGGCAGCCAGCAGGGCTGGGAGGTCACTGTGCAGGACAGGGACTTGGAGACACTGAAGGACAGGACCCCTGGGGCTGGAGGCCGCAGGGCATGGCCTGAGGGACTGCGGGATGGAAGGAGGAAGCAGAGGGCGCGGGAGGGTCACAGTGCAGAGGTCAGGGCTCTCCCGGTAAGGGTGGAGGAGGGAAGAGTGGGCTCTGGGCGGGGCAGGCTGGCAGGAGAGGAGCTGCCCACCCTGGACACTGCAGAGCAGAGCAGAGAGAGGTGCCGGATGCCTCGCTGGGCATAAGGAGCTGCCCTCACGAGGGAGCCCTAGAGTCTAATTTCTTTTAAAGCGTACTTATTTGTATTTACCTTGTGGCACTAGGCTTCGAACCCAGGGCCTCACGGGTGCCAGGCAAATGCTCTGCCCTGAGCGGCACCCGGCCCTTACACCACTGTCTGTGACTCTTGGGGCCCAGCACACAGACCTGCCCCAGTAGCTCTGCTGAAGCCTGATTGTGGGCCAACCCGCCCTCTCCCCCTCACGGTCCCCGAATGCTGACTCTCCAGGGAGGAGAGGGGCAGGGTCACATCTGGCCATCTATGGCCACCACTGGCAGCTGTGTTGGTAAACTTCCCCTCCACCCAGCATCCCCTTCTGTTCCGTCCAGCTGGCCACATCTTCCAGCTCTCTCTCAGGTCTCGGAAGACAGCCTCCCTGAGACCTGAGGGGCGCTGGGGCAGTGCCCACTTCCTGGGCCGAGCCCTGGCCCAGCCGGCCTCCTCCTGGCTGCTGTCACCCTGCTCTGCCGAGGGCTCACCCACAGCTGCAGAAACTTGCCACAGCTGGTTGTCATCAGGCACGAGACAGCCCAGGGAAGGCAAGCACTGGTCAGCGAGAGGCCCCTTCCGTGAGGCTGTGCTTTTTGAAGCAGAAGCAGCAGCTCTTAAGAAGAACCCCCTTTAAAGGGTCCTGGTTGCTAATGCGCTCTGATCGGCACCTGGGCCCCCCACACCCACAGTTTTGTAGTGTTTAATAGGCAATGTTTAGAGGGGTCACAGCACGACCAGTGGCGGATTCCCATTTTTGAAGGGGAAGGTACAGAATGTGAAAGGACTGTCCTCATGCAGAAAAGCCCCGGCTCCTGTCGTCAAAAGCTCACGGGGTCCGGAGACATCTGTGCTCTGCTCTGCTCTGCTGGTGTCCCCTCCAGGAGGCTCGCACCTCACTGCTGCCCTGGCAGTCACTGGCCTCGCCTGCCAGGGAGCCTCTCTGCCTTGGCCTGAGAGAGACAGAAGCCCCGGGTGGGATGGCGGGCAGGTACATCAGCACGCAACAGGAGAGCGAGCTTCGCAGGGACCAGAGAGGGCCCTCTGGTCATTGCTGACACACAATCTCCCAGCTCCATCATGTTGCAGGGACCCAAAGAGCAGAGTAGGAGTGTCCAGGGCTACTGGATGGCAGCACCAAGGCCAGTGGGGGGACAGTGTCCACCTGCTCATGAAGGTAGGGTCCCAGCCCTTGGCAGGGCTTCCTGGATCCCCACGGGCCCCAGTGCTGATGTGATGGGCCCCTCTGAGAATGGGGCCCAGGAGCACTGAGTCTCAACCCACGAATCCTCCAGAAGCCCATCTTGCGCCGTCCGGAACTGCAGCCACGGGGGAGCCTGGCCGGCTCTGGCCAGGAGTCTGGGTCCACGTGGCAAACCCTGACTGAGGACTGGGCTGCAGCTGTCCTCGTGCAGGAGACCCCGATGAGCCGACAGGGGTGGGGCAGGCCTGAGGGAGGCTGCGTGGAAGCCAGGTGGTCTGGGAAGGAGGACGCCGTGGGCCCTGCAGGGCAGTGGCTGGGCTCTGCCCGTCTGTCCAGGCAAGCCTGGACGTGCACTAGGAGCTGTGAGCTGGGGTGGGGGCAAGGCTGGAGCAGCCGGCCCCTCACCATACCAGGCACAGAAGGGCCAGAGCCGTCCCTTCCCACGAGAACCACAGTGGCACTGCCGGAGCCTCCGTGCGGAAGGCCTTGAACCCAGGACTGCTGCCCAGGGGCCCCCACCAGCTCAGCTCTCCTTCACACAGGTGGGCAGGGGAGGAGGGACCACAGGACTGCTCAGAGAGGCAGCTGAGGAGGGCGCTTCCCAGCGGGACCCACGTTGGCAGCAGGGACAGCCAGGCTCAGGCCCGAGTCTCACTGTCCACTTGGCGGGATTCGGCCTAGCAAGTGGGCTCTCAAACATGCTGCCCCGAGCTTCACTGTGGAGAAAGGTAGAGCCTGCTGCTCCTCTGTCTGGGAAGACCCGGGCTTCGTCCAGGAGGGGCCTGGACCTGCAGGAAGGCCTTTCCCTCCCCGTCAGCTGGACCTTGTTCCCAAACGGGACCCCAGGTTAGGGTTAGTGGTTTGCCAGCAGTTTGAGACCAGGACTGCATTTTTCAGACTTTCAGCGGGAGGGCATCAAGCTGAGCACAGTCTGCGGATCTTTCATTTCGGGGTCTCTGAGAGATTATGAAGATTCGCTTCCATGGCTCTGGTAGAAACCTGGATCTCTGTAAGTTGTTTTAGGTGGGCTGCAGCAGGAGGGACCGAGCCTCCCGGCTGACAAACATGCTTCTGCCCTGGTTAATCACACAGCAAACCAGAGGCCAGCCTGGGGAGCGTGCTCCCCATGGGCTCTGCTGGCCTCCGGGATACTTAATGCCCAGCCTTGGACATGGCCTTCAAGCCACCACATGGTCTAGAGGACACCCAGAGCTGGGGAAGCTCTAAGTTCCCTGGTTCAGTGCAGGGAGGAAGGCTGGGGTCACGTGAGTGCCCACCGGTCTCCTCTGAGGCAGACCAATGGGAGCAGCTGTGGTGAAGGAACACTGGGCATTCGAATGTGTTCCAGTGGTGCTGGGAATGGCCTCAGAACAGAGAGCTGGACGTTGGGTCAATGTAGGAAGCGTGGGGTGTGCTGCTGTGTGTGTTGACCTGTGCCTGCGACCTGGCCCCCGCTCAGCTCAGGACCCGCAGGACATCTGGGTCCCCAGCCCATGACCCAGACTCAAGGCCAGGCCATGTCGACCCAGAACAGCGCAGGCCCAATCAGGGGCGTGGCCATGGAAGCTGGCGAGACCCAGGGGCCTCACTGCCCACGCCCCTGCCTGAGATGCACACAAAACAGACCACCTGGACCAGGAGGCGAGAGCTGGAGGGACAGAGAGGCAAGACAGGAAGGAGGGCAGGTGGGGGGGCTGTCTTCTTGCTCCATCTCTAACTGCAGCTGTTCTACCTCTTCTGAAAGCGCAGCTCAAGCCTGGGTGAGGATCTGTGCATCTCAAAGGGACCTGTATCTGACCATTGAACAAGCCGTGTCATCCTGCACAGGGCTCGGTCCAGCTGGCTCTGCGTCTGCCGGAGACGTGCAGCTCTCTGCCCTGTGGCCTAGGCTTTGGCAAAGGGTCCCATTGTTGCGTGAGCCTCCTCCGAAGGTTACAGACAGCTGCAGAGCCAGGAACCCAGACGGGAAGGCTTGCTGAGCCCAACAGCCCACCCCACAGTGTGTGTGCGGCAGGAAGGGCAGAGGACTCACAGGCACAGCAATGAGGACGGAACCGAGGCATGAGGTCCCTCAGGCGTGTGGGACAAGGGCAGACAGTGGTCACATGGACGGGTTAGCACATAGGGCCTGACGCACACACGGTCATTGAACCAAGGCGATAAAGCAACACTGCGTCCACGGGCCCGAGAGGGTCTTGTTACCAGATGGCACTGAGCCAACTCCATGCCCACAAGGAGAAATGCCAGACAAAAGTCATTTTCCGACGAATTTCAGATAAAAACGTGAAAGGTAAAACCACAAGAAAGGCAGGCGGACACAGCTGGGAAACGGCCGGCTTTCCCAAGCAGCACAGGAGGCTCTGGAAGGGGTGCTCTGGAGGCAAGTTCTGAGAGGAGGTTCTGCCAGCACCGCCCCCTGAGGATGTGGAGGGACGTCATGGTCAGAGGAGCCATCTGCAACACAGATGTCCCACAGAGAGCTCCCGTCCAGGGCTTGTGAGAACCTATGAGCCAACCAGGAAAGCAGGCCAGGCCAGGAGGAGGGCAGCTGAAGACCTGGACAGGAGCTTCACAGGAGAGGCAGCAGGACCACAGGACACGGGGTGAGCACTAAAGGCAAGGAGGGATGGGGCCCAGAGGTCCCTCCACTGTGGGGCCAGGCCTGCAGGCTCCCTGAGGGGATAGTGGCCAGCAGCCTCTGTGGCCTTGTGGGGCTCCGAGGACAGGCCCTAGCGAGTCCTCACGCAGGCTTCGGGACTCTGCCTCTGCATGACCCTCTGCTCCCTTCTGCGCTGTAACTTCCTGCAGCACCAGAGCCCAGTCAGGGTGGTACCCCAGGTGGACTGCAGCAGCCAGTGGGCAGCCAGAGCCAGGCTGCAGCCGGCTCGGCTCCAAACCTCCTGTCCAGAGCATCAGAGCTCTGCACCGGAGGGCTAGTAGCCCAGGACAGCGGCTCTGCTGTCCCGTTGTGTCATCTGTCCCTCTATCACCACCAGAAGGCAGACTCAGGAAGGCCTTCTTTCTTGGAAAACCTCAGAATTAGTATTTCCTAAATTAATTTAGATCAAAATGCTGAAATGGTTGGTTCTGAGCATCCTGTCAGAGATGGTAAGAAAAGACTTCAGACCCTTCTAAGAGCTATGTTAGTTTATGACGTCTGGCGGGGTGGGCAGGGTACTGCCAGTGCTTGGAAATGAAAGGGCCTGCGGACACCAGGCGCAGGGCTGGGTTCCCGTGGGCACAGGCAGCCTGATGGTGGCCCTGTCCGAATCTCCAGGTTCACTTGGACACATCTAGGAAAAAGGAGCCTGTTCTGCTTGGGGTAGCATCCGGAACACCCAGCGGGTGACATGCTTTCTCCAGGGTGGGATTCAACATGTGGGCCTGGTGGAGGAGGGATGGTTGCTGGCCCGTGTGGACTGCTGCTGGTCCTGAGAAGTCGCTTCCTGCCTCTCTGCTTTTTGAAACAGGACGCAAGTCATGTTCTGCACAGCCCAGGAAGACTCTGCTGAGGAGACGTGGCCAGCAGTTGGGGTGAGCTGCTTCTTGCAGGTGGGAAGTGACCAGGGCTTTACCTTGAAAGTTCTGGAGCTTCCTTTTGTTGACAGGGGCTTACCGTCACAAAATGTAGTGCACAGAAATAAAGTTTGAGTTTGTCTATCTTGATGAACTGGAACACCTCACTTAACTCTCAATGAAAAAGTACACTCAGAGTTACTAGGTGCTTTAATTAGTGAGGTTTTGTAGAAGATCAACATTGTCATTATCAACATAAAGCTTTCGCTTTCTAAAATTTATTTTAGAGTGCTTTTTAAAATATAAGATTTCTTAGGAACAAAGCTGCATTACTTTAGGGAAGAGGGCCAGGGCTGAGTTGGGGAGCCCAGGGAACCCCAGGGAAGCTCCCTGAGGTGTGTGGATAATGAAGCCCCAGCCTGGTCAAGTTCCCTCACCTAACAAAGGAATTCTGAAAACGTGCTAGGGACCGTTCAGAATGGCCTTCAGGTCACCCAGAGCAGGAACCGGGGCTTCAAAACCTGTTCCAAAGCTACAGGAATCAGCACTGTGTGGGGCTGACATAAGGCAGATGCACAGGAATTGGGGTAGAACAGGAGACCAGGGACAACGCCCCCCACAGGGGTTCATGATAATGAGCTTATATGCAAATAAGAAAGATTTTAACAAGGGTGCCAACAGCACTCAATGGGAAAAGATAGTTTCCAACCGATGGTGCTGGAGAACCAGGCAGCACACGCAAAGGAATGAGGTCTGACCCTGGCCCCATCCCACGCAAAGGCCACCTGAAAATGGATGGAGGTCCCGAACAGAAGCCACAACTACAAAACCCTCAGAAGAGGCAAATCTTCACGACGTTTTAGATTTGGCAATGACCTCTTAGGTGCCAAAACAGAGGCACAAAAGGAAAAACAGATCAGACTACAGCAAGATTAAAACTTGCATATACCCAACGCACCATGAAAGGGTGGGAAGCACCTGCAGAAGGGAGGCGTGTGAGAGTCAGACGCAAGGAGTCCCCAAGCCCAACAAGAAAGCAACTTGATTTTTAAAATGGGCAAAGGGTTCGAACAGACATTTCTCCAAAGACCACCCAGAAGTGGCCCCAAAACTCATGAAAAGTGGCTCGACACTAATCATCAGAATAAAGCGAACTAACCTGCGTGAGCAGCCTCCTCACGCCCCTCAGGTGCTACGGTCAGAATGACAGAACAGCAAGCGTTAGCCAGGGGCCCAGGAACCGGAGCCCTCTGCTCCGAGGATGGGTGTGCAGGACGGGCAGCTGCTGTGAGAGCAGTGCAGAGCGTCCTCCCAGAGGGAGAGGCCAGCAGCTCCCTCCAGGGCACAAACCCAAGGAGCAAAGGCAGGATGGGCAGTTTGTGCACCCACGCTGAAGCAGCACCACTCATGATGCCCAGGGTCGAGGCCACCCAGTGTCCAGGGCAGATGAAGGGAACAAGAGCACATGGCAAACCCCTGAGACAGAATGTCACTCAACTGCAGAGGGAAGGAAACCATGCCACTCGCCACAACATGATGGCCCTCGGTCCCAGTACCCAGGTTCTCCCCCCTCCAATGCCTCCACGCACGTGAGGTACCTGCTGCAGCCCCACCCAGATCAGAAACCAGAAGGGTGTCTCCCAGGGGCCACGGGGACCGGGAGGTGTTTAATGAAGACAGTTCTGGTTTGCACCAGGTAAAAAGTTCTGGACCCTCAGTTGCATGAGGATCTACCTAGCACCACTGAACTATGAGCTTACACATGGTGACAGTGGTAAAATCTATGTTTTAACTGTCACCACAATCGCCAGGCACGGTGGCACTCACCTGTAATCCACTCGGAGGCCAAGGCAGGAGGCTTGCAAATTCGAAGCCAGCCTCAGCAACTTAGAGAGGCCCAGAGCAACGTGGCAAGCTTGTCTCAAAAAGAAAACAAAAACCACTAAAGCCAGGGATGTGCTCAGACGAAGAGCACCCCTGGGTTCCATCCCCAGTATGTAAAGGAGAAGGAGAAGGAGAGAAAAACCAATTGTGACCATAGTCAGAAACCTACAGCATGCGCAGACTCACCTCATGCACCCCAACTCTGTTCCTCTCACCCAGAGCCCACCCTCTGGCTCAGGTCTCCTTTCGGCACCTGCTGGCAGGTGTGTTTGAACAGACATCTCTCAATCTTAGATGCACAGAGAACGAGCCACCTGGGGTTCAGCACGATGACCAGAGTGGCTGAACCGGCCAACAGCCTAGAAGCAGGAGGACCCAGCCCTGGAGGAGCAGCCCTGCAGCCACACGCCCGCCCCAGCCTGTTGGGGTGACCAGCTGACCTGCCTGCGCTGCGCAGGGCCCCCTCTAGACCGGGCACTTCCTCCTCCCCAGGCAGCTGGTCACAGGGAGCTCCTGTGAAGTCCCAGCTGCAGCAGAAGCAGGCAGGTGACCATGCAGACGTGGCTCTCGCCAGCCCTGCACACACCCTGGCCAGGCCTGCTGAGCAGACCCCAGTTCACCGTGGACCACTCAGGTTGGCCAGTTGGCCATGGTTATCCAGGTTCACAGTCAGTCTCTGATGCCCAGCAAGACACAGTTCCAGCAGTGACAGAAGACAAGTGAACTCATGGAGATTTCAAGGGAGGGGCAGAGAGGAGCAGTTTGATACAGACCTGGGAGGGAAACGGTAAATTTTATTTCTAACAAAAATAATTTTTGCTGTCTAAATAATGAAATATCACTAAATTGGGGGAGATCCCCTCATGAATGGCGAGAAAAGGATCAGATGGTCCTGAAACAGGCCCCACTTCCGGGTAAGAATGTCACACGGGCAAGGGAAGAACTCATGAATACTGAGAGGATTGGCTTCTGGCTGTGCATGAAAAACAGAGCTGTGGAATCTCACCTTCCCACCATAGAATTCTACGTGGATTAACCAGAATCAAGGGTGAGAAAGTCAACGCATTAAAACTCCTGAGAGAAGTAAAAATGAGCACTCACAAACCCCTGGAGAGGATGGCTCTAGGCTTAGAGAAGATAAAAGGAATCCAGGAGAGGGAAGATCTATGGATTCCCCCACGTGGAAAGTCAGGAATCTTCACCGTAGCTGTGCGGTGCAGTCAGCAGCCAACACAACAGTCAATAAGATCTGCACCGCATTAGAAGGTGGTGAAGCTTCATAACAGTAAGACCTCAACAGATGCACCGTTAACAAAATTCACTGAAAGGAAAAATCAAAATGATTTTTAAAATCGTGAGAAAAACCTCTGATGAAGAGGGAGAGAACAAGACGGCATCACTCTCATTGCGGAAACAAACAAAGGCCACGAGCCACAGAATCATTTCTCCCCTGGAGCCCATAGGTAGCTGAGGACACCCAAGGGGGCCGCATCGGAGGGGCCACAGCCTGTCGGAGAGACAGTCACGCAGACCGCTCGCCTGGAGTGAGGAGGAGGACTGGGCCAAGCTTCTAGCAAGTTCCCCAGGGCCAAGCCTGGCCGACGTGCAGGGTGCAGTCAGACCAGGCGCTCACAGGGCACCAGGCGCTCACAGGGACCAGCAGAGCGGAAGAGCCCGAGGTGCGGCCGGCAGGTCAGCAGCCCTGGGGGGCACATGCCCTGGCTTCCCCAGCCCACCTCCCAGACAGCAGAAGCCAGGCCCTAGGGGCAGGCCCGCGTGCCGATCTGCATGGGGAGGAGCTGATCACGATCCCTGGGGACACGTGAACTAAACACACTGCGGGCCGCTGACGTGGCTGAGGGGAGAGAGCTGCGCACACCAAGCTCTGCTGGCGGGGACAGCTGGAACGCCCCCACGCCGCAGGGCCGTGTGCACAGCACAGCAGCCGCTTCGGAGAACACTCGGTCAGTTTCCTAAAAACAAAACTACACCCGCCCAGGAACCCAGCCTTGGTGTTCACCACGGGACATGGGAGCACTTGGGTGCCCAAGTTCATGGCAGCTGTGCCTCTCCTGGCAAAAAGCTAGCCGCACAGAGCCACCACCAGAGAATGGCTGACCAACTAGGGCACAGGAGGAAATGCCAGTCATCAAAGAGGAAGGAAAGGAAGAGGGGAATCAACCACACGCACTAACTGTGATGCGGGGAAAACGCGTGTGTGTGCGTTTCTGTTTCTAGGCACTTCTAGAATACAGAAGCCAAACAGCGACTGCAGAGGCTCCTGTTGCGGGGGGTGGTGGGCTGGGGGGTGCAGGCAGAAAGGGCTCCGAGGAGGAAGTAAACTTTAGAGGCAACGCCTGTGTTCCCGATCGCCGTGATGGTTTTGTAATTGTGTCTAAGTCAGAAAAGGAAGTCAAGTCAGGCACTGTGGCACACACCTGTAGTCCCAGCGGCTCAGGAAGGAGGCTGAGGCAGGAGAGTTGCAAGTTCCAAGCCAGCCTCAGCAGTTCAGCAAGGCCTTAAGCTACTTAGTGAAACACTGTCCCTAAATAAAAAACAAAAAGGGTTGGGTGATAACTCAGTGGCTAAACATCAGCCACATGCCCTAGGTTAAATCCTCAGTACCACCCCCAACCCCACCAAAAAAAGATCTGAAGGCCATGACTGACACCCTAGAAGTGCTGTCTTGGTGTCACGGTGGAGAAAGGCCACAGTGTGGTCTTTGGGGAACCAGGCAGACGCTGCCCATCAGGTCTTCAGGCAGCTCCTAACTGGTAACCTAGAATCTCATGCCAAGGACTCTGTCCCAGACAGAAAACTCAAGACGCAAAGAAAACTTTGTGCTCAGAGAGTCAATGAGATATTGTTATAATAGTAAAAATGGAAAATAACCTAAAGACTTGTGAATTAGGCAAGTTTCTGAGCAATGAAATATCAGGTCAGCCTAAAGTGATTCTTCATAAGAGTGTGTTCTGAAAGGGGGGTGAGCATCTCGTACTCACAGAACCAGCTGCCAGAATGGTCCAACAATCAAACAGCCCAGAAGGAGTGAACAGGAATCATTCTAAAA
This sequence comes from Sciurus carolinensis, assembly GCF_902686445.1. NCBI lineage: Eukaryota > Metazoa > Chordata > Mammalia > Rodentia > Sciuridae > Sciurus > Sciurus carolinensis. Next base: position 175,377,995 of record NC_062217.1, on the reverse strand, counting down.
TTATAACAATTTATATATGGACATTGAAAGAATGTATTTTTTATCTTTTTTCTTTTCTACATTTTAAAACCTAGGGAAAAACATTTTTTCTTTCCTAGTTTTTTTTTTTTTTTTTTTTTTTTTTTTTAATTTCAATAGAGTGAATAGATTTGTTGCATGGAAGGAAAAATACCAAAATTATTTTAGAAGGGAAACAGATCTGAGGACGTTTTAGAATCCTAAAGTCCACCAGCCCCACCAGTGCCCAGAGAAGCCCCCGGCGGCTGAGAGGCTGGAGTCAGGCTGGGCGTCTGCGGCCCGGGCGGAGGGCGTCTCGGCGGAAGCTGGGAGTCTCTGCCTTATTGTCATGCCCTCCCCTTCTGACACCAGAGCCGTGCTGCGACCCACAGAGGCCACACACTGAGGCTGACGTGCCAGCTGACACAGCAGGCAGTAGACCAGAGACCCCGCAGCCAGAGACCCCATCTGGAGTGGACACAGGAGCCACTGAGCACATCCCTGGGCTCTGGGGCTAGTCCGAGGCTCGGTTCTTCCCAGTGAGGCTGTGGCCATAAAGCTCAAGAGTCCACTGGGGTGCTCTGGACTCCTCATGTAGGTGAGATGAAGTCCCAGGTCCGCCGTGTCCTGAGCACCCTCCCCATCATCAGGTAACACCGCATCTCAGCCTGACAGGAAGCAGAGCACGGTGCGGACAGAGACGGTGCACACAGCAGAGGTCGGGGCCCCTCACCACCGCGCAGGTGCTTCACTCGAATGAGTGTCCACACAGAGCTCTCTGCAGGCGGGAAGACCGGCCTTCTTCAAAGTCAAAGAGACCCCGGATCAACCAACCACTGGGCAAGGCAATGTCTAGGGACCACAGCGGCTCGAAGGGGATTTTAATCTCACCACCATGGAAAACGCCATGCAGGGTAGGGTCCTGCCTCAACCAGGTTAAACCTCCCAGCCACCCTGAGGCCCCCAGCTCCACATCAGCCACATGCCAAGCACGGAGGCTGCCTCCATCTGCAGAGCATGGTGAACACCCAGACCTCCTGAGTGAAGTCCTTCCTCCTAGGCTGGACCCACATCTGGGCACAGTGTTCCTTTCCCTGGACTTGGACTCTAGCCTTCTTGTGAGGCCAGGCGTACCTCGTGGCCAGTCCTCTGTGCTGCCCATGTGATTGCTATGATGCTCCTGCCCTGAGCCCCCGGAAGGTGACGAACAGGAAGTTTCTGGAGCATTTCTTGAGCTACCACAGGGCGTGGCAGGCCATTCAGAGGGACACCAGAGCTGAGCAGACACAGTCGGCCTGTGGCGTGCCCCCTGCAAGGCAGGGCGGGCAGCTCTGTTCTGAGGCTGTCTGGTCTGTGTCTGAAGCACAGCTCACCGGCTCAGAGCTTGACGTGGGGGACATGCTTTGAGGGAAGTGCCTGCCAAGAGGCCATGTGGAACCCAGGGCTTCTTCAGGCGGACCTATTCTCTGTGGCTGGAGTCCTGGGGTTTTCAGTCCCTGCACTCAGTAGGACTGTTTCAGGGACTGGCTGGGAAACTAAGGCCCCACCCACACCTCATCAGCTTGCGTGTCTGGAAACCCAGGAGGCAAGGACAAATTGAAGATGTGGCACCTGTCCTGGGATCCCCAGCTCCCAGGAGCCCAAGGTCAAGTTCAGTCCTCTAAGAATTTCCACAGGACACTCACACTTACCTTAGAGCTCCAGTTCCACAATAGGGGAGCTGAAGAATAACTTGCCTCCTCCTGCAGCTCCTGTGTATGGGACACCGCTGGCTGCTTGATAGGAGAGGACCTTACTGTGGGATAAGGACTGCCTGGACAGTAGTGGGAGCTGGCCTGCCTCCTCGGATCTAATCAGCCTGTCCTCAAGTCAGGACAATCGGGAGAAAGTCTGCCCACACGCCCCTCAACCACATCCTCAGTTGTAAGAAGCGTGCACTTTATGAACTCCCTGGAGAGCCTCATGCCTAGGCAGGGGGTGTAATGCTGTGGTTAAAGCAGGGCCCTCCTGTTCCAAAGCGCTCCCAGGAACAAGGCAGTCTTTTGCTGTCCTCTGTGCAAAGGCTCCTGTCTACTGAGCACAGTCACAAACCTTCAGCTCTACTCCTGTTTTGGACGGGAAAAGTCTACTTGTTTTGTGACCATCTCTCTCACTTTATGAACCACAGGCAAAATGGCAGCCCGCCGCGGGTGTCCACAGCCACTCTCCCCAAGTACCAGGAGAAGAACCCGCTATTGTCAGAGCACCTGTGGGCTCTGTCCTCCACAGCCTGCCAGCCCCAGGCACAGTGGATTTTCTTCATACAACTGGAAAACTCAGACACACTAATAAAGATGACTTCTCCCAAAGTGAGAGCACCAATAATGAGCAGTTGTTTCCCCAAAGCACCGAGTTTCTTGCTAAGAAGTGACGTCAATGGGCAAATCCTGCTTCTTAAGTTTTAAAGAGAAGACCCACACAATCGAAGGGCGGGCAGTGGGTGAGGACCTCAGCCATGAACTACGCCTGTTCTGGAAAAAGAGAGAGAGCAAGTCCATGCCGTCACCTCGGACGGGAGCAGTGAGCCAGCGGAGGTGCCAGGCTGTGCCAGAGCCCTCAGCTGCTGCATCTGTGGGATTCCGCCATCACCGGAGCTGGGCAAAGTCACCAGCCAGGTGCCCCTCCACCACCACTGGCAGCTCTGGCTTTGCATATGTGATAAGCAGCCATGTTGAAGGGGATGCGCCCTCCAAGAAGCAGGCCAGCCCTCCCCAAACGCATCCACAGGCGGGAATGTAAAAGCTAAGGCAGAGCAGCCTCAGGACGGCGCACCTCCACACTGCTAACTTTCTGGCACCTACGTGTGCATACTAAATACAAGGGGAAAACAAGAGAATGAACCTGTGCAGCAAGACCTCAGCCAAACTGAAAGAAACAGAACCCCAGCAGCACTCAAAGCAGACACTCACGCTCTCCACCCCTCGCGGTTTCTGCTCCTCTCATCCATTTCTCATCTTGACTGTGTGAGTCTTTCTCAGCCTGTCCAGAGTCAGCCCGGCGTGTGCAAATCAGCTCCGAGGCTTCTGTGACTCAGCAAAGCACTCAGCTTTTATTTTTCAGATGGAATTTACCACGCGCCGTGACTACATCCAGGGGGAGGGACCATTTCCCCAGCCGTCTCCAAACAGCCCGCAGCCAGGAGGCAGGAGCTCTCCACAAACTCACAGCATCCTCAGCAGCAGCCAGGGCTGCTCTGGGTCCAGGGTGCACAGAGGACCGCAGCCTGGAGGAACCGGCCGTGGCCACTGGGACCCTGACCCCCTTCTCACCCTGCACACATCCTCCACGAAGAGGGAAGTCAGGACAGAGGCGATGGCCGCAGGGTCCTGCGGCCGGGCTGCCCGCTGCTGTCTGGCGCTCAGCACAGCATCTGGCCCTCTCTGCCTCTGAGCTAGAGAGCCCTGTCAGGGTTCTACGTCACTCTCAGGGCAATGGCAAAAATGCCGTCCACCAAGAAGGGTGCTTTCGATCTCAAACATTGAGGAGGGAGGATTCGCATCCACTGAATGACGAAGAAAGAAAATGTAGAAAAGGACCACAGAAGCAAGGCCAGTGCTGCTGGGGCACAGCCTGCCATTCACTGGAAAGCAGCTCAGCTGCCAGGGGGCAGCTCTGCAGAAGGAGCCGTCCACAGAGGTCCAAGCAGCAGGCGTGTTGGGCCCACCTCGCTTGATGGGTCGAGGCAGTCAAGACAGCCCAATGATTACACAAATGGTATGCCTTTACGCCATGTACAGACAGAGAAACAACATGTATCCCATTTGTTTACAATTTTATAATAAAAAAAAAAAAAAAAAAAAAAAAAAAAAAAAGACAGCCCATATTCTAACCACCAGGGTGACCGCTGAGGCCCAGCCGGAGCCTAGAGCCAGGGTGGGGGGGAACCCTCCCTGCCCAGCATGCAGAGCTGGCCAGGAGGCCCATGTGCCCGCTCTGCTCCCACCAGCTCTGCCCCCCACATTGCACCCCTTCCTTCCTCCCACCACCTCTTCCAGTCAGGTCCAAACAGACCCAGCAGGCACCACTCCAACAGGACCCAGAGAAGGTGGGGAGGGAGGAGCATGGGGGGGGCAGTTTAGTTCCTGGCTGGTGTCTGTGAACGCTCGTCAAGCAGACCAACGACCAGGTCGCTCGGATGAAAACCGCCACACCTCTGACGAGAGGCCAGGACCACACAAGACACCTGCAGCTGACACCGTCCCAAGCTCCCTGCAAGTCCTGGCTGGCCACTGGGCTTCTTCACTGTGTATTTAGCAGGTGAGGAGACCAAGGCTGGGACTCTGCCCACAAACCCACAGCTGACAGGTGCGGAAGTCCAGATGGGGTGGCCCCGGCTCAAGATCCCCAGCAGCCCCCTGCACGGAGGCACCCCAGTCTGGCCCCTGAAGCCAAAGCTTCTGCACTGCAGGATCTGGGGCCCGTGCCCCACCCAGAGGACCCCTCCTGTGGCAGAGCAGAGCAGGAGGTGGGGCGATGCTGTGGGTGTGCACACATTTTACTTTTATTTGACAAATACTTTGTAGCATCTACCCTGTGCCAGGCACTGTTTAAGAACTTCAAATGTAACTCAGGTCAGGATGATGAGGTGATGCAGCTCACAGTGCAACACTGGAAGCTGGAGGCCTCCCACGTCCAGCCACAGAGAGAGATGTCACACGGATGGGAAGGCAGCCGCTGCGAGGCCCCTGGGACACTCACTCAGGAGGAGGGGGACACTGACGGCCACACTCCTTGAAGCTGGCTAGAGAGGACATGCTCAGAGCAATCACCATCTGTCTTTAGAACAGGTGTGTGTTGGCACCACGCTTTCCTGGCATGTGCCAGGCCCTGGGCTCAATCCCCAGTACTGCAAAGTATAAAATATAAAACAGGGTTTGCGTGCGTGCGTGCATGCATGTGTGCACACTGTGTTCAGAGAAAAATGAACATCCTGCAAGTGTCCATACCAGAACACCCACGGTCACGCTCCAGGGGTGGGGTCTCAGGGGGTTGCACTTTTGCTTCATATCTTTCTGAACTGCATGTTCTTTAAGACAATGGATATGTGGTTATTTTTAAAAATCACAAAAAAATTCTATTTTTATTTTCAAACAAAATCCTTCACGTGCACAAACTTAGGTACATACTTTCAATCACTGTGATGACTGTGTTCCTTGCCGACTGTTTCCACACAGGGCTCAGGTGGACAGTGAGTGTCCCTCCCGAAGCTCCCAGGTAACTGGGAGAGGAGAGGGTGGGGGACTGAAGTCCATGCTAGTTTTTAAGCCTCAGGAGCAGCTCTTTAATTCAAAGCATGTTTCCTGATTATAGAAGTGAAATATGCTCAACGCAGAGAATCTAGAAAAAAGGACTAAATTAATAAGAAGGCGACATCTCTCTGAGCACGTCATCCCCCGAGACCCACTGCCCACCTGGACCCCAATTCCTCCAGCTCTGAGTTACGGCTCAGCATGCAGGGCAGAGCACACGAGGGGCAGCCCAGGGCTTCAGGACAGCGTGGACGCATCCTGAGGAATAGGCTGCATTGTTCCACAGCGCCCGGGGAAACCATAACCCCAGGAGTCTTGAGGCCCCGGGCTCCCCTCTCCAGCCTCACCCAGCCTCACTGCCCTCCTGGAGGCCACTGTTCTGCTTTCTCCAGGGAACTTGGCAGTTCTGTGATGATCCCCAATCCAGTTTTGCCACCCCACCACTCTGAAGGCCAGATCCACAGGTCCTCCTGCTGACCAGGTTCATAGCATGATTTCTCAGGGGCCTCTCAGGCCCAAATGCTGCCCTGCCCGAGTCCACTCTGGTTCTATTTCAGTGCATGTCACCACCTCCTCCCTGGATCCTGCCAGTCCCCTGGGGTGACTCCCACACACTGTGCAGGTCACAGCCGCCGCCCACGGCCACAGCTTCCAACTCAGACCTGCTTCTATCATTCCCATGCACGGCTTGGCACCTGCGCTTCACCACGCGTATCGATAGCCATCTTACTATTGCTTGTGTTCTGAGAAATGACGAATGCCATCTGAGCTCACACAGCCTCTCGGGATTTTCTTCTGCCCAACATGCTGCCCGGGATGTCCATGCACACTGGCGCCTATAGAGCCTGGCCTGTTTCACAGCAGCCACGTGAATGGACTGGCCACGAGAGCATGCCCACCTCCTGCCCTGCTCACAGAGGGCAGGGAGCGCCCATCTTCTCATTTGTGTTAACGGCACCACAGGGAACAGCTAGCACATCTCACGGCCACGAGCTCAGGTGTCTTTGGAGCAGGTTCCTGGGGAGCAGGAACAGGTGTCTTTGACTGTTGAATATCACCAGTGGATCACCACGCAGTGACCTATGGCCTGTGCCCGACCCTCACCAAGCTCCACGGTGGCCAGGCTGCCAGGCAGAAAGGTATGCCCTGCCGGGTTGGTGGCTGCTCCTGGCTGGGTGGGAGTGGTCTCCTCCACTACTTACTGGCTGCCCAGGTCTCTGCGTGACACTCTGGCCCTCTGCCTGGGTCTCTTGATCTGATTCTCGTGCTTGCTCTCCCACATTCTGAGTACGAATCCTTTGTTGGGGAAGTCTTGCTGGCCTTTTTCAATTTTTGTGTTGGATCTGTGTTACAGAAACGTCAGCTGTGTTATCCATCCTGTGCTTATGTTGACTTTTTTTGCTCAGGAAACGTTCCCTGGTGTGTGGGCACATCCTCCTAGGGCTGCTTCTGAAGGTTTGATGGTTTTAGTCTGCATCAGGTCTTTGCACACATTGCCCTCATGGTGGAGCCGTTTCCGCCCCCGACACGGTGCCAGCTGGGCTGTCCGCTCCAGTCCCTTCCTGGGACTCACGCTTTCTTCTCTGCACCAAGCAACGCCTGGGCTCTCCTCCTCTACCTTGTTATTCTTTGAATTTAACTTTTCTATGCCAATTTGTCAAATTCAATGAAATCCTGTTTGGATTTTGAATAGGATTATACCAAATTTATAGATTAATTGGAAGAAAAATGACAGCTCTTTGGCAGTAAGTCTTTTTGTCTTTTTTTGGTACTGGAGATTGAACTCAGGGGTGCTTACCCTCTGAGCCACATCCCCAGGCCTTTTTTGTATTTTATTTAGAGACAGGTTCTCGCTGAGTTGCTTAGGGCCTGGCTAAGTTGCTGAGGCTGACTTTGAACTCATGATCCTCCTGCCTCAGCCTCCAGGGTGCTGGGATTATAAGTGTGCACCACGGTGCCTGGCACTATTGCTTTTTCATATTGACCTTAAACTAGCAGCTTGCTAACATCTCTTACCAGTTCTAATAGTTTGTTTCCATATTCTACATAGATAATATCATTTGTAAATGAGTTTTATTTTTCCTTTCTGATCTTCATCTTTTAAATTATCCTGCTATTTTGTGATGGGTAAACAGAACACCTTTCCCTGCTTTTGGCATGCAGAGAAATGCCCTGACCGTCTCCCAGCAAAGTATCTCATCGGCTGCAGGACTTTGATAGACGCCCTTTGCCAGGTTAGAGAACTTAGCTGGATTCCAAATTTGCTGTGTGCATTTTGTGAACTTGTGATTGATCCTCACGACATACCAAAAGATTTTCCTGTGTCTATTTGAATAATTGCAGCTTCCTCTCTGTCCCTGCAGAGCCTCCTCTGCTGCTGCTTGTGGCTGTCCCTACCCAGGGCTCCTACTGGGAAGCCGTGGTCACACTGGCTGGCTGCCTCATTTCAGCCTCAGGCTTGGGAGAGGAAAGGACCGCACTCTTCCTGGCCTCCTGGGAGGCTTCCCCAGGCTGAGCTGGTGCTTGCAGTCCACCCTCAGGCAGGAGTGGGTCTCTGCAGCTGAGCCAGGTGCAGGTCTGACGGCAGCTCCTGCTGGCAGATTTGTCCCCTCTGTGGAAGTGGGCGTGAAACGCAGCTTCTGACTGGAGCAAGACCTAGTGGCCACCGCACTGAGATGCCTCTGGGGGATCGGAGCTCTTTCTTTCTTATTTACTCCAGCGTTATGGTCACACACAGCAGTCAGGTTCGTTTGGATAAGATCATGAGTGTGTGGAATTTGATTTCAATCCCCATCAGCTTTCCCTCCCCTCCGCCCTCCGCTGTCTCTCTCCTCCGCTCTACTGATCTTCCTCCCACTTGTTTATTTCTCTTTGATTGGCGCTTTCTGCATGTCCACAGAGGTGAAATTCCCTGTGGAATAGTTACACGTGCACATGACACGATTTTGTTACATTCGTTCCATATCTTCTCCCCTTTCCTGTCGACCTCCTTCTCCTCTGATCTTCCCTGTAGATTTGGTACCTGAAACTCTCTGCCACCCCCTCCCTGTGGTAACTCGGGCTGGAAAGGTGCGCTGCAGGTCCTGGGCACTGCAGGAGTCTGTGAAGGAGGATATTGCTCTAGGTATGGCAGCTGGCCATCCTGCCAGCAGCTCCATTCACTTTTTAAGCTGCATCTCTGCACTGACACAAAAAAATGGAGAGTCAGCCTCCCAACCCTGCTCTAGTTCTCCAAGGTAAAGGCAGTCTTTTCCTGGAACTCTGACACCCGTGAGTGGTGGGCAGGTGAACCTGGGTCCCTGGCCTCCCTCCTGTGGGTGGGTGGGGCCTTCACCACAGCCACCACTGAGGCTTGCAAACCTAGGGCTGCCGGGACTCCTGAGGTCATCGTGCCCCTCTTTGGAGGCCAGATGGCTTTGGAGCAGGCCTGGAGGCTGGACATCCTGAGGGCTCACCCACCCACCAGACGTCGAAGAGGTGGGAATGCAGAGAGAGGCGGTGCCTCCAGCCTTGGTCACTCCTCCCTCACAGGTTCTGCTTGGCAGTCCTCAAAGGGGCCATGGTCACCATGTTAAACACTGCTTACTTAATGGACACTAGCATTTCAAGGACCCCCAGGCTGGATAGTCAGTCCCTTGCACCTTTATCCTCCAATACACAGCCAAAGTTGACCTATACGGAAGACTTCAAAGACACTCCTGCAGCCAGAGCCGGAAGGGACTGCCAGACACATAGCCAATGCCGCCCTGAACACTTCATGGCCGAGCCCCACACTGCAGGAACGCTGACCCCTGCCTGCTGGGCATGGGCAGCACTGGGCAGCACCGAGGCCTTTGGAAGAAGCACAGGCTAGGGAGAAGAGATTTCCTGCTCCACCTAAGCCGAGCTGAGCAAAAGCCAGAGGGTGTTCCAGGATAGACGCTGCCTGACAGTGATGTGTCATCAGTGTGACCGTCAGGGTCCGAGGGAACGGGGCCAGTCACTGTTGGCTCCACTCCATGATGGAGAGGCCCAGAGTCAGAGGGTGGCGAGTGGAGCATGGAGACACCATGGCCCTGAGACACACTCCACCATGCGCCCCAGCATGAAGCCCCGGCCACTCCAGAGCCAGAACAGCCGGGCTCACCTAAGCCCAACACCAAAGGCCACAACGGGGCAGCCAGTGAAGCCCCGTCTGCAATCACAAACCAAGTGCACACAGATGGCAGCAGCACCCACCAGACAGCACCCACCCAGACAGGTAGGAGTTCCGGCCCCTGACAGTCCCGCCTGCCACTTGAGGCCGATTGCCGTCTGCACATGTGTGCACACACCAGGGTGGTGTAAGGCCGTGTCAGGCCACCTCTGGGCCACTCACGCAGGCGGCTGTCACCGAGGCTCACTGCCTAAGGGCTGCCTGGAGCGAAGCTCTCCAACATCCTCCATCCCCCTTTCCTTCGGAGGTCACTCACCTGCACACCTGGGGCCAGGACACACCTGTGCCCACTCTGTAGGGCTGACTCAGGCCACAGCATCGACCACTCATGACATCTGAAGTCAGCCCCTGAGCCTCCTTGTGTATTTCCACCCACAGGTTCTAGGCAGATGCTCCCTGGGAGAAGCCACAACCCTGCAGAACTAGCCCAGGCCTGACCTGGGCCACCCATGGGTCCCAGCTCATGGGGTCCCAGACACCCCGGTCCTGCAGCTAAGACGCCTGAGCCAGTGCCAGAGCCAGCCACAAGGGACGCAGGCAGTGCTCAGACTCATGGGAGTAAGACTGAGCACTTACTCAGTGCTCAGAGCACCCATCTGGCAGAGCCCCCATCCAGCCCTGGGAAATGGCCCCGGAGGCAGGTCCTCCTGCTGGGGCGCCCTCGAGTCCTCTCCCCGCCTCGTACGTCCCAGTGTGCAGTGAACATAGCACCATTATGTGTGCTGCTAATTGGCGCAGGGAGCGCTGACCACAGCAGAGAATGTGCACATTCATGCTGCCGGAGAGCAGAGGTGCCGCTGCGATGCACAGCTCCTCCCAGCCCAGAGCGCCCCGTGCCCGGGCCCGGGCCAGCTCTCCTGCCCAGGGAAGAGGTAAGAGCTGAGACTCGAAGACGACTCAGCAGATCACGGGGTGAGCAGCACCTGTGGGCTGAGGACCCACCAGCCTCTGTGCCACGGCCAGCACACCTGCTCCATGCTGTCTCCCTCAGCCCCGACCACCTGGGGGCTGTGTGTGTCCTGAGTGTCCCTCTGTCTTACATGACTCGGCAACAGGGTGCTCAGCTGGACATGAGGCCTGGGGGCCTGCTCAGCTCGGGCATGTGCAGAGCCTGGACATGCAAGGGGGCTAACACCCGAGAGCGCGTGGGGCCAGCAGGGTCAGGAGCCAGGGACTGGGCACTGCCCTCTCCCGTCCTGGACTGACAGTTGTGAAGCTTCCAGTGGGATCACACCTGAATGTGCACAGCCCGTGGGGCCTTTCCTCCTTCCGCCCCGCCCCTGACCATGCTCCGGGTGCCCTCCTAAGGCACACTCCAGGACTGCAGGCCTCTGTCTCAGGTAGCTGGCCGTGGGCGGGGGCTCTCGTGGGCCTAGGCTGCGAGCTGGTCGGAGAAGCCGCAGACAGCAGTCCCCAGGGTGAGGCTCTGGAAGGGCATCAGTCATCCTGGGGCAGGGCAGAGCCAAGTCGCACCCCCAGAGCAGGGATGGCCCGTCTGGGATGCCAAGGGCTCTGTCACCTGCTGAAGGAACATGGGTGGCTGTTGAAAAGTCCCACCTGCTGTCAGAGGAAACCTGTCTCCAGGCTACACTCTTGAGACCTGACTGATTTAAGACCTGACTGAAGAATTGGAGGAAGCATCCCAGAGGTCAAAGGGAAATAGGCTAGGAGCCCCTGGCCTGTGCTGTGGAGACCCCTCTGCCCTTTAACCCTTGTCGTACCACCGTAGCCCTGATCCGGCCCCACCCTTGGAGGAGCCCCCAGCCCTGCACCAGCCCCCTCCACATCCGCGGAGGCTTACCCTCAGGGTCTCCTCCCTCTCAAGCCTCCAGAGGGCCTCTGACCTACGTGCACCTGCTGTGGAGCACCCTGTGGCCCGCCTGCTCTGGTGGACAGTGCCTCTGCCCGGCTCCACAAGGTTTGACGCATCTCTCAAACCTCCACTGTTGAAGCTCTGAAGACCGTAGGGTATGTGACAGGACACTCATCTACACTACGCAGGCACAGAGGACCCTTCCCACGACGCACAGGTAGCAACGGAAGCACCTGTCCTGGTGCTGCGGGTGCCAGTGACCAGCCACAGAGCGTCCCCCACGGGCTCCATCCGGACCAGCAGCCCTCTGTGAGTCACACCTGCTGGGAGAAGCCGTCGGGTCCAGACACGGTTCCAGCTGTGGGCGGGATTTATTTTTGGCTTATGGAGTGCATTTTAAGAGGCCCTTTGTTCTCTCGCGGCTTTTCGTAGGGTCAGCTCTCCGTTGTTGTAGGGCCAGAGTGCACTGCAGTGCAAGGCCTCATGGCTCCCACAGGCCAACACCCAGGAGCAAACCCGGGGCATCTGAGAATGCACTTGACCCCAACCCGGGGCAGGCAGAAGGGTGCCTTCCAGCCTCTCCTGAGGGGCCTCCCTTCTGAGTGGGGTCCACCCCTGGGGGACATTCCTGAGGGTGCAAGGTTAGCAGGCAGTGAGTTTCAAAGGGTTTCTCTGTTTGCAAACAGGGACAGGAAGTGTCCCTGCGATGAAATAGCTGCTGAGGATGGAGGGGCGGGGCCCCGAGGATCGGGCTGCACTCACTTCCGCCTACAGCACCGGCCCTGGGCCAAGGCTGACGGGGCGAGGAGAGGCTGAGTCTGTCTCCCCGCCCCGGAACAAGGCCCCCTGCACCCGCTTTCCCGTCCCTGGAGCCAGGCTTCCTATGAGTGTGGCTACAGTGGTTTAGTGTCCCCCACAGGCCACATGCTGCTGGTATGGCCTCCCGACTGTGGCACTGTTGGGGGTGGAGACTTTGAGGGGCAGGGCCCCTTGGGAGGCAGCTAGGGCACTGGGCTGCCCTTGAAGGGTGTCTTGGGACCTGGCCCTTCCTCTCTGTCAAGAGCAGACGGCTGCCCCGCCCTTTCCCCTGGACCAGCCTCCTGGGCGCTGTCCCTGGTGCTGCCTCTTCTTGCTGACTTCAGCTCACTGAAGTCTGGAGCCAGGGGTGACCCTCCTCCAGCCCACGCTGCCAACTCATCCTGCTGCTGACCCCACCTAGCTGCAGGGTCACGTGGCAGGACTGGCTCTGCAGCCCAGCTCCTCAGCTCCCGCCAGCCTCAGGGAGGCCTCCACGCGGGTCTGTGCCACAGCGAGTAGGCACAGTGGCCCAGAGGAGCACGGAGCGAGTCACGGAGGAGGCCCCTCGGTGATACTCTCTCTCCCTCCTCCTTACACACACACACACACACACACACACACAATTTCTAATGTTCTTGGTAAATAACATCATTGGGGGAGAGGAGATGGGTTTGCAGACCTTAGCCAGACACATTCCTCACAGGAGCAGAGTCCTCCCCACACCCTCCTGTTTCTCCAAGCCACAGTTTTCTCTGGCATCAGCCATGGGGACTAGACAGCTCCCTAGTACACCCTTGGTCTGTCCAAAGTGACCTCACCCCAACAACGTGGTCTCAACCTTAGGTCCAGGTGACCACTTCTTGTTTGCACCGTGGTACCGCCCACAACACCCCAAGTCTTTTGTAGAGCTCAACGGACCCACAAACCACTTAGGATCTCGTCTTCAAGTAACGAGGGCTGGCGTAGGTCAGAGATGAGTCCCCTGCTGGCTCGGGCAACACAAGGACTGAGGCCAGATTCTGAGGGAACCTGGACTGAAGTTCTGGGAGTCTGGACAGGGAGCCCTGGGACAGCCTGGACTCAGTTCTGAGGGAGCTGGGCTGAGGGACCAGCTCTGCCTGCAGGTTGGCAATACTCCAGGAATGCCCCTTTGCCATATTCTTTCTGGGGTGAGTAGGACAGAGACAAAGCCCACTGCCTGCTCCAGTGTGGAGTCTTTGGGGACACTCTGCCGGAGGTCCAGCCTCATCACCCACACTTTCCCTGCTCTCAGGACTGTACAGAGGCTGCCTTGCTAGGGTGCAGGAGAAAGAACCCTGAGAAGGTGGTAGAGGCAGCTTGGCAGCAAATGTCCTGGCTGGACCCAGGACTCTGAGCTGGCTGGGCTTGGAGTGGTTCCCACCTGGGTGTCCCCAGCCGTCTGGCCCGCACGTGGCCCTCCCGTGAAGGGTGCATTCGTCCTGGGTTTCAGAATCCCCACAGACACGTTGTGAACAGAGACTAACATGCAGCTAATGATAACCAGGAAACAAAACAAACAAGAATGAACCAGGATAAAGAGAAATGTTTAAAGTCCCACACAAACTTCAGAGTTAACCAACAGAGCTCACAAAACAATTCTATTTTTAATACTAATAGTGTTTTTTAGAGCAGTTTAAGCTCATGGCAAAATTTAGCAGAAAGCACATTAACCCTCTGCCCACTCCCCCACACAATCTCTTTGCATTTCTTCAAAGAAATAAGTTAAAGCCTGAAAATTATTTCATGGAATAGAAAATGGTAGAAAGTAGGACTGCCTGACATGCCTGAGACCCTGGGTTCCATCCCCAGTACCGCAAGCAAAACAGACGGAGGAGAGAAGGGAGGGAGGGAGAAGAATCTGCAGGAAGTGAGTTTCAAACCTGAATTTTAACAAGGGCATTTAGAAATTTAAAAATGATAAATGAAATTAGAAGCACAATATGCACTTTGGTGACAGATTGGACAACAGAGAAGAGGATAATTCAGAAGAAATTACCAGGACTTAAGCCCAAGGGGACAAAAAAAAAAAAAAAAAAGCAGAACACACAGGAGAAGGATGAGAGGAACAGAGGACAGAATGAGATGGTGCCTTAGAAGTGGAAGAGAGGGAGAACGTAGCAGTGAGAACTGGTGAGAGAAGCAAGACAGCAATCCAGGAACCAGAATCCGGAACATCATAAGGGAACCCGAGGAGGAAGAGAAGAAGGGAGAACAGACACAGTACAACACCTGCCCAAGGAGAAGCACGTTATGTTCAGAGGAAGTACAGTGGGAAGGACAGCAGACTGCCCACAGGAACAAAGGAGCCTGCGATGATGGAACCTTTTCAATGTGCTTTAGAAAGGTGGGCCCAGGCCAGCCGCGGGGGATGTGTCTGCATCACAGCAGTTTAAGAGGCTGAGGCAGGAGGATCGTAAGTTTGAGGCCAGCCTGGGTAACTTAGCAAAGCCCTATCTCAGAATAAAAGATAAAAAGGGCTGGGGATATGGCTCAGTGGTAAAGTGTCCCTGGGTTCAATCTCTCATCCCCAAAAAAGGAAAATACAAAAAAATGTTATCCCCAGTTGAAGTAGGTGCTTCGTGGGAAAAAAACAATTTTGATCAAAGAATAATTGCTTATGTGATTTTGTAGAAAAAAAAAGAAAAGCCCAGTATGAGAGGTTAAAGGACAAGAGACAAAATGGGAGCAGGGTACTCAACTTATACACAGGTGCCTAGCTAAGGTCTTCACTATATCAGGAAATTCTAAAACTGAGAGTAGAAAAAGCCAAACAACTCCAAAGAAAGTGAAAAATATGGACAAGCATTATCAATACACCGTTCACAAAAAATGAAAGGCAGGTGGTCCTTAAGTCCGTGAAAAGTCACTCGACTTCACTCATGTTAAGAGAGACGCAAGCTCCGCCGTCGCTGTGGCCCCTATCTGGCAAACCCGGAAGGTGTGACGGCCTGGGCGCGGGCAGACCGTGGGCAGACCGTGGGCAGACCGTGGGCAAGCCCTCCCACTTGCCCTGCGCGGGACTCAGCAACCGCTCCACCCTGTGCAGGAAGCTACCCAAAGGCACTCTTGTTTCCCATTACCTCCACTTTTAGACACAGATTTGTTTCTATTTTGATTTAATTTTGTCTTAGTTCTGTACATAAAGCTATGAAGTATGGAGGGAGTCGCCTTTGTCTTTTTAACCAGGTCCTCTTTCCCTGATGGCTGGAAGATGCGAGGGCCTGATCCACCACTGCACCTGTCCTTCGTTGAGCAGGTAAAGCTTCCTGGACACCTACCTGTGCCAGGTGTGGGCAGGAGAAGAGGCAGGCATCGACCCTCTCCTGGAAGGAGCTTAGAGTCCACTGGAGGAGACAGATGGGGAGGAGAAGCCAATGTGCAGAGGGCAGTCACGAAAAGATGCCCAGGGTCACTAATCATGAGCGGCATGCAAATTAAGGTAGGATCGCACAGTTAGGATGGCTAGTGTAAAAATAAATAAATAACACAGAAACAAGGGTCTGGGGCG
This sequence comes from Sciurus carolinensis, assembly GCF_902686445.1. Classification (NCBI taxonomy): domain Eukaryota; kingdom Metazoa; phylum Chordata; class Mammalia; order Rodentia; family Sciuridae; genus Sciurus; species Sciurus carolinensis. Next base: position 175,362,375 of record NC_062217.1, on the reverse strand, counting down.
TGGCGGAGGCTTGCCTAGCATGTGAAAGGCCCTGGGTTCCACCCCCACTGCTGACAGATAAAGAAAGAAAGAAAGAAACATCAGGAGGACGTTGTTTTAGTCAGCTCTGTCACTGCCGTGACCAAAAGGACACAAGCAGAAAAACTGTAAAGGAGGACCCGTTCATCTGAGGGCTCACGGCTTCAGAGGTCTTGGTTCACAGAAGGCCACTCCATTCCTTGGGGCTCAAGGTGACGTAGGACATCATGGTGTGAGAAGGTGACAGAGAAGCAGCTCACATGGTGATCAGGAAGCAGAGACTCCACTCTCCAGGTACAAAATATAGACCCCATAGACCCTAATGAACCACCTCCTCCAGCCACCCCACCTGCCTCCAGTTACCACTGGGTTCATCCCATCAGGAATTAACCCACTGGTTATCTTAAGGTTATGACCCACCGCTCCTCCAAACCTTCTTGCATTGTCTCACACCTGAACTTTGGTGGGGCACCTCACCTCCAAACCACAGCAGATGTGGAGAAACTGGAACCCTTTGCACTGTCGGTGGAAATAGGAGGCCAGTGCTGGGGAACGCGGTATGGCAGATCCTTAAAAAACCAAACACAGAACCCCACGTGATCCAGCAACCCCACTGCTGGGTGTAGACCCTCAAGATTAAAAGAGGGTCTCCAAAAGATGTTCACACAGCTACCTTCGTAGCTAAAATGTGCAAGCAGCCCCTTGAAGGGCAAAGGAGTGGCTAAGCAAAGGTGGCCTGTCCACACCGCAACCTCCGAGGAGGGACGACACGCGGCAGCAGGCTGAGCCTGGAGTGCGTGGTGCCCGTGAGGCCAGCCAGGCTCAGGGGCAGCTCAGCCACCCCACGACACGGTCCCTAGAGCCCGAGGCTCAGAGGTGGTCCCCAGGTGCTGGCAGGGAGGGGTTGAACGGGGACAGAGACGCAGCTCTGCCAGTTCTGGGGCTGGGGATGTGGTCAGGGCCCAGCGTGGGGAGGCCCTGGGTTCCGCCCTCAAATGAGAAAGCGAAGGCGCCACGGTGGTGGCTGTCCGAATTCGGGGTGGCGCCAGCACCACAGGTCGCTGGGGGGTGGCTGAGATGGCCAGCGGCACCGGGCAGGCTTCCCCACAGCTGCAGCGCCTCCGTCCCTCAGAGCAGGTCCCTCAGCAGCCCAGGGCTGCTGGGGGCAGCAGGAGGCTGGGCTTCCCTCCCCAGGCAGCCCCGGGCCTGGCTCCGTGTCCTGGACGGCTGGGTCTGCCCAGCCCAGGAGGCCTTGCACGCGGGCACGACAGAGGTGGCGCTCTTGAATCTGAGGGCTGGGAGGGAAGCCGCACGAGCCGACCTCCTGGCTCACCCCAGGGCTTCGTCCTCCCAGGAGTCTAACTCACACGTTAAGGAAAAACAAGCCAGATGGTCAGGGTCGAAGCCCAGGGCACGGAGAGGGGCTCGGCAGGCACAGGGCCTGGAAGCCTGAAGAACTTCTCCCTGGAGCTTCTGCTGAGGGCGGAGAGCCGGAGCTGGAAGGGCCTCCGCTTCCCACCTCCTCTGCCAAGTCCAGGACCAAACACTCACCAGAACTGCCCGGGTCACCACCGCCCTCTCTGTCTTGCCCTGAACTCCCCGGGGCCCCCGAGGGCAGGACAACCAGGCACCTGCAGGACTGCCAGGCCACAGGCTGCGGGCAGCACAGTCCGCCCTGCTCTCCTCCCCTGGATCCTCCCTGTGTTGCCATGACCCTGTCACAGAGGAAAGGCGGCCAGGAGGTGCCCAGCAAGGAAAGGCCCTCACAGCCCCGTGGAGTGAGGCAGAGCGGCAGCGCTTCCAGTATCCCGGGAGCCGGCCTGAGCTGGGGCTGCGGAGAAACCGTGCCACCCAGGGAGGCCTGCTCTGAGGCAGGGCGGCCTGGCTGCTGCGGCCTGCCAGCCTCCTCCCAGCAGGCCCTTTTGCAGGCCTGGAAACTCCAGCAGGGATGGGGAGGGAGGTCGCTGGGGCCCACACAGCCTCCCACAAGGGAGTGAGAGAGAAGAGCGCTCAGCAGGTCCTGGAAGGGAGCCCAGGCCTCAGCAGGACCAGCACTGCCCTCTGCCTCCTGGGCACCCCTCCCCCACCTTACCCCTACCTCCCCCCCCCCCGACCCTGCCCCTCCCACTGCCATCCACAGCCACTCCTGCAGCACACCTGCCTCTAGCCACTTCTCCACTCCCTGGAACACACTCCCGCATGAGTGAGCTACAGAAAGGTCCTTCGAATGCCATGGGCTGAGAGTGCATAGGGAATCGATGAGAAAATAAGATACACACAGAACAGAGTAATAGTCAGCCTTGAAAAAGAAGGACAGTCCGGGCCAGGCAGAGTGAGGCACTCCTGAATCCCAGCAGCCTGGGAGGCTGAGGCAGGAGAATTGAAGTTCAAGGCCAGTCTGGGCAGCTTAGTGAGACCCTATGTCAGAAAAAATCTAAAAATTTAAAAGGTCCGGGGTAGAGCACTTGCCTGACGTTTGTGAGGCCCTGGTCTCAATCTCCAGGACCAAAGGGAAAGGAGAGGCTGCCATTCACAGCAGCACAGATGTCCTCAAGGGTGCCAGACAGCCGAGCAAGCAGACAGCTTCAGCGAGGCGAGGGGTCGACAGAGTCAAGCTGCAGACTAGCAGGCCCCTGGAGCTGGTACCCAGCGGGGAGGGCCACACCTGACCCCCAGAGGCCGGGATGCAACCCTGCGCAGCTGGAGGTCGGCAGCCCACCGAGGGAGCACCGAGGAGCATCCAGGCCGTGCGCAGACGCAGCAGCCACGTGTGAGCCGGGAGCCCCTCCTGGCTTGAGGACGGCCCCAAGCACTGTGCTTGGTGGTACAGAGACCACGCTGTCTGTTGCTTCTTTTACACGGTCCCTTCACGGGCCCCCCTCCCTGAGCCTCTTTGACTAACGGCCTCCTGAAGGCCCCATCTTCAAATGCCACCACATGGGGCCAGCACTTCAGCGTGTGAACTTGGGGGAAGGGCCGCAGTTCAGCCTAGCGCAGCACCTGAAGATTCACGGAGTCACCAGGCAAGCATTAAGCGTGGGTGGGGTAGAGCACTTGTCTGGATTTTTAGAATTCCCTTCTGAATCAGGAATAAAAGCCCAAGGTTGCTGTAATGGGCCCAAGTGCTTGCTGAGGAGCGGTAAAGACTAGGGAGCAGCAAGACCTTCACACAGCAGCCTGCACAGGAGACACCCCGGCTTTGGGGTGTGGGGTCAAGGGCATCACTGCCTGGCCCTCCAGCGGCACCAGCTGGAGACCAAGGGAGGAGGCCAGAGATGCAGGGCCACCCCCTCGGGATGCTTGCTGGATGCTGCGGTGTGGTGGGAGGGGCAGGCAGAGTCAGACCCGGCAGCCCGAAGGCCCAGCGCTAGGGAGGGCGTGGGGGCAGTCTCAGGAGAGGGTCACCTCCCAGAGAACACGGATGCGCTGCTGTCCAGGCCTCTTCCAGGCTCAAGTCAGTCATCCAACGGCAGGTAACCTTTACAGGAAGTCCTTGATCCTCAGTTACCAGCTCGCAAGCCCCTCAGCATGCTTACCTAGAAATCACACCAAAAGACCCCACCACCCTGGAAATAGAACGCAGGGCACTTTACCACAGAGCTACTCCCCCCACTCTTTATTATTATTTTTTAAATCTGAGACAAGGCCTCACTAAGTTGCCCAGACTAGCCCTGAACTTGAGATCCTCCTACCTCAGCCTCCCGGGTCACAGGGATCACAGGTGTGCACCAGTGTGCCTGGCTATAATAAAAGTTCCTGATTGCCTTACCACTGTTCACCGTTTCCTAAGTCTCTCACAAACGTGAATACAAATGTTTGGTGCCCACACTGCCCAACCTGAAAGGTGGTATGAACTATCACCCAGCTGGTCCAGATGGCGAGCTGTTCCCTTGTGGCCCGAGGAACATCAGAACCAGGACTGCAGGCACACCTGCAGCAGCTCCTGGCACATTAGGGCTGAAGGCAGCCCTCTTCCTGTGTCCCTTTCCAAATCTGGCTGCAAGCAGTGTCGAGGCAACAGTAACAAATCCTGGGATGACTTGTGTAATTTTTCAATACAATGTCCCCAAACAACAAGCTGGTACATTTCAACGTGCTTGAAAATCCCACCTAAGACACTTGTGTCTTCAGCCGGCTCCAGGCCGAAACACCGGGCTGTGAGACCCCTCCCTCCATCATTCTCTTCTAGTGGACAACCAGTGAGTGCCACTGGCCGGAGGGGCTGGCTGCACTCTCCTCTGACCACCCAGCTAGGCCAGCTGGTCCTCCTGCTTGCACAGCAGACAGGGACCTTGGGCACAGGAGTCACAGGTGGCCCTGGGCTCGGCATGGCTCCTCCTCCTGAGAGCACGCCAGTGCACTGATGTCCTCTGCTGACGTCTCCTGGAAACTGCCGGAAGGGGACCCTGTTCCTCAATGCTTGAGTTTAGAGAAAGGTAATCAGAGGTCTACTGCCATTAATGGGGGCTGCCAAAGGGAGTATTGGTTCAAGGCCACAAATCTGCTTTTACCAGGGGAGGGGCGCAGAGAGGCCTTGCCTGCCCCTCTTTTAATCCCAAACCCTGGCAGACGCAATGCTGGGTGCCTTCTCCCAATATCTGCCCAAAGCAGAGGGAGGTTCCTCCAGCACTAGCAGCTCTCCTGCTCCTCCAGGAGGACCAGAGACCGCACAGCTGACGCCTGCCACTCCTGGGAGTCCCTACCCCTGTTTCTATTATTTGCAGACAGCATGCAAAAAAGAGAGGTTTTCCTGCACCCGTGGCAGCACTAGGGCACCTGGATCCAAGCCTGAGATGCAAAGCAGACGGTTATTGTTAAAAGCCCCGAATGCGAATGGGGCTCGCAGGGGCAAGGTCAAGGGGATACGCAGGAAACTGTCCAGGCCGGTGCTCCTCCAGCCTGTCAAATCCCACCGCGGCTTCTGATGTTATCAACACCCGACAGCAATGCGGCCCCCCCGGGAACGCAAACATAAGAAAATCTAAAACTAAACACCAAAGAGAGAAAACGAGGAAAAAACCGCCGGGCGGCACCCTCCCGAGAGAGGCTCAGTGGAGACGCCGGAGCGCGGGCGGTACCCAGCACCTGCGCGGCCGCGCCCAGGGCAGCGCCGCCGCCTGCGCCCGCGGCCTGCGCGCTATGCCGGCCGGCTCCGCACATCCCGGAAACCGGCTAGGGAAATGACGGCCCGCGGGAGGTCGCCTGGAGAGGCAGAGGACCCCGGTCCGGGGAGGTCGCCCGGGCCGCAAGGCCCCCGGGCCTGCGCGACTACAGGCGGGGAGACATTGGGCCCCTCCGCCCCGCCACCCGGCCACTCAGGGCCCCGCCAGGCCTCTGCGCCGGGAGCCCGCAGCCCCGGACGCACCATGCCAGGCGCCGGCGGAGCGCAAAGGCCCGGCCCCGGCCAGCCCAGCATCCCACGCCCGGGTCAGGCTGCGCGGCGCGCAGGTCCCCGAAGCACGGCCGGCGGCTGCTCACCGAGGCTCCCCGCGAGCGGGCTCCGGGCGGCTGCGGCTCCGAGGCGGCGGCGGCGTCCGACGGCCCCGCTCAGCCATTGCAGTGGCGCTGCGGCGGGCGGGGGGCGCGCGTCACCGCGGGCAGGCGCCCCAAAACCCGGCCCTCCCCGGCACCGCCGCTCGCGGGCCGCTCCGCCAGGCGCGCGGCTGGGCGACACCCGCCCTGACTTCCCCGATCGCTTGTCTCATTCGTTTAGGGAGCAGGTTTGCAGGCTATTAAAACGAGAACCGGTGCTGCCGAAAATAACCCCGGCGACGCAGAGAAGTCTGCGGAGCGAGGCGCGGGGGTGAGGCCAGCCGGCCGAAGGCGGTGCTGCCTGCCGCAGAGGCCACAGGTCCACGGGGGCTTATCGGTGGCGTGAATTACTCACCCTCATTTCGTGCTGGGTAGAGCGGCCATGAGCAGCACGGGAGAGTCGCACGTGTGTGCCTGAACCTTTAACTCTTGGCTTCCCATCTCCAAGGGCAGCCTGCCTTCCCAGCCGGTTCTGGAGCCCAGTGAGCAAGCAGCACTCCGGTTCAGATCCACAGTTTCATCCTCCCTTTCCCCGCCGGGTTGTCTGGGTCTTCCCATCAAGTAGCTTTTCACATTCCCCAGTCACACTGAGAGGACTGGGCTGCTGCAGGAGCTGGACACACAGGGGTGAGCACAGCTACGGTCCCCTGCTTGCTGGGGGCTGTTCCCCAGCAGAGGCGCCCTTCTTCCCTGGATACCAAGGTTGCAGATATGGGGGGTTCGAAGTTCTGGGCTGGAAAGCAGTGTTCCTGCAAGCCTGTGCTCAGGTGTAATGGGGCGGGCTGCCTCTCCACAGCCCTGGACCTTGCACTCTGGCTGCAAGAAGCCGGAGCCACTTCGTGACTGCTGGAGGGGCACACCCCAGAACACAGCCTCAGCCTTGAGGGGGCTGTTCTCCCCACTGGTGACCCATGGGTTTTGATTTTGGTTTTTTGGTTTTTTTTTTTTTTTGGGGGGGGGGATGGGGCAGAGAATTGAACCCAGGGGTGCTCAACCACTGAGCCACATCCCCAGTCTTTATTTTTTATTTTGAGACAGGGTTTCGCTAAGTTGCTTAAGGCCTCCTTAAGTTGCTGAGGCTGACTTTGAACCTGTGATCCTCCTACCTCAGCCTCCGAAGTTGCTGGGATTACTGGTGTTTACCACCATGTCCAGCAACCTGACAGTTGCTGTCTGTGACTTACAGATACAGGGTAAGATGTGACCATGTCTCACTTCCTTTGCTCTTTGATCAGAAACAGTGTGAATGGTTTGGTACAATGTGAACAGGCCACTCAGAAGTCTCTAGGTGAGGTTCCTGGTGGCAGCTTAGTGGACCAGAAGGAAAAGGGTCTATCCCGGTAAGGACAAGGCAGTACCCCCTTCATGAGGGGAGGGTCTGCTCTATCCAGTTTGCCACCAGATGTCCAACTGGTCTCCCCAGGGTGTGGTGCCACATCTCAGGCCAGAGCTGTGTAGATGGGCAGTAGCCAGGGCTGTGTAGATGGGCTTCCATGGCTGTGTAGATAAGCAGTGGCCAGGGCTGTGTAGACAGGCAGTGGCCAGGGCTGTGTAGATGAACAGTGGGCAGGGCTGTGTAGATGGGCAGTAGCCAAGGCTGTGTAGACAGGCAGTGGCCAGTGCTGCCTGGATCCCTCCCCAGCCGCCACTGCCTATGCTTCACCCCTCTGCCCAGGCCCCTGGTTTCCACAGTGGGTATCTGTTGGTGTGGCTTTTGGCAAGAGAGGACCTCTGGGCTGTCTGAAGTCTCTCCATCTGGAGGCTTTATACATTCCAACCATTTGTGAAGTGTGGATATGGCTCCTGTCCCCTCCTGACACCACAGGTGACTGGGGACCAGGACTCTAGATAGGAAAGAGCTTCCTGCTCCGGAGCAACGCTCAGAAGGAACCTGATGTCTCACAGTGCCTTCCTGCCCTGCAGTCGGTAAGAGGATGTCAATGTCCCGGTCCCCTGCCGGAGGAGGCCCCAGGAGGCCCGAGGATGCCCCAGGAGGCCCCAGGAGACCCGAGCACACCCGACTTTTTTCTGCTCTGGGACTCGGTATGTCTGGCTCCTGCTTCAGTGTGTTTGTCCCACACCTCAGCCCTTCTGTGTTGACCTGCTGTCCTTCATTTCCAGCCTCAGTGGAGTCTGCGGGGAGCCCAGTGGTCCCTGAGAACCAGGCTCTGAGCGGGCAGCACCGGCCCCTGCCCACACCCACCGCCCTCCCACTTCTGCCCTCACCCCTTCCAGCTCAGCTTTCTCGGCTCGGCCCTCGTACTGCTGGGCAGGCAGAGGGGAACCGTGAGGCCCGCCCCGTACCGCTTGTCGACGGCAGCTGCAGGACCCCGACAGGCTTGCAGGTGGTGAGGGGGCGTCTGCACGGCTGAAGTGGCCGTTTCTGTCTTACGTTCTTAGGTTCTTTGAACCAGCTCTGCCCCTGTGAAAGTGGAAATGCTGGAAAGACCTTAGTTTCCTCAGAGTCACCAAAGGGGTCGTGAGTCTGTACGGATCCCCAAGCAAAGGCATCGGGCAGCTGCTTGGACCCAGGCGCCTACCGTCAGGGCTCTTGGCGGCCCTTCAGCCGGAGGCACCGAAGTCACAGCCAGGCAAGTGGGGAGGCGAGAGGAAGCCTCTCCCGGGACACAGCTGCCTCAGGCCGAGGCGAACCAGAGCGGCGTCCCACCAAGGGGAGAGCAGGGCCAGGAGCCGCCCTCCTGAGAGAAGGCGGAGTACGTCCCCATCACAGCCTCAGCATACCCCAGGTGGCCTGGCTGCTGCCACCGAGCCCCTGAAAGGGCCACGTGCCACCTCCTCAGACGCGTCTTCACTCGGGGCTCACAGAGCTCCGGGAAAAATGTTCAGGGACATTGACACTTTCTTAGTCGGAAGTAATCGTGACACAGACAGGAAGACGTTGCAGGTGCAAACCAGAAACAGAGGAAGGAACAGAGGAGGCGGGAGAAGCCTGCACAGCAGACCAGAGCCGTCGGGACGGCAGACGCCCAGGCGCAGACACTCAGGCAGGCAGGCGACCACGGCTGAGAAATAAAGCAAGCCGAGAGGTTTCCGGGGGCTAGGAAACTGGGAAATAGACCAGCTTCTCAAGCTTCACGGAATTTCTGGAAATGAGAATTATAACCATCGAAAGTCAAAACAAAACTGAATAATGTCACCACCAGCAGATTAGCCACAGCAAAGGACGAAATCAGCAGACGGTAAAACAGGTAGAAGAAAGTACCTAGAACCCAACCCAGAGACGGCGAGACTGGAAATCACAGCGGGTAAGCGATGTGAGGAGGACTGAGGACGTTCGACGTGTTCAGTCAGCACTGCAGAAGTGGGTAGATGGGAAGCGGGCAGATGGGAAGTGGGCAGGGGCCGTGTCCCAGGGGCCTGAAGTGGAGACTCAGATTGCTGATGAGAAGCAAGTATGGCCAGGCATGGTGGCACATGCCTGTCATTCCAGCAGCTTGGGAGGTTGAGGCAGGAGGACCTCAAAGCCAGCCTCATCAACGGCAAGGCACTAAGCAACTCAGTGAGACCCTGTCTCTAAAATACAAAATTGGGCTGGGGATGTGGCTCAGTGGTGGAGTGCCCCTAAATTCAATCCCTGGTACCAAAAAAAAAAAAGCAGCAGCAACAAGTGCACATACTCAAGAAATACGAGGATTCTGAGCAGTTAAAAACTACAGTCAGAACAGGTGCAGCAGCGCATGCCTATGATCCCAGCAGCTTAGGAGGCTGAGGCAGGAGGATTGCAAGTTTGAGGCCAACCTCAGCTACTTAGTGAGGCCCTAAGCAACTTAGTGAGACCCTGTCTCAAAATAAAAAAATTAAAAGGCCTGGGGACGTGGCTCAGTGGTTGATCACCCTGGGTTCAATCCCCGGTGTGACAAACAAACAAAAAAACTAAGGAGTGAGGCACATCAGGCCGGCAGAGAGAAAGATACGGAGGCTGAACTCTCTGTGCTTAGTTAGTATGACAGCTGACCTTGCTCGTTACAAGGAAAGCCAGAAAGTTCAAGGATGATATTTTCAATGTGCAGGAAGAAAAATAATTCCTAAGCAAAAATTTTAGGGTCAGTAAAATGTTTTAAAGAATAAAGGGAAGGGCCGGGTTGTGGCTCAGCGATAGAGCGCTTGCCTAGCATGTGTGAGGCACTGGGTTCAAGTCTCAGCACCACATATAAATAAGTCAATTAAATAAAGGTCCAACAATTAAAAAAAAATAAAGGCAAATAGTTAACGTAACTAGTTTGATAAGCAAACTGAGTTTGCCACCACAGACCTGTAGCTGAAGGAAGTTCTTTCCGGTGAAAGTAAAGTCACCGCAGATAGAAAGTGTGAGGTGCAGGGGTGACAAAAAGCCCCAGCAGTGGCTCCGCCTGAGCGCCTGACCTTGCAAGGAGGGAGTCTCGCCTTTGCAGGAGGGCCGGCCTGGCCGGAGCAGGCGGCCCCGTCAGCCTCTGCCGTGCGCGGAGTTGCTCTTGGGCACGTGGAGGGCAGCTCCAGGACCAGCAGGGATGCCCTCAGCCATCCCGAGGTTGAGGGGCCCACGAGGCTTGTCTAACATTAGCGGCTTACTTTCCCGCGTGTGTAGACCGGCGGTCGGCCACAGTGCTCGGAATGGGACGCGGCGGAGCTGGAGGGCCAGCAGGACCCAGCCACGCAGGCGCAGGGTCCGCTCCACCCCCGCACCACAGAAAACAAACCAGTCATTCAAAATGCCTTTGATTTTAGAAAGTGATCCTCGAGGTTTGAAGAGATCACACCAAAAAAAGAAGGCAAGAAAGAAGACGAGGAGGAAAGAGGAACGGGGCGTCAAGGCCCCGATGCGGCCTGCGGGCAGCGCCAGGGCGGCGCTCACCTCCCAGACCCTCTGCACAGGACTGGAGAAGGCGGGGAGGAGCCTCCCGAGGAGCCCCAGCTCTGGTGGGGAGCACAGCTCCCCGCGCGTCCCACCCGTGAGGCCGCAAGCCCGGCCAGGAGGCAGGGCGGCAGGCAGGTGCGCCGGGTCTGAAGCTCTGCCCAGCCAGGCCTTTGCCATGTGGCCCAGGAGGAAGCCCTGTTCTGTTCTGATGGCGCCCCAGCCTCCACAGCCCCAGGGCCCACAGGAGCCCAGGGCCCTAGGGGAGGCCCTTCCTCTCTAATTGGAGGAGCCTGCTCCCAAGGGGTCCCGCAAGCCCTGCTGCTGACTGGGCTCCACTGATGCCGTCCTCCTCCTCCTCCTCCCATGCAGCCTCAGAGGCAGGTCCAGAAGCACAGCAGCCAGAGGCGCGCACCAGCTGGGGAAGACTGCAGCTCCGCGAGGCAAGAGGCACCCAGAGAGCCCCAGGCCCCCAGGGCTGCGGAGGAGCTCGACCTGGGAGAGGTGGGCATGCACCTGAGCATGCCTGGGACCCAGACACCAGCTTTGGGAACCCCACTCGGCAGGACCCTGCCCCAGGCCCAAGCGGAGAGCAGAGGGGCAGATCCGAGCGTGAACCCGACACAGCAGGGCGAGGTGTTCAGGGCACAGCGCACCGTGGACGTTCAGAACGTCCAGGGTGCAACTCAGAATCACATCCAGCAAACAGCGAACCAAGGAAATGTCAGAATGTGGGCACAGTCACCAACACTGCGTGACAGAGATGCTGGGGGTCTGACGAGACATTATCTGACCAGGACACAAGATGCTCCAACTTGAAACACTCTTGAAAAAAGTGGAAACATGGGAAATCTCAGCAAAGAAACAGAAAATAGGAAGAAGTGAATGGAAATGTAGAACCAAAAAATAGAATACCAAATGGAAAGCCTCACGCTGGGCTCGCAGCAGATCAGGATGACAGAGCCAGGTGCGGTGGCCACACTGTCTTCCCAGCAACTCAGGAGGCCCAGGCAGGAGGATTGCAAGGTGGAGGCCAGCCTCTGTGACTTAGTGAGACCTTGTCTCAAAATAAAAATAAAAATGGCTGGGCTATAGCTCAGAGTTAGACCACCCCTGGGTTCAATCCCCAGTACCACAAAGAGAAAAAGAAAGAAAGAGGACAACAGAGGACAGAGGCAGTGAGCCTACAGCTGGATCAATGAGAATGATCCAGTACAGAGCAGAGGGAGCCAAGGGCCTGTGGGACCAGCATCAACAGACCCAGGGTCTGTGTGGGCCAGGCCCCAGGAGGAGGAGTGCGTAGGCAGGAAGGGTGCCTGAAGAAACGATGCTTAGAACCTGCCAGAGCTGGAAACTAAGACGTGGGGGATCTTGAAAGCGGCCAGAGAAAACGATGTGTGCGTGCCCGAGAGCAGCTCGCCACCCGGAAGAGGCCAAGGTGGACAGCACCTCTGAGGTGCTGAAGGAAAGGGCTTCTCTCTAACCAGAGAAGGCGCTCTCAGGACAAAGGCTCAGTGGAACGTCCTCGGGAGAAAGACCAGCGGTGCTGTTGGCAGCCTCTGCTGCAGCTGGGAAGTGCCCCAGGGAGCAGTCGGCTGAACCCAGCACGGGGACATTGACCTAGGACACAGACACATTCTGAGTCAAGGAGAGGGAGCCAGAAGACACAGGCAGCAAAGAGCACACCACCGACAAGCCACCACCCCACCGTAGGTGGGCATAGCGGACCAGCAGACCAGGGCAGAGTGCGGGTGCAGAGCGAAGCCGGGCCCAGGAATCTGCACGGGGCATGCACAGAAAACACACCCAGCGGAGCTCCACAGACCAGGAGAAAAGCAGAAAGACCCACAGTGATCCTGAGAGAAAGAAAATCCCATTCCAGCAAGCACTCGGCCATGACCACTGGGAGCTGGGCCAGAGGATGGCCCCTAATCCCAGCACTCGGGACCAAGGTGGGAGGGTCACTGCAGCCCAGGAACTCGAGACTGGGTTGGGCAACATAGTGAGAGCCCGTCTCAAAAAGCCAAACTATTGTTAGAATAGATGAACCGGAACCCCTAGGCAGATAGGAGCTCTGCCCAGCCCCATTACTCTGACATCTCTTAGAACACTGCTTTCAATAACACAAGTTCTTCTCAAGCTCAAGCAGAACACCCGTAAATATCAGCCATATTCCAGGTAAGTCTCAAAATTTTTTAAAGAATTGAAACAATGAAGTCCCACAGAGCATGTTGCCAGACCATAATGCAATTAAGCCAGAAGTCAGTAACAAAAAATGACTACAGTGTCACCCTACGTTGGGAAGTTAGCAAACACACTCTGCATGGCCCATTTTGGTGAAAGAATAAATCAGAGAAAAGTTAGTCACTGCTTTTGAATAAGCTGCTATAGAAAAGTACACACTGCCCACCACTGTGGGTGCAGTAAGCCACCCTTTGTGTTTGATAGCAGGGGAGAGACTGAGGGCAAGTCCTGAGCTGCACGGTCAGGTGCTAATGGTCTATCTCAGGAACCTGGGAAAAGAGCAAACCAACCCCAAAGAAATAGAAGAGCGAATGAAGGTAAGACAGAAGCCAGGTGTGGTAGCGCACACCTGCAAACCCAGCTGCTTGGGAGGCTGAGGCAGGAGGATTCAAGTTTGAGGCCAGCCTTAGCAACTTAATGAGACCTGTCTCAAGATAAAAGATAAAAAGGGCTGGGATGTGTGCCAGAGCTGTGTGCCCAGCATGCAGAAGGGCCTGGGTTCAATCCCCAGCACCATAAATAAGTGGCAGAAACTGATAGAACAAGGAAACAAACAATAAAGAGATAAACCAAGCCAAAAACATTCCTTGAAAATGCTGTTTAATTCACAGATCTCTGACAATTTTATCAAAGTGCATCAGACATTGAAATGAATTCTGTGCCAATAAATCTGAAAATTTAAGTAAAATGAGTAAATCCCTGGAAATGTGAACATTATTAACTTTGAAACAGACAGATTTTTTAAAAGACATTGAATCAGTAGTGAAAAATCTTCCCCCAAAGAAAATTCCAGGCACAGGGGCCTTGCCAGCAGCTTCTACCAAATGTGCAGGAACGAGAGATGGAAATCTCAGGCAGACTCTTTGTTGGTTCACTTGGTGTTTGGAAGTATTAGATTGTTTTGGTGGTGAGTATCTTCCTAGAAGAACAGGGACCTTTGCAGTTGCTCATATGAAAAACAACTGTAAAGGCTTTGTGAACATTTCATCATTTAAAAAGTTTTCTCATTAGCTACAAAATGTGTGTGTGATCTAATAGTTACAAATGTGTTGGCACCATCAACGGAACAGAAGGAAGAATCGAGGGGACTCTCTCCATCGTTTTGTATGAATTTGCAGTTTGGAACCTATTTCCGAGAGGGTTTGCTTGTTTTGGAGCCACTGAACTCCACGGGAGAGAAGTCAAGCTGCACTCGCCGTGCATCAGAAGGGAAGTCAAGGTGCACTCGCTGTGAATCAGAGGGGACGGTGACTGACTGGGGGAGAGGACCTGGGCAGCTTGAGTGCCAGGCCCCTGGGCTCTGCTGCTGGCTTCGCCTCTCCTCATCCCGTCAGTCTGCAGCGGCTCCCCTCTGTGCCTGTCCTTCCTTTGCTGTTGACTGGGATACAGCGATAGCTCCTCCTGTCCCAAGGTGGCTTGAGAACGTGGCACATTTCCACACAGCCAAGGGATAGACACCTGTAAGCATACGGTGGAAATTAATGGTTAAAATAGTTGTTAATATCAGCAGTCCTAATGTGGTTTATTTCCTAAAATACAAATTTGGTCAGACTTTTGAGGAACTTTAGAATAAATTCAGAAACCCAAGTCTCAACACCAGAAGTTTTGACTTAGTATTTCTGGGTTTGGACTCTTACATTTATATTTTTTCTGCATTCAAAATTCGAGTTCACTGTGGCCAAGCTGACTCCATCCAGTATTAGGTAACCTCTTCTTTGTTACTTTAAAAAATTTCAATTGACTTTTGTTTGTTCTCTTTAGAAGTACGTGACAGCAGAGGGTGTGGGACCTGTTGTGCGTGCATGGAGGAGAATGCATTCTAATCAGGCTGGACGCGACGTGGTCACACAGTTGTGAAAGCATTTGGTTTGTTCTTGTGATACTGGGGTTGAACGCAGGGACCCCCAGGAGAAGGCAAGCTCCACCACGGAGCTGCATCCCCTGCCCTCACTCGGACTGCAGGAAGGAGCAATGGCCTCACTCTCTTGGTGACACCACCTGGGCCCCCCACCCGCAAGGCCCCATTCACACTGCCCCCTGCGTCCTGGTCACCGCCAGCCCCCACATGCACAGGCATGGGCAAAGCTGGGCATTGTTCCAGTTCTGCTCTGATCCACAAAAACGTCCCTGGAGCCGAGCATATTTCCTCTCCTTTCCCCTTCGGTTAGTCGACGTAGCCTAGAAAAGCATCCTGGGGACACTGCCTGGGTAACCTAGCAAGCCTGCCGCGAACAACCAGCAGCCCCGAGGGCTGCAGCAGCCTGGCCCACTCCGGGCACGGGGAAAACAGCTGGAGAGGGCCCAGGGCAGCTCAGGGGCAGTGCACTCGCCCAGCGGCCCAGAATCCCGGGCTCAGCCCCAGCCCCACAAAAAACTAAAAGCAAACAGGGTAGGAGAAAATACGTGCGACACGTGTGTGTGACGAAGCTTGGGTTCCGTTTAGACCAAGAGTTCAAACAGCTCAGCAGTAAAAGACAACCCGGAGAAAACCAGGGGAAGACGTGTCCACAGACATTTCCACAGGAGACGCACAGCCCACGAGCCCACGGACGGTGGCCAAGCCCGGGCTGCTTGGAGACGCGTGGAGTCACCGTCAGGCCGGACGCTTGCGGGCTGCTTGTCACCAGGCCCTGCTGACGGTGGGGGCAGCGGGGTCCGGGACCCTGCAGCTGGGAGTGTAAGACGTCAGCACCCTCTGGAAGCCAGCAGATCCCAAACAGTTAACCACGCGGCTCCAACGCTGGGTGCTCACCCGGCAGAAATGAAGTAAGTGCTCGAGAGAGAGTGCACATTAGCTTTATTGGGAGCAGCCAGGCTGCACACAGCCCCGGTGTCCATCCACGGGGACACATCCCTGTGCCAGTGCCACTCGGTCCTGAAGGCAAGGAGCTGCTGGCCCCGCAGGGCAAAGATGACCCCCAGAACGCGTCCAAGAGGCCAGAGGCAGGCACTGCGCTGGCCAGTGAGCCTGGAGCACAAAGACTGGGTGGGGAAGGTCCTGGGCAGGCTGCCGCCTAGGCAGGACGGCCCAGCGCTCTGCCAAAGGCGTGGGAGGGGCCACGCACCTGCCTCCCAGGCCCCTCGGTGACTTCGGGAAGTGAGAAACGAGGAGCTGCCTGTTGCTTCATTTCTGCTGCCCTCCGGTGCCCTTGCTTCCCTCCAGACCCTGGGAGCTGCCCCCTCCTCCAAAGGGTCACAGTCAAGCTTCTCCAAGACCCTCCCCACCACTGCGGTCAGCCAGTTTCAGGGTTCCACAGGATTTCTGCAGAGACTCAAGGAGGTTTGAGGCTTCCTCTCCGGGCTGCAGAGAAGGTTTCTCTCTGTGAAAGCTGGTCTGCCAGCAGACTCGTTGCACCTGCGTTACTGTTACTGCTCCCCTGAAAACCTCATCCAGCCTAAGAATGTGGGACAGAGAGTACCTGCCACGTGGCCCCCCAATGTTACGTAACCCCCGCCACAGTGGGTATAAAGTTAAGAATTTCCAGAGAGTTTTAGGAAATAGCCCCTCTGAACTCTGCAACTAAAATAAACCTGCTTCCTGAAAATTCCTCGGGTGCAGCCTCATCTGTCCTACATCAGTAGAGCCCCAGGTTCAAAAACCCCACAACTAAACATGGCTCAGGGATGGTGGGTGACAACACAAGGAGAATGAGCGAGGGTCACAAAAGCAGCCAGGGGAGGAGCGTGAGGGGCTTGGGCAGCCCAGTGAGTCCAGTTCCTGGCTGGAGGGCTGGTCCACTGGCATTTATTCTAGAACCATTATTTAAATTATACTGAGGCAAAATGTTTTGCGGATGTTTCCATTTGACCTTAAACACTCCAATTTTCAAAAATGCTGTCGAAAAAATAGAAACCTTCCACAGCAGCAAAGAACCTGGGGACAGCGGGAACCTGGGGACACGGGAACCTGGGGACATGGGAACCTGGGGACACGGGAACCTGGGGACAGCGTGAACCTGGGGACAGCGCCCACTCTCCCCTGGGGATGCGGGTGCTGCCTGGAGCATGGGCCTCCCTTGAGGAGCGAACGTGGCCGTCGGGCACAGCCGAGCTCGCAGGGTGCCAGCAGACCCCGCTCCACGCCAGGAGGGCTGGCTGGTCAGCACACAGGGCTTGCTCACTGAAATCCACTGAAGGTTAAATGCCAGTCCTGAAAAGTCTGAGCCACGCCAGAGGGAGAGCGGGACAACATGCAGCCTCAGGGCTGGCGGCCTGGCTGGGAGGCCTCTGCCCTGTGGGCAGTGCCAGGAGGGCAAGGCCCCTTCTGTTTCCATCACGCCCAGCCTGGCCTGCAGACAGGACAGCGGGCAAAGCGCCGGCGGCCCGAAGCCTTCGGTTTGCTCCCACTGAAAGGCACGGTGTCACTCCAGCTCTGCAGAGCAAGGCCTGTGGTGATGGAGCCTAGGTGGCCCAGGTGCTCTCCCTCCCCTGGCCAACCCAGCTCACCTGGGCTCCACTATCCTTGGCTTCATTTCCAAGTTAGCCCTTTCCATGGCACGAGACCCATGGCCACTGCAGCCCCAGGGGCCTCCCACTGCAGAGGACACCTACCAGCACAGCTCTGTGCCCCAGGGACCCAGGAAAAGTCAGCCACACCTGCCATGTGCACCCAGCCATGCAGGCTGCAGGGGTTTCCGAGGACACCGGGCCAGGGCCAAGGGCACCTGGGGCAAAGGAAGTAGGGGTAGGGGATGGGGTGCTGGCCAGCACCCAAGGTCCACTCTTGAGAAATGTGGAGGGGAGAGGGCACCCCAGAGCCCAGTGCCCCCAAGGACCTAGGCATCCAGGGCGGTGCTTTGAATTGCTCAGGTGTGAGTCAAGTGAACCCGAGAGCCCCACACTAGAGACCCCGTCTTCCCCACGCCGTCTAGCTATGGGGACACCCAACTTTGTCCTAGTCTCTGAATGAGCTGGGAGCCTGTCCTCATGGGGCTTACATTCCAGTGGGGAGAGGCAGTGAGACATCGAGAGGCCAGATGGCAAGAGCTTTGGAGCAAAATCAATGCAGGACAAAGGGGGCTGGAAACACGAGCAGCTGCAGTAAGCGGGGGCTGTCGTTTTACACAGCCCTTGACCCAACGGACATTTCAGAGACGTGACAGACCCAGGTGTTTGGAAGGACAGGATCCAAGCAATGGGAACAGTGAATGCAAAGGCCCCAGGTAAGCGCAATATGCCAGGTAGAGACATCCAGGAAATCAAAGGCACATCAGGGACCAGGGACCAGGGCAGTCTCCAGCCAAGTTCAGGAGCTGGGTGCCCACCCACAGGGCAAGATGGCAGCCCAGAGAGGCTTCTCAGGTATGCCTGGACTCAGCACCGCTCCCTGGGGCTAGTCCCATGGTCAAAGATGAACTAGCTGCCCCTTGAGCAGGCCTCCTACAGATTCCTGGGTCCTCTGTGGGCCTCCTCCTCCTCCTGCAGGAGGCCTGGGTCCTCTCTGGACCTCCTCCTCCTCCTCCTGCAGGAGGCCTGGGCCCTCCCTGGGCTGCCTCCTCCTCCTCCTCCTCCTCCTCCTCCTACTCCCCCTCCTCCTCCTCCTCCTCCCCCTCCTCCTCCTCCTGCAGGAGGCCTGGGTCCTCCCTGGGCCTCCTCCTCCTCCCCCACCTCCTCCTCCCCCTCCTCCTCCTCCTCCTCCTGCAGGAGACCTGGGCCCTCTCTAAGAAACTGAATACAGTAAGTGCTCCTGCATTTCCTCATTCAGAACTACCTCCACTTCTCAAGTAAGTGACCAAGTTGAGTCAGAAAGGTAGGAGGAATGGATTTCTGTTTCATGAGGAGACTGAGAGGGGGTCCTGGGACCACACAGGGTTTCAGGGAGCAAACTGTCTGGAGAGAGTGTATGTGGAAGAGGTGGGGCAGGAGGCTGAGGAGATGGGGTGCTGTCCGTGGGGTACATAGGCTGCGGAAACCTTTTGGATTAAAGGAGAGGTGGAGCCTCTGAAAGTTGACATGGGGCTGGAGGGGTCCTGATGTCTGGGAAGGGCTTGTGACATTGCCCCACCTGGGCCGGGACCCATGCACCTCAGCTCTTGCTGACCAACCTCCTCCCAGTTCTGCATCCAACTCTCGGGGATGCTTCAGGGTGGCTCAGGACACATCGCCTGCAAAAGGCTAGGCATGCCTGGAGCTCGGTGTTTGTTCCTGGTGTCCTTGCTGGAAGGGAGAGACAGGGGGCTGCAGAATGGAGGCAGGGCACGCCAGCGAGTGAGGTTCTCCACAGCCTGGGTCTGTGCACCCAAGCCCTGTCCTCAGGTGCAGACCACGGCCTCTCAGTGAGGTTCTCCACAGCCTGGGTCTGCCACCCAAGCCCTGTCCTCAGGTGCAGACCACAGCCTCCTCTCCAGATAGCGCCTGGGAGTCCTGCCCCCTAACCCCTGCCTCCACCTTTCCAAGGCAACTATATGTTCCAGTATTTTTCAACAGAGAGTAGTTATGCCTGGAACTCTTTAGACCTTCATCCCTGGTACCTGGAGGGAGTTGGTTCCAGGGTCCCCTGCGGGTGCTCCATCCCTTAGGCAAAATGGCACAGCATTTGCATTGGACCTGTGAGTGTCCTCCGTAGGCCTGGAGTCACCTCTGGAGTACTGAGAACACAGGCTCCAATTGCAAACCTTCACAGGAGTTGCCCTGTGTTGTTGGGTAATGGCAGGGGAGAAGCCTGCCCTCCTAGAACGGGTCCTGTGTGCCTTTGAATGCTTTTGATCTGTGCTTGGTTAGACCCATGGATGTGGAACCAGTGGACGTGGAGGGCCAACCCAACGTGGAACCATGCGGATGCTGTTTTGCATGAGACCATAAGTGGACAGATAGGTGATTGTGCTGGCAACACAGGTTGAGAATAATTCTGTGAGTCCACTCTGCTGCCCCCCACCTGCTTTCTTTGCCAAAAAGCAATCTGCCTGCAGCCTCGCCTGGCCTGAGGGGGCAGAATATGTCACATTCCTTAGCAAACTGAGGCAGGGGCAGAAGGCCTGGCATTCAGTGGAGGTGATGAATGATGGGAGTGGAGAGGGATGGGGCTGGCTACCCCTAGGTCGCCAACCTCAGGATCTACCTGCCAACACAAGCGGTCACCTGCCGTGCCAGCCCCTTCCTGCCCTTAGGCAGCACTTACTGGGAGGAAAAAAAGGGAGGCGGGGACTAAAAGGGGCCTATAAAAGAGCAGGACACACCCAACCCTGGGCCTCGCTTCTCTTATGTACTTATTTATTTATTTTGGTACCAGGGATTGAACCCAGGGATGCTTAACCACTGAGTCATCTTCCAGCCCTTTTAAAATATTTTATTAGAGACAGGGTCTTGGTGAGTTGCTTAGGGCCTGGCTAAGTTGCTGAGGCTGGCTTTGAACTCAAGATCCTCCTGCCTCAGCCTCCCGAGCTGCTGGGATGATGGGCATGCACCATAGCACCCGGCTCCTCTGCCTGGATGTTTCCTGGGTGTTTAATCTTCAAGGTCCCATCCCTGATCTCCAAGGCTGGCATCAAAACGTCCAAATTTGTGCGCAGATCGCTGCTTTGTTCTTGTTGTACTGCTGGGTGTTATTTTAACATCATTATTATTTTCATCGTCACTTTGCAGTACAGGGGTTGAACCACATTCCACTGAACGCGTTCCCCATCCTGTTTGTTTTCTGTTGGTTTCTGACCTGAGAAGGTCTTGCTTGTTGCCCAGGCTGGCCCCAGCCTCCGGAGTCACAGGTGACAGGTACCTGCCGCGTGCCTGGCTGAAGGTCTTGCTCCGTGGTATGAACTCGCACTGTCTGCCGTTCTCCTGGTGTGGGACAGGGCGCTCTGGGTGTGGTTGTTACAGGTACAACACTGTAACCAACCTTGCACCTGCCTCCTTCCTTGGGTCTCCTTTGCTACCTTTGGGCTTCTGAGTCTTGGGCAGCAGAGGGC
Organism: Sciurus carolinensis; assembly: GCF_902686445.1. Lineage (NCBI taxonomy): Eukaryota > Metazoa > Chordata > Mammalia > Rodentia > Sciuridae > Sciurus > Sciurus carolinensis. Next base: position 175,341,828 of record NC_062217.1, on the reverse strand, counting down.
GCCAGCGAGCCACTGACCGGCCTCCCAAGCGAGGGCAGGCCCTGCCTGGAGGGATGGAGTAGTGGCTCTGATTCCCATTGCTCCCTCTTCAGTGAGGGTCCAAGGAGTCACTGTTCCAAGTGTGGGACCTCTGACTGCACGGCCAGCCTGGACCACGCGAGCCGCCAGCACAGTTCCTTCCTAGCGACCTGCCCCCTGCTTCACCCGGCCAGGGGGTCCCCAGGGGAGAGGGGAGGAAGGCCTCGGCCCTGGGCCCCACACCTGCAGAGCTGCTGGGCAGCGACCCCCCCCATGAGTGTCTTCCTCGCTGGGCCCCGGGCGCTGCCCTGGCCTCCCCTCGGGGCCCCTGTGTGCCCGGGGCTGCGCTCTGTGGCTGGAGCCCTGGGGCTCTCTCTTCGCTGGACTGTCCCTTAGTGGGTCTGTTTCGTCTGGTGCCAGGGATGGAATCCAGGGTGCTCCACCTCTGGGCCACAGTGTCGGCACTTTCTATTTTTGATTTTGCAGCGGGGTCTTGCTAAGTTGCTGAGGCTGGCTGGAACTTGGGATCCTCCTGCCTGAGTCTCCCGAATCGCTTCGATTACAGATGTGCCACATTGCCTTGTAACCTTCATATTTCTGCTTTGGAGCCTTGTGTCCACATTTTGTCCCAGTCACTCCTGAATGTCGGCTGCCAGCAGCCCCTGGAGACGGCTTCGCAGTTGGGCTGGAGGGAAGGAGGCCCAGAACAGGTTGCTTGTGTCTCGCAGGGTGGTTCCAGAGTCGCCAACGCCCTGTGGAAGGCAGTCCTGCCTGTCCCCAGCAGCCTGTAGGTCTGGGGCCTGGGGAGCCTGCATCTGAAATGTGTGCCAGGCGGCAGGGCAGTCAGGTGTGGAAGCCGCTGCCCTGGGTGCAGGGTGGGTGTGCGGGGACGAGCTCTGGTACCCCGGGGGTCCACAAGGCACAGAGTGGGTGCCACAGGGAGGCCAATCAGGGGAGCCCCGGGGGGTGTTCCAGGGAGGCTGAGTGGGGAAGAGGTCCAGGCCTATGAAGCCGGAGCGGCAGCGGGTAAGCGTGGCAGTGCGGAGACAGAGCTGCCTGCCGACCCAGCCTCCAAGCCCTCCTTCCACCTGGACGACGGGCACGCACTCACGCAGTGCCAGGGGCCAGTGCTGTCCCCTTCCAGAGGCTCCGCCCCTGAGCACGATGCCACGGCCCTGCAGTTCTGCTGTCTCTGCAGGGCTCCCGCTCCTCCCTGAACGCACAGGAGGCAGCCGTGCTGGCGGCCACCTCCCCTCGGCACTGAGTGGTGTCCTCCTGCCCCGTTTGAGGACACCCAGCAGGATGGGTTGGCAGAAACCAAAGTGGCGTTGAGTATTTTGTCATCTGCAGCAGCATCCGCCAACGTCCGCCAGCACACACTGCCATGCAAGCACCATCAGGGAACTCCCGGTCACGTATAAGCGCCCAGCACTAAGATAAGCCCCCCTGGGGGGGACAGGAAGTCTGCCCACGCACAGCTGGAAGGTGGCTCATAACAGGGGACAGTGCCCAGGAGCCGCCAGACAACAGCCAGAGCATCCGGGGGGGGGTCAAGCCTGGGCCTGGCCAGGCCTGAGCTTGGCGGACCTAGAGATGGAGCAGAGAAAGAAGCCAGGCCTGTGCTGGGGATAGCGGGCAGGTCTGGAGCAGGCGTCCAGCGGAGGTCAGGAGGGCAGGGAGGGCCTGTCTGCACAGGCCTGCATCCGGGTGTCCTGGCAGCTGCATTCATGGTTGCCACAATGCGGGAACGCCAGGGTGCCCTTCAGCAGAGGACGGACAGGCAAGTTGCACTCCAGAGGGCTGAGTGACCCTCAGTGACCAGGAGCAGGGAGCCACCAGACAGATCGGAATGGCTCTTTTGTTAAACACCGGTCTCCTGGGCGGGGCCTCTGGAGGTTCAACCTCACAAATGGATGGACCCATCCTTGGATTTGCAACTAGGGGGTCCTGGGAGAGGTGGGAGGTTTGGGATGTGGGGCCTAGTTTCAGGAAGTAGGTCACCAGGGTGTGCAGAAGGGGCATTTTCCCCTCTCTGCTCCGTCCTTCCCTTTGCTCCCTGGCTGTCTGCGGCGGCACCTTTGCTCCCACACACACTCTTGGGATGAGCTGCCTCTCCAGAAACAACAGTGAAGTTGCCAAGGACTGAAACCTCTGAAGCTATGAGGCAAAACAAACCTTTCCTCTTTAGTTGATTTCCTTAGGAAATTTGTCACAGCAATGGAGAGCTGACTCACACAGGTCTCAAGGGTGTTCATTAAGTGAGAGAGGCAGTCTGAAGGGCCTGCATGCCTCGGGATTCCAGCTCCATGTGGTTCTCGAGAAGGCGAACCTTGTGTGGGTGGCCAGAGGCTGGGAAGGAGGGTGACAGGCAGAGACTCTGCTCTTTACAGTGCTGTGATGGAAGCCACAGGTCATTCTACATTTGTCACAACCCATTGTACAATGACAACATCCTATCCAATCTGGATAGGAACTAAATGTGGAGACTCTGGGAGACAATGATGTGTCTATGCCGGTTGTTGGTTTTAACAAACATGGCCCGTGGATGGGGATGCCGACGGCAGGAAGGGCTCTGCAGGGCTGGGGTAGGGCAGGCAGAGCAGGTTCCTGGGGGGCTTGCAGGGTACAGGGAGGTGAAACCACAAGCCAAGCAGAGCGTGGGGCCTCCATGACCCTGGCAAAGCTGCTCATGGAGCTGGGCAACCCAGGGAGGCTACCACTAGAGGCTGCGGTGGCCATGCAGAGGGGACTTCAGGGGCTGGGACTCTCTGTGTGCTGCTGGGCAGAGGCCACAGGCAGGGAGGGAAGGTTGATACCGGGGGTGTGTGCAGCCCATGGGCCTTGGGACAGTAAGGCTGGCAGGATGCAGGACACAGGCAGACTCCCTCACATGCCGTCATGGACGCACAGGGTCACTGCCAAGGTGGGTGGCAGGCACGGAGCTCGGGCCTGCCCTGACCCACCGGACACACTTCACCCAAGGTCCGTAACCGCTCACAGAGCTGAGTGGCATGCCCGGGGTGCAGAAGGGGGCCCCGAAGAGGTCCAGAAAGGGTGGGGACTGGACTCAGGGACAGCTGGGTCCCTGACACACTTGGCAGAGGAGAATCTGAGCACGTGTGGGTGGAGATACAGATTTACTGAGGAAAGCAAGAGCAGACTTCCAAGGGAGAACCAGCCATCTCGGGGCGAGGCATGTTTTGGGGATCCTAGTTCTTTTAAAGGAGTTTTGGTGAGGGTGGGCTTGGCATGGTGCGTGAGGATGGCATCTGTCGCTTCATGCTCAGATCCTCAGGCTGGTGTGGCTCCACAATCTGACTGGCAAACAACACCGGAAGTCCCCTGATTCATTGTTTCTTAAGATGTTGCCATCTCTCTTTTGTTGATGGCTGATTAAGTGTCCACGGTAATTTTCAGAAGTAGAAAAACTCAGGTAACTTCAGTCCCTGCAGGGTTGGAAATGTGAGGACAGGCAGCCCGGGACAGAGGGCGTCCGCCAGCGAGCTCTGGGGACCATGGCCAGCCCCTCCCCCAAGACCCCAGCCCAGGTTCACCCCAGGGAGAGAGTCTCAGGGAGGGCCACGGCCTCCTTCTCCCCTCCGCTGAGTGCAGAGTCACCGGGTGGAGTCCTGGTTGTCACAGATGGCTAGGGCATTTGCTGGCACAGGGCTCCTGGTGTGACCTGCCCATTGTGACCTTTGCCATGGCCAGGCAGGGCCTTGTCATTCGTGAGAGGCACTGTGGCCTGCGGTGGCTTCTGTCACCACATTTCTCCATCAGCCTGGTGCCCTGGAACCGAAGGTGGCACGGCGCAGAGACGGATGTAGAAGGAGGCAGAGAGGCCACGTCTCTAGCCCTGTTTCAGCTGCCCGCCCCCTTGGCAGGCGAAGGTGAAGAGCTAAGTCCCTGTTACAGCGAGGAGGGCTGAGGCCAGGCCGTGGCGCTGGGAGGCGTTTTCAAATCTCAGTCCTGTGGCGGTGGCTCCCTGCCTCCCTAACGCGGCTGGTGGGAGGACTAGAGGTGACGGCACCACCCACCAGGAGGCCTACTGGGTGCAGGCCCACTCAAAGCCCTGCCTTTATTAGTGCACACGCCCAGAAGCTTCTCCACAACTGGAGTGGGGCTGGGAGCATGGAAAGCTGCCGCCCTGGCTCTGCAGACCCTCAGGCCCACACCTGCTGGGGGGGGGGGGGCAGCCCTGGCCCTCTGTCCACGCCAGGCCACTGTGGCCCACTGTGTGACACAGGACCTCACAGGAGCCAGGCAGCTACTGCTTCATGTGCCCAGCCCAGCACTCCTGGGACGCTGGCCTTGGGGACCTCTGTCTAGGCTTGGCAGGAAGGTGCCTGGACGGCAGGAGCCACTTCCTGTTTTGAACATTCTCTGGCAAGCATGGCCGGGCTCTCTTGAAGAACACTCTTTCCTGTCCTGGGAGGCTGCTCCTCAGCCAACCAGGGACATGGGGCGTGTACTTGGGCCCTGAAGCGTGTGCACCTTGTTTACAATTCTGAATAGTTCATCACAGCAACTCCTAAAAATAGCCCGGCACAGTACAGGCTCCACTGGGAATTCCTAGAAAAGCGAATGTTTTCCTGGAGGAGCAGGAGACGGAACAGGGTGACCAGTTCAGCAGGCCAGCCGGGCTTCCCTTGGGCATTTGTGAGCCTGGCAGCAAGGGCGCAGAATCTCAGAGGGCGCCACGGCAAGCCGGGTGCAGCCTGGGCTGAGAGCCCTCAGGGTGATGGGCTCGGGGGTTCGCCCCACCCCCCTGCACAGCTCCTACGTAAGAGAACAGATTCCCGTCACTACCTCTGCCCCCGGGGGCCGGCCGCTTCCCCGCCCGGGGTGAGAATCACATCTGCAACTTCTGCCACTTTTGCACATCATACAGAATGTCCTCCTTGCACTTTTGGGATTGAGCAATGATCACTGTGCCAGGCCAGTGGGGTGAAGCCCCTCCTCCTCCAGCTCAGGCTCTGCGCCCAGGAAAGCGGGTACAGGAGGAGGGCTCTAGCTCTGCTACCCTCCCACACCCCAGCCCGGTGCTCTTCCCAGGATACAGCGGGAGGGTCAGCGGGAGGGTCTTAGTGGCCCCCATACGCCTCAGGCTTGGGAGGTGACCAGAGTGGGGTGTCCCTCTGGGGCCACTCGTAGGGTCTTTGGGGGCTTCCTGGTGTTCAGCTGAGCACTTCCAGGTACCCTGTATGTGGGTTCTAGACACCCGCTTCCCCTCACGGGGGACCCAGGGGCTCTGAAGTGCTCTTCACCTGCTGGCTGGGAGCATGTGTTCCTGCTCACACGTGGTCCTCTGGATGCAGAGGGCAGCAGCAGGCCCACTCTTCTGTCAGCGTGCCACGACGGGAGGAGAGCGGGCACCCGCCGTAGTGTGCCCGCCCGCCACGGTGAGCACTCGTGCACTTCAGGTGAAAGGACATGGTTCCCTTTCTCCTCCCATGCCTGGCTGCCCAGGGCAGGAGGGACAAGGGAGCAGAGGCCTCGGCCAGGGCAGTCTGACTGGGTGAGGCTCGAGGGCCTGGTTGCAGAGCAGGAGGGATTGACTGTCGGCCGTCGGCAGTACCGCGACTGGAGGGAGGCCTGGGTCCTTTGGCCCTTTCCCGAGGTGGACTGCCCTTGTGAAGTCCACTCCACCTGCCTGTTTGGCAGCTGACCCTTTGCAGTTGTGCAGGCTGCAGATCCCTTTTTCCTGTCCAAGTCACGGAGCGAAGGCACACAAGTTCACTTCAGAGAGGAACACTCCTACCTGTAGAGCGCCACAGGGTCCCTACCCGACGGGCTGTCACCAGGGTTCAGCAGGGCAGAGGTCAAGTGCTGGGCATGCCGAGGGCCGCTGCCCCGGTGCAGGTGTCCTCTTGACCGCCGGCCTGCCTCCTCGAGGAGCGTGCCGTCTTTACAACTCTGATGCTACGCTATCTTTCCTTCTTCCTATGGATTGTATACTAGGTCCCCACGTGACTTGGACCTTTATTAAGTACATTCTTAGAATTTCTGTTGTGCTTGTGAATGAGGTGTCCATTTTCAAACGGATCACTGCTGGTACCTAAGGAAGCCCACAGTTTTTATACGGTTACCTGGATGCGTGTTGTTGAATTTTTTTTCTGCATTGGGCTCAAACTCTGGTATCACAGATGTTAGGCAACCTCCCTACCACTAAGCAACATCCCAGTCCATTTTGTTTTTTTTATTTCATTTTGAAACAGGGTCTAAGTGGCAAGGCTGGCCTTGAATTGGTGATCCTCATGCCTCGGCTGCCCACACAGCTGGGAGTACAGGCACACATTGCCATGCCTGGTATTTTAGTGAATTCTTATTTGTAGCTTTTTCAATGGATTGTTTTGAATTTTCGATGTAAAAAAATATTCTTTATTAATTTATATCCTACTGATCACCCACCATATATCAGGCACAGTTCTAGGTGCTTGACAAACATCAGTAAACCTAAAAGACAAAATTCTCTCAGGGGAGATGACAGATCCCTGTGATTGCAGCTACTCGGGAGGCTGAGGCAGGAGGATGGTAAGTTCAAGGCCAGCATCAGCAACTCAGTGAGACCTTGTTTCAAAATAAACAGTGTTTGGGATCTAACTCAGTGGTAGTGCTTCCGTGGGTTCAGTCCCCAGTACCCGGCCCCAGCAAATACACAGGAACACAGAGGTCTTGCTCTGTCATCCTTAGATGCGTCTCTCAGTCTTGATGCCTGCTCTCGTGGCTGAGAAGACAGCTGCGTGACATATCCCACCTCCTCTTCTACCCCCACGTCCCACCCTCTGCAAGTCTGTCCCGCTCCCCTCCTGCACCCTCTGCTCTACCAGTGCCAGGACCAAAAGGCCTCTTGTCCATCAGCTCAGCAGCCTCAGCCTGGTGGCCTCAACTTGAGGTGCACAGGAAGATTTCCAGAGGTGGGCGGCCAGGAGTCAGGAAAATGGGCTCTTTCCAAATACCCACCCTCCCGGGAACAGGTTCTTCTCCAGCACATCCCTGTTCACAACTACCACCTCCCGCTTCACAGAAGAAAAACACCTCCTGTCCTCTGAGGTCCATGGAGTACCGCCAGCTGTCCCTCCTTCCCAGGAACCCAGCACAATCTGAAGTGTGTGTTCAACTGACACCAGATTCTGCAGTCAGGCAGGTTCTCGGGCTTCAGGCTTCAATGAATGGAAGAAAGTCCTACTTCACTGTGAGCTGGTTTATTGCTGACTTTTTTTTTGACAAAGGATAACTGTGTGTTTTGGCACCTGACGCAGAAGTTCAGGGATGGTCACGGGCAAGGAAGCTCATGGGTTCCCTCACCTGTTGGTGCCTATGGGTTTCTCAGGACTCACATCCAGAACAGAAAAACTACATACGGCGATGTTGTGCCTCATCTTGATACCGCTCTTTACTGGTGAGAGTCCTGCTTCCTCAGGTGTTGAAGTATAACGCCGGAGAAGCACACCGAGGCAAATGTAGAGTGGAAATGCAGCTTTATCAAAGAAAAGTAAAAGCAGACGTCTCCCGGGTGGAAGAAGGGGACCCAAAGGCGGAATCCATGGGATGAGCAAATCTTGTCCTTTTTATGGGTTTTATTCTCCCATTTCTTCCCCCTTATCTCTTTCCTTCCTGCCTATGGGATTAGGCCTGGTTTTGCAGGTGAGATGTAAAAAGTGAAAAGCGAATGGGGCAGGGGGAGTGCCAAAGTGATTCAGGCAGGCAAGGGCCCAGGGGGCATTAATCAGCATCTTCCTGCCCGCAGTCTCTGACAAGGGCAGGTGAATTTGGTCATCAATGGCCTCTGCAGGTCCTTGACATTCCATTCTCCCACAGCAGTCTCCAACTTCCAGAGGCAGATGACTTTCATGGCCTCAATTTCCTCATCTGACCAGATCCCCTATTTCTACACTAACTGCCTGTCCCCAATTCCGGCTTTAATCTCATTCTCAACAATAACTCAACAAAATTAGAGATATCTGTGATTTTGCAGAAATGTGAAATGCTGATTACCAAAATGACATCGAAAAGAAATTCTGGCTCTTCCGGCCAACCAGCGGCTGGCAGCGTGTGACAGCGCGTGCGTCCAGACTGTTCCGGACTGTTCGTGGTGGCAGCGGCAGTGTTACTGAAGGCAGAATTGAGGACAGGTAGTTAGTGTAGAAATAGGGAATCGGGTCAATTCGAGGAAATGGAGGCCATAAAGTCATCTGCCTCTGGAAGTTGGAGACTGCCCCTGGAAGAATGGAATGTCAAGGATCTCCGGAGCCCATTGATTACCAAAATTACCTGCCTTTATCAAGGACTGCAAACAAGGGGCTGCTAATTGGTGCCCCCTGGGCCCTTATCTGCCTGAATCACCCTGGCCCTCCCCCTGCCCATGGTTTCTCACTTAATGCAAAACCAGGCCTAGTCACGTAGGCAGGAAGGAGAGATAAGGGGGGAGAGAACTGGAGAACAAAAGAGACTTTAACCTATAAAAGATGTAGGGTGCGCTCACTTCTTGGGACTTTAGAACATCAGCCATGGCCCCCTTCTTCCTGCTGGGAGAAGTCTGTATTATTACCTTTTAATAAAACCTGCTTAATATGCTTGCCTTGGCTGCTTCTCTAGTGTTCAATCTTCAACATTAGAAGGAGCAGAACTCGTCACCGGTAAACGGCGGCATCATTACTACCGGCCAGAGCCTGCACTGGGGCAGGCGCTTTTTGTTTTCAGCGCCTCTTGGTCACAAATGGCGAGGGTGGTGTAGGAAGGCTCTTTCCCAACAACTTCCCCAGGACTTTCTCCGGCTTGGGACGCCGCCAGTCCGCCTCGCGCCTCTCCTGGCCGGCCCAGGTCGTTCCTGCCTAATCGGGCTACAGGCAAATCCTGCGGCAACCTGGGCGCCAACCCCCTAGGGCCTCGTTAGGCGCCAGAGAACCTGGGAGCCAGCACGAGGAGGTGGCAGGTGGCAAAGTTTGGCCCAGGGGATTGGGGATGGTGGGCACTGCTAGAGCTCCAGGTGTATCAGTTCTGGTTGCTGGCGCAAGATGAAGATTTTGAAATGACTGTCAAGAAACTTAATGGAAAACTCTATCTGGATGACTCAGAAAAACATAGGCCATTAGAAGAAAATCTAGCAGACAATGAGAAAGAGTATGTTATTGTCTGGGAAAAGAAGCCTACAGTTGAAGAGAAAGCAAAACCAAATTCAGTAAAGCTCCCATCTACATTTTTTGTGGAGTCTGCAGTGATACTGATGAGGACAATGGAAATGGGGAAGACTTTCAGTCAGAGCTTCAAAAAGTTCAGGAAGCTCAGAAAAGAACGTCTTCATTGTTTTCTTTTGATTCCATTGACTTTGCTGATGTAGTAAACAACAGAATGTTCTTAGCAAATGGTAATGATGGGTGGGGCTAGTAGATAGAGTGAATCTAAGTAAGCAGAGAGCCATATTATTTATGAACTGGTACACTCAATGTAGTTAGAATATTAGATTGTCCAAAATTGAGCTATAGATTTAAGGTGCAGTGCCAGTCAAAACTTCACCAGGTTTCTTGGCACCTATCATCCACCATTTGCCTGCCTCTTGCCTGTCCATCGCCTGCCTTACACCTATCCATCACCCAACGCATAAGGTTCACCTCCCGATCCTCTGACAAGAGTCAGCAAACTGATCACCGACCACCAGTGGAGCACCAGCTGCCTGCTGTTGCCTGGAAGTTCACTGTTACAGTACCTGCAGGTTTGATTACACTTGGCTGCTGCCATTTTGAGACAACAGCCAGGCCCTGTAGGACCCCTGGCTGGACAGACTGAGCCCCATCTCCAGGATCCCTCAGCCTGACCGATCACTCCCTGCCTCTGGGGCCCTCACATCGACTGACTGCTCCCTGCTGCCAGGACCCCTAGACCAACTGACTGCGCCCTATCACGAGGACCCCAGACTGACTGATTGCAACTGGCCTCCAGGATCCCACAACCACACCAAACACACCGGACCTCCAGGACCCCTGCCAGACCAACGGCATCCCGCCTCCAGGACCTCCTGCTGACCACGGCCACACCCTGAGCTGCAGCTCTCCATTTGCCAACACATTTGGAAGCCAGAGCAGCCATCTTGGATAATCCTGGAAGCCGGAGCTCCGACCTTTAGGTGGGGCAAATCCCATCCTGAGTCGCCTGCTGGAGGCTTGAAGCTCATTGTCAGAAATCCCAGAGTGAGGAAATAACTAGCACAACTCTCAGTGTATATACAGGTGGGACTTAAGTGACTGCAGCATTTTTCTGTAAATCTGATTCTATTACCAAACTTATTAGTTCATCATCTGTTTCCTCTGCAACTGTGGACAAACCTATAGATTTGTCTACTAGAAAGGAAACTGACGAAGAATCTACAAGCCCAGTGGAAAGTAAAACAGTTTCATTTGGATTTGGAAGTGGTAGAGGACTGTCATTTGCAGATTTGGCTTTCAGTAATTCTGGAGATTTGGCCTTTGGTCCTAAAGGTGCTGGGCTTAATCCATAGTGCTGGTTCGAGAGGAGAAAATGACCACCAGTAACAACAAACAACTTAAAGGAAATCATATATCAACATACAATAAAACCATATAAAAAAGAACCTCTACAACCCCACTAAGCAGTGAGAAGAAAGGGTACTCATAATATAGAATAGGTTAAAAATTAAACCTTAATGAAAGTAAAATTAATACTGAAGTAGTTGGGCACATTGACTCACAACTATAATCCCATCTACTCTGGAGGCTGAGGTAGGACTATTTCAAGTTTGATGTTAGCCTGGGTATTTCATGATACCCTGTCTCTCTCTCTCTTTCTTTCTTGTTGTTGTAGATGGGAAGAATGCCTTTATTTATTTTATGTGGTGCTAAGGATCAAACCTACTGCCTCACACATGCTAGGCAAGTGCTCTGCCACTTAGCTACAGTCCCAGCCCTGATAATCTGTCTTAAAAGTAAAAAATAAAAAAGGCTAGTAGCTCAGTGGAAGAGCAACCCTGGGTTTGATCCTCACTACTGTGCAAAAAAAAATACTGGATAAAGTTTTATAGGGAGGAAACAGAAGAAAGAAGAAAAATGCAAAGAAAGAAAAAGGAATAAAAATGAGAAAGTAGAGACAAGAGCAAAAATTCATCTAAATAATTAAAACATTTAATAAAATTGGATAAAAGTGTTAAAAAATGGGAAAGTAAACAACAAAGAACAAAATTAAAATGAAAGGAAATCCAAAGAATGTCGTATTCCTCCTTGCCAAGATATTAAAGATGGAGACACTTCTTTCCAAGACCTCAAATTTTTGTCCTTTGCCAGGTGTGGGGATGTTGTGGGTGCTGGTGGCAGTATGATGTGTTCTTTTTCAGCTCCAGCTCAGGCATGCCAAACCAGTTAGGGCATTGTGTGGACTGAGCTCAGCCTCCCCTTGCCCACCAGCCTAGGCTAAGGCAAAGTTACCTGCAGCAGGGCTACATTCATGCCCGAGGTCTCTGATTTTGCATCAGGAATGGGATTGCAACGACAGTTGGAGACATTCACCAGTCTCTCAGTCTCCATGCCTGTGAACCAGTCTGGTTTGCTCACCCTTGGTCCCAAGATCTTCAGTCTGTACTCTTGGGCATGTGGCAAATATCCAAACTGTAGTGGTTTGTCGTCTGCCTCTGATCGTGGAAGAAGTGACCCAATCAGTGGGGTCTGCACTGGGATGGGGAGCCCCTGAAGGAAGAGATTTGCCAGTTCAAGCCACGGTGCTCCTGGACCCAGCACTCTTACCACATTTCCCACAGCCTAGAGTCCTCAGCAGTCAATTCCTGGGCCCAAACTTGCTCTCAGAGTGGACACCTACTGGAACAGAGAAGAGGAGAGGACACTGGATCTTGGAGATATAAAAAATGCAATACTTTTCTATGGGTCTTACCTCAACATGCAGCTGCACATCTTCTATTTTGGTTCAGTGTGATCGAGTAGTAGTTGATCTGCCAATACATAGGGCCTCATCAAGACCTCGGACTGAATGTCGCGATGTCAGTGACTCTTCTTTGAAAAGTGCCAACTCTCCAAAGTTCAAAGTGTCAAACAAGCAGACCTTACTTCCACATCAAGTAAATCAAGACAGAGAAGATGGTAAGTGTGTAAGCCCAGAACTGGAGTCTTTCAGCCCTTAGTGATAGGACAACAAAGTAAAGGAGTGGAGGATATAGTGCGAAACTGCAGCACAACAGGATTTTGCTGAAGAACTTCAAAAGCAAGAAAGTTTTTTAGTTGAAAGAGAACCACTGCTTTTCAGACATGAAAATGCCTTGAGTAAAATTAGAGTTGTTGAACAAGAGATTCTTACAAGATTTCAGATTCTAAAGGAGCAACTTGATGCAGAAGTTGAACACTTAAATGAAATTCTTAAGAAAAGGAATAAAGAAAGCAAGAGACTAAGATCCTCTTTTGATGCATTGAAAGAATTGAATGATAACTTAAAAAAACAGTTAAATGAAGTAAGTGAAGAAAACAGGAAGATGGAACTTCAGGCTAAAAGAGTTAAGCTCATTTGGATAATGTACAGAAGAAGTATGAATTTATGGCAATACAGAGATTGAAAGAAGATTCCCACGCTGCTCATGAAATGAAAAGTGTAAAACAAGAAAAAGTACCAGTTTCTAAAACTTCTAAGGTACCACTTAATGGGCAAGTATATGAACTTCAAACTGTCTTCATGGCTGGATTTCACACCATCACCTTAGCAAAGTAAAACATGAAGAATCTGGTATGGATGGCGAAAAGCCGTTACTCCAATCTTCTTCTCAGCAAAATGAGATTCAAGAAAAGTGTGTAAAGAGTGCACGCTGGTGAACCAGAAGAGATTCTTTTCAGCATATGAGGAATCAGTGGCACCGGCCTTCAGGAAGAAACCGACGGCGGCTACCTGAAGTCAGCCAAGATGCAGAAAATGAAGAGATGGTGGACCAGATGACCTGTGCATTTTGAGGAGGTGGAGAGGACTGGTAGAGAGGTGTGGGACAGCCATCTGGAGCTCAACTGCCAGGTGTATGCTTGGAGGGTGATAACTGACTGGAGCAGTAGATTCCACTTATCTATTTGGCTAGGTGCATGTTGGAATTTGATCTTTTCTGTCTGCTTTTGCATCTGTGCAACTCTTCTTACACGAAGGTTAGAAGTGAAGATAAAGCAAGGGTTTGCATATTAAATCCATATGGACAGATATCAAGTTTGCAAACCTGTTGTATGAACCTGTTGGAAATCTGTGAGAATATTTGCCCCCTTATCCCATGCTGTGGATGGTGTTTGCAGTATGAATGGACAGATCCCCTTGAGAAAAGTGTATTCATCAGAACAACTGTGTTGTTAAGGATACTGATTATTTCTCTGTGTGCTTAGCACAGACCTTTCCTTTCTCCCTTGGCTGGATGCTGAGTTGTATCAAGACAAATAACCTCCTCCCTGCCCAATTTTAGCCTTTCTTCAGGGTTACTATTTGCAAAAAAAGTAAGCATGGTTCATAATTTTGTAGACCAAATAATTATAGATCATGAGATCATATATTCCATGAAACATTCATCACTAATTCCTGTGTGTGAAATGTTGCCCAAATATTTGCTTTAGAGAGAAGTCATGCATGAGTATGTACTTTTAAAAAGGGGGAATGTGGAGCCTAGAACAGATACGTACATGGAGACAGAATTTTTGTGACCACATATTAAAAACATGAGTACTTTCTATTTCAAATACTGTGGTATAGATGTGGGTTTGGGTGCACCCAGTTGTAATGGAAGTCAGTATTGCAAGATGTACATGTGCATGGAACACGCCTTCCTCTTCACTGTGTGTTCCAATACATGTGGTTCCCATCCCATCTTACCAAAACTAAAAAAAAAAAAAAAGAAAAGAAATTCTGGGAGGTAGTGCTGGGGACTGAGCCCAGTGCCTTGTGGATGCTACACCCCCAGCCTCTCAAAAGTAATTTTGCTTTTTGTGGTGCTGGCGGTAGGGTTGCTCTACCATTGAGCTACATCCCTAGCACTTTTTATGTTTTATTTGAGACAGCATCTTGCTAACATGTCCAAGCTAACCACAGCCTCCCAAGTAGCTGGGGTGACAGGCATGGGCCTCCATGCTGGTAACTGTTTACATTTATGATGAAAAACTTGGATGCCTACTTAAACGTGGAAGGGTAACTTTCAAACTTCCACCAGCAGCTGCATCATCACTTCAATCTGACGACCACTTCTGTGCGATCAAACAGGGAAGGTCTACCAGTTGCCACTGCTTCATGAGCTCCCTCTGCCCGGCATCCTGGGATCTCAGGAAGAGCTACCTCTGTGTGAATAACAAGTGAACTGCTGCACACCCTTCTGCAGGCCTCCAGACCCCATCGGTGCTTGCCTCCCCTCTTTCAGCACAAAGTCCTACCAACTGCTTGAGATTTAACTAGCAGAGAAGACACTTTTCTATAGAATCACAGGAACGAGCCCCAGGAGACCAAGGTCCATTGCCATGTTCCAGCTTGAGGTTAAAGAAAGGTGACCATGCCCATTGTACCCTGGACGAGGAGATGCGCACCCAGCAGGCAGCCTTCTTGCCTAGGGCCCACTGCCCTCCTTCCCTCCCGATCAAAGCCTTATCAAACACTGGAGTTACCCAAGATGGCCTTTCCTGGGGGCTGAGAGCTCCCCTCACCTTCTCAGGGCCCCAGCCCTTCAATAAATCTTATTTCTTCCCCACTGACTCTCATCTCCTGAGCGCTGGCTTTCCAGGTGTGAACAGATGATGGACTTGGGTCTAGTCTCAGTGAACTTGGAGCAAGTCAACTGGAGTGGACTTCCATGGGAGCTTGCTTTCCCTGGTCCCACTTTTGTTTTTCTTGATCCCCAACTGTAACTTAGGGCTCCTCTAGGTTTCTCTGGCAAGGCTGACCCCGCCCCTGCCATATATGTCCCCTGGGTTCAAAGGCACATGTGCAGTGAAGTCATGTGAAGACTGCCCCTCAGGTCTCTCCTATGTGTGGTGCTTCCCAGTGCTGATGTTGCAGGGAGTTGTAGGAGGTTCTAAGTGGGAAGGGAACACTTGCATTTAAACCTTTGTTGACTGGGCACAGTGGCACACAACTGTAATCCCAGCTACTTGGGAGGCTGAGGCTGAAGGATCTCAAGTTTGAGGCCAGTCTCGGAAACTTAGCAAGAACTGTCTCAAAATAAAAAGTAAAAAGAGCTGGGGGTGTAGCTCAGGGGTAGAGTGTCTCTGGGTTCAATCTCTAGTGCTGCACATACTTGTGCACCCACACATTTGTGGGTTGGACTAGGGTTGTAGTGCGAAGTATTAGCATATGCTTAAAGCATTTAAAAAATGAACTCCAGTGTCTCACAAAACCTCTGACTTTGGCCATAAGGTGCTGTTAACTTCAGCTTCCAGCAGGCTTTAGACTCCTGGCACTGGAGAGCCAACCCCAATTCCTGGCTGTAGGTTCATTCTCTTTCCTATTTCGTTACTGTCACTTCAACAAGGTCTTGAGAGGAAGGTAGGACTATAAAGATAGGTTCAGAATGCCACCTTTCCCACTTGGGTTTCGGTACATATTGATTAAATATGGTCTTTTTTTGGGAGGGATAGTCTGTGAAAAGATTTAAACTGTGCAAAAAGCAGGCAGAATAATAAAGCCAACCCTTGTGTACTCATCAACCAGTTTCAATAATTATCAAGTCACGGCAAATTCCATCCCATCTATACCTTCAACCACTACCTGTCCTGTTATTCTGAAGACAATTCAAGACATATTATTTTATCCATAAATATTTCATCAAGTATACAGAAAAAAACTATTAAAAATAACATTATCACATCTAAAGTAACTAATAATCTCTAAAATCTTCAAAATCTACTTTATGGAAACTTTGCTTGGAATTTTTTTTTTTTTTTTTTTTTTTTTTTTTTTGCGGTACTGGATTGAACCCAGGGGTGTTCCATCAGTGAGCTAAATCATCAGGCCTTTCTAAAATTTTGAGAGTTTCACTAAGTTGCTGAGGTTGGCTTCAAACATGTAATCCTCCCGCTCAGCCTCCTGAGTTGCTGGGATTACAGGTATGTACCACTGTGCTCATCTACTCTCTTATTTTCTTAAATCAGGAAACAAATCCATCTCCTTTTTTTTCTCTTACATTGTGTTATGGAAAAAACTCTGTATTTTGCTCACCCCAACCTTTCACTGTCGGTTCATACACTCTTCCGTCTCTCCACTTGCTGAAGTTGGTAGACAGCTCCAAAGGTTTGCTTAGGTCCAGGTTCTCTGCGGGAGGGTGTGCAAAGTCAGAACTTTTTCACAGGCTGTCAGGTCCTTCCAGCAGAAGGGAGGGAATTCTCTCTTCGCAATACTGGTGACTGTTAAAAGATTAACTCAGTAGAAGTGCAAACTAGTAACATTCTTTCTTTAAAATTAATTTTTAATTTGTTCTAATTAGATATACATGACTATAAAATGCATTTATGCATTTTGATAAATCATATATAAATTGAGTATGATTTCTCACTTTTCTGATTGTACATGTTGCAGGATCACATTGGTCATGCAGTCATATATGTACAAATTAGTGACATTCTTTTTTGTTCATTTATTAACTGGAGTACTACATACAACCTCTCATCTGGGAAGTGCTATTCAGTGCCTTTCATTTCTAAATGAACTATAGTTTCTTTTGATTTTTAATTTACAGTAATTTAGAAGGGTTTCATAACCACAATTGGGTGACTTTTTTGGGGGGGTTCCTTTCGTAGGTAATGTTTAGAGTTATATCATATTCAGAATGTAACCAGTATCATTTCTAAGAATTTTTAAAGTCATCTAACACAGCCAAATTTTTTAAAGATCCAAGAGTACCTGACTTAAGTGTGCATTTTCGGTGAGTTGCTATTATAGTTCATATCAACAAGGGCTGGGATGCAGCTCAGAGGTAGTGTGCTTGCCTAGCATAAGCAAGGCCCTGGGCTCAATCCGAGTACTGCAAAAAAGACAAGTAAGATTCCATAAACATATGGAACGAAGTCTGATATTTCAATCTGTCATGTCCTTACTGTTTTTTCCTTTCCTGTTTTTCTTTCTCAAATTGAAAGAGCCTTTATTTAGTTTTCTAGTGACAGTATTCTATCATCTTAAGAATTATTATGCTTTTTCAAGCAACATATTTCTAAATGTCAGAATCTGGAACTTTCCTCTCCTGAATAAATTAAGTCCTGAATGCACAGGTTTACTGACACCCAGTATCTTAACTGAAATCCCAGCGTTTTAGAGCAAGATCATACTTTTTCTTAGGAATATTAACAACTGCTTTTGGCTTCTCAGCCACATTAGCAACAATCACTGGGAGGACTCAGCCAGGGCTTTCATGGGGGTGTGCAAGGCGGTCTAGGGCTCCTCCCTTCAGGAGGACACATCCACTCCACAAACTCTCTGAGGGTTTTGAGGCTGGAGTCCTGGGGGAACTGCCTTTTTCATTCCAAAGGCAAAGAACCATTCGCTGGGATCACGTTTCCGCTTCGGCTGGAGAAGCCCAGGCCCTCCTCTGGCTGCCCAGGCCCTCCTCGGGCTGTCACCAGGGCACGCGTACTTTGCTCTGCTCAGTCCTGCTGGTCGCCGAACCTAGGCCGGGGGCACGGGAACCCTGGGCCCACCCCGGGCGCCCCGCCGTCCACGAGGGTCCGATTCTCGGGCGGCACTGTTCTCCGCGGCTGGTGCAATACAGCGTCTACGTTTTTTCCTGGGGGAGAAACCTGCGCGAGAGGCAGCGGGGTGATAAGGGCCGGTGAGTAGGCCCAGATGGACCGCGTCCCTGGGCGCGGGCCCCGCGGCCCCGCAGGGGAGCCTTCCTCGGCCGGCCACACCGCGGCCCGCGCTGCTGCAGGGTGCTCGCCCGCGGGAAGAACGAGCCCAGTCACCCGCAGCGCCCCCCCCCGCCGGCGCCTCCCCGCCGGCAGCAGGCTCCGCCCTCCCGCCCCGCCCCGCCCCGCCCCTCAGGTCTCTCGGACCGCCCCCTCGCACGTATGCCTAGCGGCCCGCACGCGCCGCAGGCCCCACCCCACGCACGCCCATTCCGTACGTCGGGCTCCGCCCCTCGCACATATGACCTCCTGCACGCACGCACCGCTGACCTCACCCCACGCACGCCCATTCCGTAGAGTCGGGTCCGCCCCCTGCATGTATGCACTCCTGCACGCACGTGCAGCAGGCCCCACCCCACGCACGCCCAGCCCGTGGGTCGCGGGCCCCGCCCCTCGTATGTACGCCCTCCTGTACCGGCGCGCGGCGGGGCCCACCCTGTAGAAGTCGGGCCGGCCCCTCGCACGTACACCCTCCTGCACGCACGCGCCTCAGGCCCCACCCCGCGCACGCGCTGCACGTGCCGCACGCGCCCGGCGTCGCGCTCAACGCAGGCTCCGCCCCGCGGCCAATGACCGACGCCTCCTGGTGCGCCTCGAGGCTGCCCCGCCCCGCCCCGCGTGTTCCCTGGTCCCGCGCGGCGCCGGCTCAGTGCTGAGCGGCCGGCCAGCGGCGCGCGTCCTCTACCGCGGTCGCCGCCGAGGCGCAGCCGCAGCCGAGCGCAACCCCGCCGTCCAGCCGCCCTCCGGCGCCATGTCGCAGAGCGGAGCCTCCGGGCTGCAGGAGGAGAACCTTCAGGGTGAGGCGCGGGAGGCCGCGATGCGGGGAGGCCGCGGGGGCCGGCGGACCCCGAGCCGGGCCTCGGCGGGTCCCCGCGGGTGGGAACTGGCCGAGGAGCCTGGTTCTCCAGCCACGCGGCCTGACGCCGCTGAGGGCGGTGTCGCCGGGCCTGCGCCCGGGCCTGGGAGGCCAGCTGGGCGACCCACGCGGCCGCGGCGGTGCGAGTCGAACCGCGCGCGCCGGCCCCTCTCTTTTCCGCAGTGGGGTTGAAGCCAGAGCGCTCTACCTCCGAGCTGTGTGCCCATCCTTTTTGTGTTTTGAGGTAGGACCTCTAAATTGCTGAGGCTGGCCTCCGACTCGCCACCTTCCCGCCTCAGCCTCCCGAGCTGGGCTTTGGTTTAAGTCTCCGGCACCTATTTCCGTAGGGACTCTAGGGACTCCCTGAAGTCGGAAGAGGGACGGCGTTACCTGCTGCAGGGCGCGAGTGGAAAGCTAGGAGTCGCTTTTAAAAGTCAGGGTCTACACTGCTTTTCGTTTCAGTTCTGCTAGAGGTTCATGCCAAGACGGTTTAAACTGATCTGAGGCAGGAGATCAGCTGCCTGGCAGCCTGGGCAATTCGGTGAGACCCTATCTCAAAATAATTCATCTAAAGAAGGGCTGGGGTGCAGCTCTGTGGTAGAGTGTCCATCTCCATACCTGCCTCCTCCCCCATCAGGTCGATTCTAGGCTGAGAAAGTACAAACAAAAGCCCACTGGCCCCTGACGCGGAGCAGACACCGGCTTTCCACCCAGCGTTGCTGGTGCTGGCTGCAGATCAATCAGCCTTTTACAGGTTCTCCATCACATCCACTGGGCACCTGGAGAGTCACCTGTGGGTTTGCCGGCAGAGCCCAGGCCTGTGCTCCACATCTACACCAGTCCCAAGGGTCCAAGAGTTGGAGGGGGAATTGACCTTTGTATTCTCTGAAGCAGAAATTCACTAAGCAAAATAAACATGTGAATATGTTTGGAGAGGACTGTTCAAACCTTTGAGGTTGAAGTTTTAATCTTAGATATTTTAAAAGTTTCTATTCAGATAGGTTTAGTGAGCTGCTAATTTATTCTAAGATTTTAGTAGGCAGGTTTTACTTAGCCTAGTATATGATAGAATATGTCTTTTGTTTTGGGTTGGGAGGTGCTGGGGATTGAACCCTTGGTAGGCAAGCCCTCTGTCACTTAACTACACCCACAGCTCTATTTAAAAAGTTTTCATTTTGAGAGTGGGTCTCAGATGGCTGAGCCTGGCTTCGAACTCCCAATCGTCCTGCCTCAGCCTCTCAAGTAGCTGGGATTACAGGTGCATGCCATCCATACACCTGTAATCCCAGCAGAATATGTATTTAGAACTACAGCCACATTTTGAAACATTGACAACTCCTTTGAAATAGATGGAGAGGTTTTTTCCTTGTGAAATTTGATCCAAGGAGTGTTTCATGAATTCTTTGCAGTAAAATCACCCCTTTTGCTGATTATCAGGCTCTTTATTTCTGACATTGTGTTTCACTTATTAGTTCAGCTGCCTTCTCTTGGAAGGGCTCTGAATACTCCTGAGGGACCCCACTGTCTCTTCCTTTCTTGCTGCAGGCACTCAACTGCTGAGTCACTGGCAATGCAAGATTGTCAGCTCAGGAGTTAAGAGATTTTTGTTTTTCTGCTTTGCTTATTCTATAAAAAGATGGTTACACAGAGTGTGGAAACTCACGTTGAGGATTCTTTGGGCCCCACTCGGGGTGTACGTGCAGTAGGGCACTTGCTCGCCATCCGGCCAGTGTGGGAGGTGTCAGTGTTCTTGTGGGGCCTTGCAGCTGCCCCAGGAAATGTGAATCCAGCCTGGGATTGGCAGCTGGCCCACTGGGCTCGCCCTCCCGCCTCTGCTCTGATTGGACCTCGGCTTGTTTACCTCCGAGCTGAGCAGGTGGAGGCTGGGAGCCTATGGCAAAGGCAGCACTGATTGGTTCTTCCCCTTCCTCCCTACCATTCTGGTTGGAGCTGGTTAGTGGGAGGAACACTCTGGTTTTCTTTTCTGCTTTGATATATTGCTGCTAAACTGCAGGAGAGTCAGGATTTGTAAGAGGTGTCACAGTTGCAGGGGGGGCAGTGTGTGCATGGTCCCCAGGACCATGAGTGCACAGTTAAGTGCTCCCTGACTACTCTGAGGAAAATAAGGTTGACAGGGACAGTTCAGGAGAACGCAGGGGCTGTGCCCAGGACCACAGGGATACCTTAAGCCCAGGTGACTGAGAATGTGTCAGGTATGGCCAGGAAACAAAGTGGTGATAAGCTCACCTAGAATCCAGTCACCTGGACCACCCGCCCAGCCGACTTTACGCTCAAAATTGTGTTCCTCTCCCAATCAACCTAGAAGCTTTTAAATGGAGACAGCAGTTTCTTGAGGTGCACTTCTGGGGAGCAGTCCTTGGGTTGGGGGCCCAGATTCCCTCCAGGCTTAGCCCACTGCCTGGGCTTCTCCTGGGGCGTGGTACAGTCTGCTACTCCTGTGTGCTTACATGTGCCTGCCTGGGAGCTGCGTGGGTGGTTGGTTGGACCCTGGCTGGGTCCCTTAGAACTTGCCATTTCATTTTATTTACTTCTGTGGTACTGGGAATTGAACCTGGGACCACTTCACCACTGAGCCCCTTCGTTTCTTTAATAGAGATAGACTCTCACTTAGTGGCCCAGGTTGATTAGTGATCCTCCTGCCTCAGCCTGGTGTTGCTGGCATGATGGGTGGGTGCCACAGGAGAGCTTTTTCTGCATCTTTGCCTCAGCATTCCAGATCAGCCCTGAGAACGGAATGCGCTGGGCCTCACTGTGATCCTTCTTCAAGGCCAGGGCTGGGGCCTGCCACCCAGCCTAGGGATGTGGTGCCTGTGTATGTGCTGTCCTTGGGGCTCTGCTGGCTGTGGTCGCTCATTTGCTGGGGAACAGAAAGCTGCAGGGTTGCCCCAGGAGGCAGGGCAGTGAGTCTGGGGTGCTGAGAGCAGAGGTCAGATGATGGGCATGGTTACATGGAGACTAGAAATGGTTGAGAACTCAGAATGGTTGGGTGGAGTTTGATCTCTAAGGTGGTCCTGTTGGGTTTCCTTTTGTGACATTTAAATATTTATAACCTGGGTTTTCTGAGGAGCTCACCTAGAGCCACAGGGGTGCTGTGGTCAACTTGCTGTCATTGATGGTGGGCTGGAAGTAAGGGTCGGGGAGGGACTCGAGGTGGAGCTGGAGCCAGGGCCTGCCTTCCGAGGCCCCCTGTGTTGGTCATTATGAGTGTTCCCCTGGGACTGAGAGGTGGTTCTCTGAGCCTGTTAAGAAACCTGAATCTCTGCTTTTCTCAAACAGATCCTAGTGGCCAGCTGCAAGGCATGACAGGTGGACGGGTCTTCCAGGAGGCCTTTCCTGGCAGTTGCTGCAGGGTGACAGTGAGACTCCTGTCCTTAGTCGTTCCTTGTGAAGAGCTTTCAGACCCAAAGATCTGCTGCTGATGAGCCAGTATCTCTCTCAGGATACTGGGGACTCTGAGCACTGCTGGGGCTGGCCCTTGTCCCTCCAGTACCAGGTGTTGCTAGGGGATACAAGGCAGGACCACGAGGGCAGCCTCTGACTGGGGCCAGGTGCCAGGTGGAGGCTTGGTGGAGGGAGTGGCCCTGTGCCTTCATGGTTTCTGCCCGCAGCAGACAACGCATGTTGGTGCCGTGGCTCTCGGCCTTCTGGGCCTCCAGACTGAGAAACAGCTTTTCTTCTCTATGAAATACCTAGTCTGTGGGGTTCTGAGTTACTGGCACAGACTAAGACAGAAAGACACGTTTCTGTGGAGGTTCATGTTGCCCCTTGTATAACAAATACGTATTTGGTCTTTGTCCCTGGCTCTGGCATGGAACTCCTTAAACTGGGATTTCCTGATAGGAGCGTCTCGTTACTCCGAGTCCTTTTTTGTAAGGAGCCCTTGGAATGCACTTACGTAGATGCTGATGAGGTGCCTTAGTAGGGGCCCTGGACTGGTCACCAAAACGACCTAGTAAGTTATACGGGGCATGAGGAGGAGGGGAGGGGGCAGGAGGTTGGGTTATTAAAAAGACAAACACCTTGCTGAGCCAGAGGTGCATGGCTTGGGCCTGGTGACATCCAGGAGTTGGGAAGGTGGAGCCTTCTTTCTGCATCCCTGCTTCTGTGTGCTGCGTCCTTCTGACCTTTTCCAAGTGGTGTCCAGAATACAAGTAGTCTTTCCTAAGTTCTGAGTCACAGCACATTACTGAGCTGGGAGGAGCAGTGGGAACTTCTAGATTTGCAGCTGGCCAGGTAGAAGTGTGGGCAGCTTGGGTACCTTGTTGGTGGTGTGTCTGAGTGGGGCAGTCTGATCTTTTAGTTTGTGGATGTCACTGACTAATAGTGTCAGAATCGAGGGGCTGGGTGCCCAGTCAGTCTGGAGAACTGGTTGTTGGTGTGGGAAAAGGCTACATGCACCACGCCCCTCAAGCCCAGAGAAGGCCTGGGCAGCACTGAAGCTTACCTAACCTAGAAAAGGGCATTGTCACTGCGCTGCCAGCCAGCTGGCATCCTCACGTTCAGCGAGGGAGGCGGCTAGGGAAGAGTCCTTTGTACAGCTAGTGATGGTGCCCATCACCAGTGTGCCTGGAGCTAGTTGGACACCCTGAGAGCTCCCAGCCTGGTCTGAGAGTGCCTGCTGTGGGCAGGGCAGCAGGGAGCCTCATGGAGCCTGGTGGAGGCTTGA